>NW_017306348.1:1286275-1340102 GCF_000935625.1 Nanorana parkeri | reverse complement strand
TATTCTTCTGGTTTCTCGCTTGCTGTGAAAGCTATGAAACAGAGTCCTTGAAGACTTTGGAAATAAACCACTCACATTAGAAGGGACATTGAGCATGGGAAAAACCGCTGAAAAGTAAATTCCCAGCTGAGGTCTTTAAGAAGAGAGAAGAGCGGACACACAGCCCAGGATAAGCCTTTCAAGAAGATGGATTACATGAGCGCAGCACTTGTGGGATCTCTGCAATATAACAGACAATTTTATCTACAGTGCATAATGGTGATAAGAAAAGCAATGTTCCTCAATTCTGCCGTCTGGTCCCTTGCTTCCGTCTCTCGTTCCCTCACTAATCTGTACCCTTCTCACTTTCTAATCCGTAACCCTGGTTATCTCTCTCTTCCAATTCCCTGCCCTGCGTAATTCCTCTGTTCTTCCCTTCTCCTCCTTCCTTCCCTCCTTTCTTACCTCTCTCACCCTGTTTCCTTCCATCCTAGACTTGCATGCTATTACTTACACTGAAACGGACCCCTCCTTTTGGTTGTGTTTCTGCTGCACATTGGTGGGTAGCTCAAGTGGACTAGAGCATCATCTGCCTTTATTCTGAAGTTAAAGTGACACTAAACTCAGGAGTTACATCTTAAAAAAATATTCAAATACCTTAATTATGAACAAAATGTATGTTATTTGTGTATCACTTGGCTGTAGATCCTCAAATCATCTCTGAATCGGTGCTGACACTGTCCTTCCTTCTGGGGGGTGGCTACTTCTGTTTCCCATGGCCCCTGTGTGTGTTGTAAAGTACCCACTGCTCCAAGCTTGCTCCCATGATGGACTACAATCTCAATACAAATTAGTAAACTAAACATGAGATTGTAGTCCATCACAGGAGCGAGTTTGGAACAGTGGCTACTTTACAACACACACAGGGACCATGAGGAACAAAAGTAGCCACCCTCCAGGAGGAAGGACAGTGCCAGCACCAATTCAGAGATGATTTAAGGATCTACAGCCGAGTGAAACACAAATAAGATACATTTTGTTAATAGTTAAGGTATTTGAATGAATTTTTAAGATTTAACTCCCGAGTTTAGTGTTCCTTTAACTTCAGAATAAAGGCAGAAGATGCTCTATTCCACTTGAGCTACCCACCAATGTGCAGCAGAAACACAACCAAAAGGAGGGGTCCATTTGTAGTTAAGGTACTTGAATGTGTTTTTAAGATTTAACTCTTGAGTTTAGCGTCACTTTGTTTTATTTTCTCCTTCCCAGGATAGTCATATCATTCCTATGTAGGCCTTTAGCGAACATGCCAAGGTTTTTGATTATCAAGGGGACAGCAGGAGGGGTCCTATGAATCAATGACATAATATGTACTCTACTTTACTTTGGTACCAAGTGTACTGCTAACACCATGATGGCATACCTACCTCTGCCCACTGCCTGAGACTGCCTTTAATGGCCATGGAGACAAGAACGATCACCAAAGCTTTACCACAAAGCTTGCAGTCATAGTACCTTGTTCACTTATTCCTGTGATTGAAGGGCTTCACGCCATTTGGCTATCTGATGATCGGGGAATGGAACAAACAAATGGTTCACCTCCAGCAGTTGGAATCCCCTAAAACCTGATCAATGATTGTCACAATACTTCTTTGGTTATGGCACACTGCAGTAGTAACCATAGATAGAGGGTTATTCTTCTTTGGGGTGCAGTGCATGCAATGGCTATGTATGCATTAGCAGCTGCTCTGTACAGAATCCGTTTTCTTGAATCAAAATATAGTGGTACATTTCCAAATGTTTATTCTATTACATGATCACTTGAGTGTTGGATTAATTACAACAAATGGGCAGTGTTCAAGAACCCTTAAAACTTTCCCCATGCTCTCTAACAATAAGAGATGCTTGCTGCAGCATATACCGTATTGGAAGTCCTCTTACACACAGATATGATTCCATTTAAACCCATTAATATGTGTCAGCTGTAAAAGCTGCATAAGCAGTGCACCATTACTGTGCATTGATCATCAGTTTATGCCTAAAGTGACCACATATGTCCAGTACTGTCACGTTTACTCATGACATACTAGCATTTTCATTCTACTCTGTATCCTTCTTTTATCGCAGCTGTTTCCCTTTATCTTTTTCCTCCTGAATTCTTTCTATCTTTACCCATTCATCTTAATTTATGTAATTTCTTATCTAACCCCTTACTTCTCCCTAATCTGTTCCCATCACTGCTTTCTTTCATGGTATCCTCTATTTCATTTCTCATTTCCATGCATCATTTCCAACTCACAGTCTCCCCTACTTCTTTCCATTACTACCTATAAAGCTTGTTACATAAAACAGGGTTAAAGTGCATATGATAGATAGGTAACGGTTTGTGAGCCCTGATTAACACATGTTGTACTGTTATTTCAGACTGTTGTGTTCTCTCAATGCAATAGGAATATGTTTTTTTTATTTATTATGTTCAGGACTACACATTTACATATGAAATACTGCAAAGGGATGTTTTTTATTTACCAACTGTGGCCTGTAGGTGATGCCCTTCTTGACCACTTGTGATTAGTCATTTGTTACTATGCTTTGAATAGCCTGTTATTTACGGGGTTATTCACAAAGCTGCCAAAGGCAGCCGAGTGAATAACCGAGCCGTAGTGAAGTGAGCCGAACAACGTTTGGCTATTCACTACGGCTCAGTACGGCTGATTTCAGCCGTACATTGGCTGCACGTCGGTCAGGCGAACATGCTCTGCACAACAATTGGATCGGCTGAGCTGAATCTCCGGCAGCTCACTCGCTGCCATTTGCCCCTCTTCACATAGCGACATTCGGCTCGGCTATTCTGATTGGTACCTCCATGGTACCAAGCAGAATAGCAAATCAATGAGAACAGTTAAAAAAAAAAAAAAAAAGTTGAAAAAACAATTTTAAAATGTAAAGAATTTGAACAATTAAAAGATAAATAAAGATTTTTTTAAAAAGAAAAAAATAATAATAGAAAACAATTGGGTGGAGATAGCAGTGACTGTTTCCTATTGGCGGAACCTGCTAGAGTTTTCTAGCAGGTGCCGGCCAATGAATAACAACTGGGTGGAGTCGGCAGTGACGTCACGTCCGGCTCCGCTCAGTTGTTATTGTTCAATGACAGTTCAGCGTCCCCAGGTCATTTGGGGGACGCTGATCTGTTATTACAACTGGGCGGAGCCATCCGTGACATCACGGTTGGCTCCGCCCAGCTGTCATTTGTGGGGCGAAAGGCCCCACCTTCGGCAGGCTGTTCGCCTCGCTTCGGCTGACACTTCGGCTCGGCTGAGCCACTCGGCCGCCTTCGGGTGCTGTATGGGCTATAGTAAATAGCCCGTACAGCAGTCCTTCGGTTCGACCGAACCGAAGGACTCCCGCAACCCAAGCTAGCTGAAGGATCAGCCGAAGCTATGGCTGGATCCTTTGGCAGCTTTGTGAATACTCTCCTGCTATTCAGGTCTATTCACAGCACACAGAGCTGAATGGTGTAGCCCCCTAACTTTTCTCATTTATATGGCCCATATATATTTTAAATTAGTCAGAAGCAGTCAAAAATGACTTATTTTGTCCTATTATACACGTATTTATGTGTTCTGGCCACTGAATGTATGGATGTAAAAAAAACAAATACAAATGTCTTTTTAAATGTAACAAGTGTAAGTGCCTCAATTTAACCTGATATCAGCCTCTTTAAAAAAGAACTATGGCCAAATCTGTTTTGGCCCTAGTTTTCTTTAGGGTCACAGGAGAACATATACTAATGTCCTCCTGTGACCCAAAACTCAGCATATAGCGGGCTACTGCCCGCTATATGCTGACAGAGTAAAGCCGCGCTGCAGTTAAGATGGACATCAACAATATCGACAGCTTGTTCAGCCTCTCTAGAGATCCAGAGTCAGTTGTTCCCACCCCTGCCATGTCTGTCCCTCCAGTCAGCGCTGGAGGAACAGAGAGGGGAGGGGGAACCCCTGCAGGGAGGAATGACAGACAGCCACCTCTCTCTCTGCAGGGGGGAGATTGAGAACTGAGCAATCAGAGATATGTGATCGTTCAGTTCTCGATCATTAGAGCCGACCTGTGACAGCTTTAGTGTCACACGTCGGCTCTAACTATTGGGATGAGTGTATTTCACTCTCCCCATAATTCTCCTTTAATTCCCTTGTACAGTAAAACTCAGGCTAGCAGAGCATAGGAGACACTAAATACCAGGGGCCAATCGGGCTCTTGACCAATAGAGTGAGGAGAGACATAACCTCATCAGTGTTGCATTGCTTAACTGCAGAAGAGAAAAGTAAGGTCACAGACTTGGGGGTGTACTATTTGGCAGGGTTGTGCAAATCTCTATAGGTCTTGCATATGTATTTATACATTTTTGCCCAGAGTTCAGTTTTAACTTGTTCCAGTATTGATAGAAATTATGGATATTCTGATTCTGCTGTGCACATGCAGGCAGCAGAGGATGCAATGTGTCATAATCTGAATTAATTAAATCACAGCGCTGCATTGCTACTCTCATCCCCTAGATGGCAGCAATACTTAATTATTTCTCTCTGCTAGCCATGCTCACCTAATGCTGCATTTACACTAGCCTCCTGCATTTTAATTAAAGACACTTGAAATGATCTGGGACGTACAGTATAAGAAAACTTTATGCTTCCCAGATCAACTTCTCCTGCATTTAAATGTGCTTGCGCTTACATGCATATCTAATCTGCCCTGAACGCATAGAATTCTATTTTCCCTAAATGCACCTTAGCTGAATTCAGGTAAACGCAGGTAGGTGTAAATTATACAATTTAAGAATCAATACAGGCATTTATATGAAGTGTCCTCTAAACACCATTTTTATTGCCAGTGTGAATGAGGCCCAATATACATTTTTCTATACATCCAGCTTGTTACCAAATGACTTTTGTCTATACCATCTGCAGTTTGATTACAATTCAATAACAATATTCTTCTCACTTTTGGCCTGTGCTGATTTTTGCCTCCTGCCACCTTTGGCCGGTAATTAGAAAAGCAGTCTTCCACGTGCCAGTTGGCCAGCCAGCACCCTTTGAATAGCCCCATGTAAAATACGGTAACACATTCATCTTATTCCTGAACATATTCACAGACCTGCCATCTCCCATTTGCCCTCGGGTCCCCCCCTTTAATATCCTTATTTTTCTTTCCAGCAGAGAAAAAGGGCTATTGGCAGTTTAACGTGTTATGAGCCTGCCACCTCTTAAGTAACTGCAGTGGCATTGTACCTGAGCCTAAACGACAGATGGCAGCACTGCCTTTTCCAGCTCAGAAAGAGCTCCTGTAAGCACTGAAACTGCACTGCAATGGCCTACATCTCTCCCAGGTACCGAATCCATCACAAACTACTAATTGTGCCTTGTGTGGAAATAAAAGTGCCACCACAGCATCCTGCCGGGACCTATTCTGTGCACGGTGTAGAGTGATAGATATTTATAGCTTGAGCTTCAAAGCTTGCAATCTGGACATAAAATGACATTAGGATTGCTACCTGTGCTCTGGAAGAGCTGGGTACTTTTCCATTGAAGACAAGATTCTTTACAGTATATTGCATAGCTACCACCCAGACCCCTCTAGCATAGGCAACGAGCAAATGTATACTTCCTGATTTCCTAGACCGGCTGTCTTGTACTATGGCCCAAGCCCAGACTGGCCATTGAGTATACTAGGCACTTGCACTGTAGGCCAGGCTGGGCTGGGCAGAACACAATCAGCCTGATGGCCTACTCTGAGCAGGGCTGGCGCAATCACATGGCTGCGTAGGCACTTCTCTGCTGAGCTGAGCCAGAGCCGAGTGTTGCAGATGAGCAATCACACATCGGACCTGAGCTAAGCTGTCCAGAGCCCCGCTCCTCCCGAGCATCACACTGCGCTCTGCCATAGAGGTGCATCCCACCCCACTGTGTGCGATCTGTACACATCACATGTACATTATATACTGTGCTGACAAAAACAAAAATGGAATTATCTGGTTATGCCATATACAGTATATAGAAAATTATATAAAATACTATATTGCAGGGGTGGACCTACATCTGGTGTGGCTGCACCAGGACCCAATGCTGGGGGGGTGCCCAGTGAAATCTGGTCCTGGGCCCCAGTGCTGGCCACAAATTTCCCCTGCGAGACCCTCTGTATCTGCCCCTACTGAGACCCACTGCATCTGCCCCATCTGAGACCCTCCGCATCTTCCCCTGATGAGACCCTCCTCATCTTCCTCTGTGGAGACCCTCCTCATCTTCCCCTGCTGAGACCCTCCACATTTTCCCCTGCATAGACTCTCTGTATCTGCCCCTGCTGAGACCCTCTGCATGTGCCCCTGCTGAGCCCCCCCGCATCTGCCCCTGATGAGGCCCTGCAAATCTTCCCCTGCTGAGACCCCATGCATCTTCCCCTGCTGAGACCCTCTGCATCTGCCCCTGATAAGACCCTCTGCATCTGCCCCTGATGAGACCCTTCGCATCTGCCCCTGCTTAGACCCTCTGCCCAAGATATTAGGCCGGCACCCCAGAGCAGAGCGGCAGCACATAGTATATTTCGTATACTATAATTCTGCATTGCTGTATAATGTATGGCTGGGATTGTAGTCCTCTATAACTGATATTATATATACTGCATTGGTTTTTTTTTGATATTGCTGGGGTTTGCTTGGGCTGCTGCTGCTCTGGCTCGGGCTGCAGACTCTGTGGGGGGTACATGTCGTTGGTGCTGGTGTGGGGCACGGCCGAGAGTGCTAAGAGGCTGGTGTGCCACTCCTCGTACAGCCGATGATGAGGCTGCCACCACTCACTACCACCCTTGGAAACCCATTACCTTTCAATAGGTTTGCTAGGCGGGACATCATCAAGACAAGATTTTGGGGACAGGCTGTGCCACTCAAAGACAACTAGCCATCTTTTCCAGCTCTGGGGGCAAAGAATACTCAGTAAGTAACAACATTGTAGAAGATGGGTAATATTAATATATATAGATGATAGTATTATAATAATTGTTTTTTTAATCAAAGGTTTCTGCTTACTGAATACGCATTTGTTCACCATGAACCCATATGTATCCTATACCTGCCTGTCCCCTATAGAGTATGTATTGTATGTGTCATCTATATAGTCTACCCTGTATATTTATTGTCCCCTGTAATCAGGCAAATTAGGTGACCGCAAGGCTTAAGATGGCCACCTAATTTGCCTAATCAAAGAGCCGCCTGTGCTCCTGGCAGCCCATATTTTATTACCTGTATGCCCGCTCTACAATCTAGAGTGTCGGCATTCTCCACTACACATAAAGCTTTCAATTTGGAGCTAAAATTACATATCGCAGAAAAGTTCCCAGCCAATAAAGGTCTCGGCTCTGAAAGACCCGCCAAGAGCTGTCAGTGCAGTCTTGTTGTGGTTCACCTATGTATGGAATAGGTGGTAAGGTGCTGGCATTGCTGGAGAACTGTGAGCGCTATTTCGGGAGCACATCATGCTCGGGGAGCAGAGGACAGCTGGGGAGGTGGAGATCCGCTGAGGATATCACATCACTATTCTGTAGTAAGCTTCCTATATTGTTGCAAGGTTTGCATGTTGGTTGTTGCAAGGTTTGCCATAGTGTGGCAAGGTTTGTTTGCTGGTTGTAGCAAGGCTTGTGTGTCGGCTGTAGCCTTCCTGTACTTACCAGTGGCTGGCCCCACCCCTTGATTTCACTTCCACGTTTGGCTCCGCTCCTGGATTGCAAAGGGACGGGGACTTGACGAGGTTGCCAAATCTTTGGGTTGCCAAATCTAAAATGCCCAGGCCTATTCTTTGTCCCAGTCTGGCTCTGACTATGGCCCTCTCATCCCAACAAACATTCTGCTCAAGGCCTGTCACATTGAAGACTAAGAGGGCTATTCACAGAAGGGTGAAGAGTTTGGAGAAGGCAGGAGAGTGAACAATCTAGGACAACATAGCTGAACTGGAAAGTGAGCTGAATTTGATATTTTTTCCAAATTAGCTATGTTGTCCTAGATTGTTCACTTCTCCTGCCTTCTCCAGACTCTTCACCCTTTTGTGAATAACTCTGTAAGTTAGACTACACTGGCAGGGTGACAATGCATGCAATCAGGGGCGTATTTACCGCGAGGCAAACAAGGCGTTTGCCTAGAGCGGCACTTTCCTTGAGAGCGGCCCCAGGCAAACGCCTTGTACTGCGCAATGACATCATGTTTGTAAAAGCTCCGTTTAATGTACGGAGCTTGCTTGTGGAGGAGAGGGGGGAGGGGGGAGCCGGGCACAGAAGCAGACGGGAGGGGAGAGCCCAGCAGTGAAGAGCAGTCAGCCGGCCACAGAATCGATGATGCTGCACTGCGGTCTGTGATCAGAGGAAATGACGCGTGATGGGAGGAGGCGGCAGGAGTTCTAGTCACCGGCGGGACTCTATGACAGATGGTGGGGTGGGGCAAATTTAGATAGGGGGGGGGGGGGGCGCCCGGGTCTAGTCTTGCCTAGGGCAGCACAAAACCTAAATATACCACTGCATGCAATGCCTTACTGTCTATCAGCAAAATAATTAGTGGGTGGTTGTGGCCCACCCTTGGAGGCCCTGCTGCCCTAGGCCATGACTTATGCTGGCTACGTAGGAATACATCCTTGAGCTTTTTCATACCTCGGAACTATCCTTCATTTTGAGGGACTGTCCCTCTTTTAGAACCAAATCCCTCTGTTCCTATTTTTGGTCTGATGTACACAAATCTATGAAAATGTTCTATTTAACTACCATAAGCGTTATTCTACACTAAAACCTTTATCTTATCTCTTAATGATCTCATGCCAATATTGTCGCTGCGTCTTCTGTTTTTTAAATGTGCGCTTTCAGATTCGTTGTTGTTGTCTCTGCATTCGAAACAGCATAATTATTCAATTCATCAAATGAAATGAGTGAAAAGGTTTTTCCCTTTTCATTTGTTTTGTCTAAAACAAATTTTTATGCTGTGCACGTGTCTAGAAACTGATCTGGGGGTCTGAATTTTAAGGGGGAACTGATCTGGGTTCTGAACATTAAGGGGGCTGATCTGAGTGTTAAGGTGGGGCTATTTTTTCTCTCTCACTGATTGATGATGCCAGGGCATATTTTCTTCCCATTGACCACTGATACTAGGGCCATTTTTTCTCCCATTGATGCTGGAGCATTTTTCTCCCACTGACCAATGACACCGAACATTTTTTTCGCACTGACCCAAGACACCAGACATTTTTCTTCCACTGACCAATGATGCCGGTATTTTTCCTCCCATTGTTTATTAACACTTCATATTATTCTCCTACTAGCCACCAACGGAGGGGCATTTTCCCCCTCCACTGACAAGCAATGGCAGGAGGTGCATTGGGTTGTCATTCAAATCAATGGCAATGCAACACACCTAGCGCAAGGTATTAAACACTTGGTGTGTTGTGCGATAGCGTGAGTTAATTGTGCCAATAGTGCTACACTCAGATGTCAATGGGCCCTTAAGGCTCAGACAAAAAAGCATATGTAATGCAAGAGTTTTTAAAAATAATTTCTTGACCATAGGGACCATATCACTGAAAAGCTTAATTTCATCTTTTAGCTGGCATATGGCAGGTTAGTATGAAAACTGATTTCAGGTCATTATATTAGCTGATCTGAAACCTAATTAGATGGTAGAAATGAACTAAAAGGTTTTTTGCAATACATACTGTAGCTGCCTAAGGTTATTGTTGGAGTTGCACACCAGACTTGTGGAAAGAACACAATCTCAAAGTTGCCAGAATACACATAGGGAAAGAGCGACGTTTAAAGGCCATTCATCCAGCTGGCTTGGTTTGTGAATGGTGACAGTGGCTTGGGGCACTCCCGTGACTGACGTAGGAACAAGTTAACACAGCAAATAGCCCCTCCAGTGGTTTCTGTTTTATTGAATACGGGAAAAGGTCACCCGAGCCGGGGAGATATTTATACTTTTCTTCCTGGACTTTACCGTGGAGAAGGTTATACATAGGGCACCTGTCTGGCCACTCTTGTTGTTGTTGGCGTGGGACACAAAAGGGCCCTAGTCTGCATTGCTCCTTTCCCGGAAACCGATTGTAAGTGGGATGACAGATGTCCTAGAAGATCAGCTTGGCCGGGACTCATTAACTAACTTACAGGTTGACATTTGACTAGTACAATGAGTGGCAGGCAGCCCCCACCCTCAGCGGCAGGAGCACCAGGAAATCTTCTTAAATGTCACCAACATTCACACCCGATAGAATAAAAATCTAAATAACAGAAAATTGTTCTACTTTAGCCTAATGCTCAAGTAGCCTCAAATACCAGGGTTCTCTATACAGAAGATTGAAGCAACAGTCGCTGTGGTCACCATGTATCCCGGTCTCCACTACCTTCCTATTGGACAGTGAGGCCACCCATCATATTTCTGGCCAATGAGAAGAAATGAGCAGTAGGAATGGGGCAGGGCTACATGGTGACCACATAGGTTTATAGTTACACAGGAATAAAAAAGATCACCCCGGGATTTAAGGCTAATGGGACACTCTGAAAAGGAGTTAGAAGTACATAAGGGCATCTGGAGGAGTCTGATATCAAGAAGAGGAATGCAAAAACCTATACTGAGAGAAATATGTAGGAAGCCATTGCTGAAAATGATGGTTGCCTTGCTCTCCTGCCGATCAATAGTCTTTATACTGAGTCACTGACCAAAACATATATAAGTGTCTTAAAGTGTTCAAAATATGGACAGCCAGGAAACTAGCTTTTAGAATGATGGCAGCCAACATATTTCTTTAAAGGAAAAACTATAAAGCCCCACTCTAGGCAGACAAAAAAAAACTAACCTTATTCCTTGTCCCAGCAGGCTTCCTCCAAGCAATGCAACCAGTCCCCCGAAGGCTCTTCTCTAAGGCGCCCTGGCCAGCTGTTGCCCAATGACATCATCAAGTACAATGCAGGCCGAATAGTCCTGCATTGTACGTCAGGACAGCAAGGGCCCATCCACAACCTGGAGCAGAGGCGGCTCTATCATTAGGTCATTTTAGGCATTCCCCTAAGGCCTCGAAATTATGGGGGCCTTGCAACCTGCCAAGCAGCAGGGGGGCCTAGGGGCAGAGGGCGCTCTCTCAGAGGAAAGCAGCACAGGTCCTAGACCCAGGCGCCCACTCCAGCATCTACTTCTGATAAAATCCCCTCTGTCCCCGAGCCCCCTCCTGTACTGACTAATCTTCCTCTTTCAGCTGCTGCGGAGGGATATCGGGAGCTGCTGCACCCGATTATTAACTTCCGGCCTGCGCAGGCGAATTGATATAATTTGTGCATCGACCCAACAGATGAAGAGGAGCTGGAGTCTGCAGAGTGAGAAAAGTCAGAAAAAAGCACCCAGGACACATAGAAAAGTAAGAAAAGCTTGTGTTGTATTTTGTCATTTTGGTTCAATAATCTAATTTCAATTGCTGTCCTGTTTAATGGGTTACTTGCTGCCTGGCTGGGATTTGTGGTCCTCTATAGCTGATGGTACTCTGTGTTGCTTGCATGTACTAATAGGATTTGTAGTCCTCCTAAGCTGATGGTATTATTCTGCATTGCTTGTATGTACTAATAGGATTTGTAGTCCTTTATAGCTGATGGTACAGGGGTGTGAAAAAACCCCCAAAAAACGTACAATTATTGTACAATTACTACAATTATACAAAAAATGGGAAAGGATCCTTTGCCGGGGGTCCAGCACAGGGACAGGATCCTTTGCCGGGGGTCTAGCGCAGGGATAGGATCCTTTGCCAGGGGGCCAGCGCAGGCACAGGATCCTTTGCCGGGGGTCCAGCGCATGGACAGGACCCTTTGCCGGGGATCCAGTGCAGGGACAGGACACCTTGCCGGGGGTCCAGCGCAGGGATAGGACCCTTTGCCGGGGGGCCAGCGCAGGGACAGGACCCTTTGCCGGGAGGCCAGCGCAGGGACAGGACCCTTTGCCGGGGGGAGTTGCATTCATTAAGAGTGTCTATGATGCTATTCAGAATTCTGTCATGCATCTGCATGACAAGTGTCAGCGCTTGTCCCAGATTCATGTATCTGAAGAAAACCAGCCACTGCAACTGCCACACAGGCCACTGCAGCTGTCACACAGGCAGGTGTTGCGGCTGAGGACTTTTGCTGTAGTTGGATGAAGCCTGATGGGAAACTCTGAGAGCCTAATTCCCCATCAGGTCGGCCTCCCTTGTGATTGACAGCAGGCAGAGGGCAGATTCCATAGCCAATAGCCAGCCTGCTTCTGGCTACGGAATTCACTCACTGCCTGCTGTCAATCAGTAGCAGAGTAGACCTTATGGGGAACTAGTCCTTTGGCATCACATGTTGTTAAGGATACTGTCGGCTCTTAAATTATATATATATTTTTACAGAGTCGCTTTAAGGGAGCAGAGAACTTAATTTTGAAACGTCCACTTTAAGACAGCATACAACTAAATCAATACACTTTTCACCTACAGCCAATCCATAAATCTTCCTGCAGTGCGTGCCAAAAACAAATGAAGACCTGAATTATGTAAACCAATTTTGTCTGTGGAGCTGCCTTGGTAAGTAAGTGGCCGTTTGTTTTTCAGTTTTCCTTTTTCCATATTTATTTATATTTCATATATTTATACAGCCACGTAGAAATACACCCACGGATACAGGCCATGCATCCGTTTTTATCTTTTTGGAGAGAGACCAGAAGGAGGTAAATTCATTAACCTAGGCCCATCACTCCTATCCCCGCGGCTGAGTGGGACATTATGCAAAATGCATGGGATAGCCGGCCCACGCGACCCTCGAGGACAAGTCGTAGCAATTATTTATTACTCGGGGATACGCAGACATATCACCTCTTCAGCAAGTGTTGTAGGGATTAATGTAGCTGCTCTCTGGGGGCTCTCTCTTCGAGGGGAGACTGTGAAGTGTTAATAATTATTTATCAGGAGCCGGCACGGAGCACAGCACTTGGGGGAGAGCGGCATGTAAAAATAATTATTTGTTAATCAGGGATAAGGAAGATCTTGAAGGCCGGGGAGATAATAATTATTGGCAGGGGATTGGCTAATGCCTTGATGCTGCAGGGTTGGCTGCAGGTTTTCATAGCATCCCACCTCCCTCAGTTCCACAATAAGAAATAATTATGTTTTGTTCTAGGCTAGAGTATCAGTGGAATACGACTTTGGGATCTCCGACGATAGGAGAGAACTGAGTTGTCCCAGTGTCTGCGGTGATGTATGAACCAGTATTTCCATAGCTTGTCATGCCAGAGCAGAGGTCCCTAACAATGATTAATGGCAGCGGGAGCTCTATGGCGGTAGCGAGGGAGGATCTGATTTATCTGCTTCGTTTATTTTTTATTTTTTTATTTTGCAAAGTGGAGGATGACAGACGCTCAATAACGCGCGCGTATCTCTCTGTTACGCCTCACGACGCTGCTGCATGACCTAATTTAATCAGCAGCTGCACACTCCAAGCATCTGCCGGTATGCATGGAGACTGTGATGCAGTTTAGTGCACGCTGTACTGAACGGTGAAAGTGAAGGGGAGCAAGAAGGGGGGGCCCATATAACTGCAGCTATACAGCGTCCCTAAAGTGACAATGATGCCCGCTTATTCAGGGCAAAGTGACAGTATCTGTGCAAATGATCTTTCCGACCCACTCACTTTGCCAGTGCTACCCTGCCGCTTTTTTGCTCCATTGTATTAATATCCCCAGTGCTGAGTGGTGTCAGACGCTAGGTGTCATCTCTGCCTCTGTTATATAACACTGCATGTGCCTATTGACTGGCTGCTAGACCTGAGCACTGTCACTTGAGAGGAAATCACATGCTTTCCCATACGCAAAGCACCAGGTATTGGTGCCAGCTGCAACAGTTGAAATGGCGGAGATCGTTAGATGAGTATTAGTAGTTTAGGTGGGCCCCTTTGCAAAGACACTAACACTTTTTCCTAAATGCCCTTTAGCATTGGGGGGCTGCTTTGAGAATAGTGCCTCAATAAAACGGTCTTCCCCTCTCAAAGAAATGGTGCCCAATGCTGACGAGCTCAGGGCTCATCAGCACCCCCAGTACCTAGAATAGGGGGGCCAGGCAAGGGGGTTTATGCATTACCTACTTACCCCCTCTAGGGGCAAGTAGCTGGTTGTCTGGTTGTCGCTGGTTGTCTCCTTCCTGGTAAACTGGGGGTCCATCAGACCCCTACCAAATTTACACATCTGTGCAAGTATGAATGTAAATAAATGTCAATAAACACACCACAAATGTTTAAAAATCCTAAAATAAATCTAAATTTACTAAGATTGTCCTTGCAAGTTCCAACAGAGTCCAAAGCAGGTCTTATCCAGTGGCAGGATCCCAGAAAAAGAAGGAGCACAGGTCCCCAGTCCTCACTGCTCACCTTGTCTGGCAACGACTGTCTAAGAGAGTATTTCCCCTCACTTTGAGGAGATTTCCTCACACTTCCTGTTGTGTTCCCAGGACAGGAAGTAATGAGAAACATCCCCAATGTGACAAAAACAGCAAAAAAAACCCCAAAAAATTACAGTGGTTCTAACCATTCCCTGCTTTATCCAAACAAACAAACAAAGAAAAAGTTTTGCCATAGATCCAATTTACCTGTGCCCAAAATAGAATGGAGATAGTAAGCTTAGTGCACGATGTACTGAATGGTGAAAGGGGGGGGGGGAAATATACAACGTCCCTAATTCCCCGGTCACACTTATGTGTTTTGGTCGCTCAAAGGTAAGTGCGACAAAACGTTCAAGATAAAGAATCCCAGTCATTTCTATGGCCTCTGTGCACACCTGAGCGATTTGCCGCACAAAGTTTCCCATTGAAGTCTATGGGGCCAAAAAGCGCTGTAGTCTGCCAAAAAGTAGCTCATGTACTTTTTTTCAGCGACAGGTATGAACAGGGGCCATAGAAATGAATGGGATTCCTTGTCTTGAACGTTTAGTCATGCTTAGCTTTGAGCAACAAAACGCCTAGATGTGAATGGAAAAGAGGCAATGACACTTGACAGCGAATCATCCAATCCGATTTCCTACCATCATCTGCTGATAAATTGTCATGCTATCCAAGCACAAGGCAAATGCCAGGCAATTTCAATCATCTTTAGACTGCAAAACAACCAAAGAGATCAAAGCAACTCCCCACCAGTGATTTGAATTATTTTAATAGCAGGGAGGTTTCAGTAATCTGACAATTTTGCATTAGAAAATGTGTTTATAAACTGTTGTGCATGGCCAGCCTAAGGCCCCTTTCACAGTCCCACAGTCGCTCTGATCGGGTCCGCCTGTCAGTTTTTTAGATGGACCTGATAGGATGCCAAATGCAAGTCAATGAGCAGCCGTGTGTAAAGGAACGGGCGTCTGTATACTCCCAGTTACCCCCAACTCTGGACGGGGTCCGGAAAAACAGATGGATAAGAGATCGGTTTTGCTGGACCGGATCGTACAGGATCAGGGGTAATCTGATGTAAATGGACACATGTCTGTTTACATCCGATTCCCCATACACACAAATGAAGTCCGGTAATTGCAGTTTTTTTCTAGACATGTGCAGGGCAAAAAGTATAGTTTGGACGAAACCAATGAAAACGAAAAACATTTTGATTCGTTTCATCAATGGAAACAAATCTTAATGCGGTTTCGGAGGCAGCGAGCCTCCGAATCCGAAACCGCACAAAGAAACTGCAGAACGAGCGGCGGTGTTCTATCAAAGTTTGTGACTACATTAGAATGTGTAATCGGTGACGTGGTCACACATTTTAACGTAATCCCGCCCAGTTTTTCGGTGTCAAGAATTCTAACGCTCTCTCAGCTGTTCCAGGGCAGATCGCTATCACAGATCGTATGTGCGGGAGAACCGATCTGCCCTGGAACAGTTGATCGCTCCTGAAATGTAATTTCTATCCGACTTTGTGGAATGTGAGATCGCACTCACAGAGTCGGATAGAAGTGACATTTCAGGACCGATCAGATGTTCCAGGGCAGACCGGTTCTCCTGCACATACGATCTGCGATGCCGATCTGCCCTGGAACACCTAAGAAAGCGTTGGAATTTTTGGCGGACACATATTCCACCGCCGAAAAACTGGGTGTGATTATGTTAAAATATGTGACCACATGACCGGTCACACATTCCAAACTAGTCACAAACTTTTATAGAACAGCGTCCACATTGGCCGCCAGCACGTTCATGCGTGCCGGCATTTCAGAGTATATCTTGGTATACACCAAGATGGCGGCACCCGAATATGTGGGCGCTACCATTTTGGTGTATACCAAGATATACTCCAAAATGGCGTCGCGCATGCGCAGAACACGCTAGCTGGTGGACGATCTGGCCACCGCTCAATCTGCGAATGACATCACCCATGATGTGACGTTATGCACCCCGTCTGGGCATGCACAGAAAGCGCCAGCGGCCACTTTTGCCGCCACGCGTTCTGATAAAAACTTTTTATATGCTCGAATATCGTTTTAGTATATTCGGGCATATCAAAAATTCGTTATTTCGGATTCGGACGAACCGCCAAATCAACTGAATTTCGTTGCTTTGTCGTTTGTTCGTCCGAAACCGAATGCACATGTCTAGTTTTTCCCTTATCGCAAAGTGGAGAAAAAAGCTGTAAGGACATAGATGTCACAGCGGTAACATCCGCTTTGTCCCGCTGTGATCTCTCCTGATTCCGTGGACGGATCCTCTCCTAATCAGCCCGTGTGAAAGGGGCCTAACTGTCAAGCATGCAAAGTGAAGCTCACGGAATCCCCCGGAGAAGAGAAGTGCATGCATAAATAAACGGGTGTTGTATTTTTAGAACCTTGCATTGTCAGCATCGTGCCAGACTCATAAAAAGCTGTAGATAACTCATGCCAAAATAAAATCTTGAGATTATTTTAAAACCAGGCAAGAATCTAAATAACATAAACAAAAGATAAAAAAAGATCATTTTTTACAGCTAAGTTCCACTTCTGGTGGCGTTTTTTATTTTTTTCCCCCCCTTAGGGCTGAAAATAGCTAGGCCTGCCATAACTGTCAGTTTTCTTCCATCACCAGCTCCTCTAGTGCCTATTAGGCAGTGAAGCCACAGACGAATCCACGGTGCATTGTGGGAGATTGCATCAGCGTTTGCGGAATCCCAGGCATATTATGTCCTGTACCAGGCTAACCGGTGTATTGAAGGGAACAATGGAGCTGTTACATCCGTATCTGTTTCAAAATTAATTTTTAAATGCCAGTAAAAGCGGAAATTTCCCCAGGGCTGTTGAATACATGATTCTCAGGGAAAGGTAGATGGTCTGAGGGCTGATAACCGTCAGCAGAGAAGAAGAGAGCGAACGCCTTGCCCTGCCAGCCTGGAAAGCGAGCTGTCAGGGATAATAGCTGGAAACAGGCTGGCTCTGCAAACTTGTTCCGGAGGAGAGTTACCACAATCTTGCATGTACACACGGTCCTCTTCTGTTCTCTTTCCACTTACTGCTCATGTAACAAGCCACAAACATCAGCAGCTTCATTTAACAATTGCGGTCAAGGAATCTGGGCAGCTGCGAGTAGCAACGACGAGCTGCTCTGCGGAGAAGACGTCTCCGAAGAGGCGAGGCAACTTATTATACCCCGTTGTCTCCGAGCGGTGTAGCTCCATCAGAGGTGGGCCGTGCGGCCAATTAAAATGTTTCACGGCATCTGCTTGACAGCAGCACAAGCCAGGCGACGCCGTGCACGTAGTCTGTCTGCTTTACAGGGCTTGGTACACATGCAGACGGAGCCAGCTGATTATTCCTTTCACAGTGTGGTTCCCATGACTATGTAAGCAGCGTGAGCAATTAATGTGCGAAATTAGTGCGAAACGCAAATAAGTGTTAAACGGTGAAATTAGTGCTTGTGTGCAAAAGGCAACAAAGAGTTTAATGGTACACTACAGTCACTCATGGATGTTTGCCATTTAAATACAATTATTTGTTTATATAGTGCCAGCATATTCCGCAGCGCTGTACAATCCTTTAGAAAAGACAGGTAAGAAACACTGACAAGTAGGGATGCACTGATGCCGGTTTATTGGTATCCAGTACAAGTACCGATATTTACCTTTCGGTACTCGCCAATACAGAGTACCAATACCGGTACTTCTGGTAGCATGGAGCCAACTTCCCGGGCAATCAGGAAGCCGGTAAGCGTGTCATTACCCGCCACCCGGCTTCTTGATTGCTCTGGAAGCTGGCTCCATGCTGTTTGGCTGGCTCAGTGCTGATTGCCCGGGAAGCCGGCTTCCCAGCCAATCAGCATGGAGCCGGCTTCCCGACCAATCAGGAAGCCGGGAGGTGGGTCATTACCCACTGACTGGCTTCCTGATTGACCAGGAAGCCGGTTCCATGCTGTTTGCCTGGCTCAATGCTGATTGGCCGGGAAGTCAGCTTCTCTCTTCAGTTTGTTCGGTTAAGTTTTGAAAATGAAAGATAGAAGTTGATTGGTTTCAATGCACAGCTGCTCCAGATTCTGTCTGTTCCAGTTTTGATAAATTCCCCTCAATGTGTTTAAGGTCCTAGAGTTTGTTTTCTTAAGGCCCCTTTCATATGGGCTGATCATTTAGGAGGGGATCTGTGCTCGGATCCTCTTCTGATCGGAGTGGTACTGTCAGGTACTTCGAACTAATGCCCGTAACATAAGGAGGGCTCGAGTTACTGCACGATCTATGGCGCGCAAACACGTGCATAGTGACCGACGAGCAGTAACTGCGCATGCGCATAGGCGTATTGCGGGACGTCTGAATCCTGTGACTGACCCGGCTTGCTCTTGTTTTCTGCTGTCTGCTGCCTGCCTTCTGACCTTGGCTTGTCTGACTACTCTCCTGCTTCCTGATTCGGCTCTGATCTGCCTGTTCGTTTCGGACCCGGCTTCCACTGACCACGTCGCTGTCTATTCTCCTGGCCTGCCAGCTACTGACCCAGTCCGCCTGAATCCTGCTTCCTGCCACTGGCTTCCTGCATCTGGCTTCCTGCATCTGGCTGCCCGAAACCTGCTTCCTGCATCTGCTTCCTGCATCTGGCTTCCTGCATCTGGCTTCCTGCATCTGGCTTCCTGCATCCGGCTTCCCTATCATTACCAGCAGGGCATCAGCATCCACAGGCACTGGTGTCTCTCTCCGTCCGTGTGCTACCTGTGCCATCCACAGGGGTGCTCTGACAAGAGTTACAAAAGGATCCTCCCTCATCATTCAGACCATACCAGGTACATGACAGGTACGGATTTAATGTCACTGCTGACATCGATGATTAATGGAAGAAAAAAGCCTGAAATGACTGGTCTATGGGGAATCAGATTTATACAGACATGTTCTGTTTGTTTTTACGGAGTTGGGGGTAACCAGGTTTAAATGGACGCCCATCCGTTTATACACAGCTGCCCATTGACTAGCATCAGGCATCCAGTCGGGCCCACCTAAAGAACAAGACAGGCGGACCCAATCGGACCACCTGTGTGAAAGGGGCCTTAGAAGCTTGGGTAGAATAGTCTGTTTCTGCCAGCATACTGCAGGGAAGGACCCTTGCTCTATGTGAGAAAGCAGTGGTCTCACGGCAGAGGTCCAACGTGCCCCTTGTTGAGTCAGACCTATAGCTCTTCAATCAGCAATGCTCATGCTTCCAGCTGATTTAAGGGCTCTAGCTATGACTCCACATGCTGCACCTCTGCAGAGAGACCAAAGCTACCTCATAGAGAACAAGGGTCCTTATCTGCAGCATGCTGGCATGTGTCCATTTACAGCAGATTACCCCTGATCCTGCACGATCTGGTCCAGCAAAACCGATCTCTTATCCGTCTGTTTTTCCGGACCCTGTCCAGACGTCCGTTCCTTTACACACGGCTGCTCATAGACTTGCATTTGGCATCCAATCAGGTCCGCCTAAAAAACTGACAGGCGGACCCGATCAGAGCGACTAGGGGACTGTGAAAGGGGCCTTAGGCTGGCCATGCACAACAGTTTATAAACACATTTTCTAATGCAATTAAAAAAAAGTACAGCAGGCACCATTTTTTCTGGTCTGTAACACGTCAAAAACGCGTATGAATGTGTACGAATGCACTGGAACGCGCTGGTCACCTTTGATGATCTAATCAACAGTGGACACTTCCTTATGGAGAAGGGGCATTTTCAGCTGTACATTGATGACCTTGACATTGTCCTCTGTGTTCTATCCAACATGGTGGACAAACATATTGACACCGACCGTTTTGTCACCTATATTCAGCAGTGTCCTGAGCTTTATGGCCCTACAAACCCACATTACAAGAAAAACGGTGAGAAAGCAGAACAATGGACCAACATAGCAGCCAAAGTTTTTCCAAACTCTGACCAGATGTCCAAAGGCCGGAAGCAGAATTGTGTTAAGTACATAATTGGATGTATTCTTCATGTACGCGGCTATGCTTTTCATTTCTTATGTTAGTAATTCTTGTACTCCTGTGAAGGTCACGCCAAAAATACGAGTGCATCTGCCTTTGAAAAAAAGCATCAAGATCTGGTCTGGAGATGGTGGAAACAAGCCCGTAATCAAATCCTTCTGTCCATCTTTCCTTCTCAGTTGACTGTCTTTCTTCCTTGGTTGTCCCTAGTTTTGGTCTGATGTACAGATATCTATGGAAAGGTTCTTTTTAACTACCAATAGTTTTATTCTGCACTAAAACCTTCATCTTATCTCTGAATAATCTTGTTTGCCATTTTAAAAAGCCAATCATTTTTGGCATATAAATTCTTAACGATCCACATACTGTAACTGGGGGTGTGGTAGGGTTGTGTCCATTGCTGAAATACATTGTGCTGGAAGGTGTCCCTCTTTCTCATCTCAGGGTGGCATGATTGCCAGGGAAAGCCTAGGGGTCATGGAGTGGTATATGAGGCGTCGTCGTATAATTCTCCAGGTAGATCCAAAGACCTATACAGTGGATCCACCAAGCCTTAAGAGATGGCTTCATAGAAGTCTCTGAAAAACTACTGCTCAGGCTTGGCTAGAATAGAGGAAGGTTTGGGATGCAGGATGTTTCATTCATAGAAATATGAATCTGGATCGAGGGAGGGGGAGATGCTTTAGATTGGGGGGTGGGGGGGCTAGGCATCTTGGCTGAATATACTTTATCTGAAAGTGTACGTATCCTTTAATTTACACCTGTGATATAAGAACATATATTTTAAACACTGCTTTATGCCCTAAGGATCACAGGCAGCAGAAGAGGTTCCCCTGACTTACTGTATGTCATGCATGATGATAATGCAGAGTGACTGCTACCCTGACTAATTCATGCCCACTGCTGGGCAGCTCTGTTTGCTGCAGGTGATCCTGAGCCAATCTTCAGGGGTGTGAGTGATTCCATCATTCCAGCTGTCACTTGACATTATGATAGAACACAGCCAGGGATAACATACAGTCTCTGCGGCTCAGCCGAGATCCATGTGCTGTGATCATTTCTTGGTGTACATCGAGCCGAATGCTCAGTGTAATAAGCTCCTGAAGCTTCTTATATATCTTTAGGATTCCCAATATGAGACCTCTGTGCTGGTGTTCCCAAGTCAGTCAACTTCCCTATGGCTCTGATTTGCTGGTATCCACCCAAAATGGATATCTCAGTTCTGGACTGACTACCTGATAAACAAATAAATGCCAGGAGGTTTGTAGAATCCGTATATAGTACATAGTACATAGC
Source organism: Nanorana parkeri (assembly GCF_000935625.1). Classification (NCBI taxonomy): domain Eukaryota; kingdom Metazoa; phylum Chordata; class Amphibia; order Anura; family Dicroglossidae; genus Nanorana; species Nanorana parkeri. The sequence continues at coordinate 1,318,386 of NW_017306348.1, read as the reverse complement.
ACACTGCAACAATAATCAGTGTATGCCAACATACAAACCATATTGTTTTATATTATTTATGATCTATGTCAATAGTTCTCAACCTGTGTAACTTCAGGACACACATATGTCCAAGTCGTACCGCACTGGAATGCATGGCATTGCGGTACCGCACGTTCCAGTACGGGTGATCAAACTATGGGCAGGAGTCGCAGTTGGGGTGCCATTCAAATGAATGGCAATGTAAAGCATCTCCCGCACCAGAAAGCAGGTAGGTGCGATTGCGTGGTACAGTGCGTTAATAACATGGGACTGAGCGATGAATGCACTAGCGTGAATGAGTCCTCAAAAACACCGACAGACACACACAACCACAGACACAATCTTACACACTCACAGACATTCTCACTCATACACACTCCCAAAAATAAATGTTTAATTTTTTTTCTTTTTTTTAAAAGATCCATCCAGCCTCCCTACTTGGAGTGGATCGGCAGCCTGGGGTCCAGTGTGGGCTGCTGGGCTGTGACGGAGCTCCATCCATATGTGCATTGCTTGTACAGCTCCCTTGTGTGCCCAAGAGCCAGAATGTGAGGTCACTGCAGTCCAGATGTCACCAGCACACCAAATCCTTTCAGGATCACAAAATGTTAATTTATTGAAGATTCTTGTCATAAAGCAAACGCTTTTGGGGCCGCACAGGGTCCCTTCATGAGGCTTAGCATTGTCATTTTTAAATAAACTTCTGTCAGGATTTACTCTAATATTTGTCTCAGTGTAGTGTGTAAATCATGGGGCTTCACAATAAGGGATGAGCCCAGGTTTGGACCGAAGCCAGTCCAATCCTGAGCTCCTCCAAACCTGGAAGGGAGACGGGTCCACCTACCCCCAATCAGCTGCATGTTGGGTCATTACCTGCCCTGCAGCTGCACATTAACAAAGGGGTGGGACGCTTGCTCTGACTAGATGGAGCCCAGGAGCATAGGAAACTCCTCTACTACTCAGCACAATCTAGCACTGTGTTAGTGCATTCAGCACGTTGAGCATCTACACTCACTGGCCATTTAATGAAAGTTCATCAGTTCAGACCTTAGCCTTTGGGTTCCTGTCACAGAAAGACAAGATGGCAATAGACATAAAGTATAAATGACGCCGGCAGCAAACAAGCAAAATCTTTACTCACATCAGCAGGATGATAATAACAACATGACCTAGAGATCCACAAAATATTATCCAGTTATTTCAAATGCATGTTCCCAAATCAGACATCAAATGTCCATTCACATCTTAGTGCTGTGTTGCGTTAATATGCGTTGATGACATGTGTTTGCATATTTCGTCACTAATTAATGTACGTTGCGTTAAAGCAGCCCATTTATTTTGAATGGGCTGCCATCATATAACAATGCAGCCAAAACCAGATACAGTATAAGCTACATTTTCCATTGCAACACATTATTAGATTGTCAGGGTTCCATTTTATTTTTTTATTTATTACAGGTATTCATATAATGCCAACAATTTACATAGCAGTTTATACATAGTGCAAACTCACATCAGTCCCTGCCCTCAAAGTGCTTACAATCTAAGATCCCTATCTCACATGCATACATTCAGGGACAATGTAACCGGAGCCAATTAACCTTCCAGTATGTATTTTGGAGTATGGGAGGAAATAAGAGTACCTGGAGGAAACCCATGCAAGCACAGGGTGGACATGCTAGGGTCCTGACTGGGATTTAAACCAGGGAACCCCAGGGCTGCAAAGCAGAAGTGCTAACCACTATACCACTGTGCTGCCATTGAAAATGTTATCACAATGCATGGCAACATGACTATGTAAGCAGCGTGAGCAATTAATGTGCGAAATTAGTGCGAAGCGCCAACTGATAGACACCTTGAACCCTTCAATGAATACCCATCCTTCCAAGTATGGAGGAGAATGTGACCTCCACCCAGGATACAGTGCATGGGCTTGAATGGCCAAACTCCAGGCTTAAACTTCATCATCTGAGGAGCAGGAATAGAAGGAAGACGTTAACCCTGTGTAAACTCCGACGCAGAGCTTACACGGGGTTCGATCTGCCACCTCTGATGGACAAGCTGTCACTTTACTCTGAATAGACAAAGCGAAAGAATCTCTTTTTATTCTACTTTAGAGTAGAGATATGGAACATCAAAGTTTAGAGTCCCTTTCATGTCTAAAAAGCGTCATATCTGATTTACATGGATTTATAGAGGAAATTTCCTGAGCAGCTCACGCTTGCTTACATTTCTATATAGTTCCCTTTGATGCAAACCTGCTAGGTAATCTATTTTAATACCCGCCAATTCATAAACACAGCAATCCGATCGTTCAGCCTCAGGTTGATTCAAGTTTTTAATCAACAACCAAAAAGACTTGAGTGAATAATCCACTATTTTTTATCTGTTGAAGGAATCCTGATTGATCGCTGTGGAAAATCCAATCGCTTTCTATCAGACTGCTTGGCGGATCCTATATTTTAATCGATTGATGATCAATCTTAAATATTATTTTAAAATATAAATGTAATTCAGTCTATAAAATCTATTTCAGTTTGTTAAATAGATCAAAGTGTACTAGTTGGTTGCATTTGTTTTTGGTCAGTTGTCTTCAGTGCGTCCCTACACTATTCACCACCTGCGGACGCGGGGTGCGGCATCTTCTGTACCTGGGGGGTGGCGGAGGTGAATGGTACCTTTAGCTGGCATCCTGCCCTTTATCAGTCACTGACATCACTGGTTGCCAGGAGCTGGGCAGGATGCCAGCCAGGGTGTCCCTCTCAACTTTTGGCAACCAGTGATGTGAGTGAGATAGACCATCATATGTTGGTAAGAGCTCTTAGGAACCTGGGACACTCTGGGGGGAAAGAGGGCTGCAGGCACATCTACCGCCCCCTCAACTATTCACAACCAAAAAGTAGAAAAAAGTGCCTAGATATTGCTATTTGCATGACCAGCATTACTGCCATATGACAATAGAAACCTAGTAAGAGAGAATGGCCCTGATTTATCAGGATGCAAAAGCACTTGAGGCACGCTAAACTTTAAGTGCCACCATCATCAACCATAAGCGTAGCATAGTAAAGGCAGCAGCTGGGCTTGTTGAGTAGTTTCTATAGCTTGCATGGTTTTGGGAGGTTTCCAGAGTAGACACCTTTGAGTCCACACTAACCACCTGTTGCTGCAGGTCGGTTAATTCATGTTTCAAAGAGCCTTTAATCCTCAGTGCAAGTCCGTGCAAACATGTCCCGAATCTCCCAACTAAAGAAAGGTAACTGGTCCTTTTGAGGTGTGGAAATCAGTATAATCCGTCTGAGATCCCAGGTGGGAAATCAGAGGAGTCAGTATAGGAGAGTTCCTGGGTGCAGTGCCAGCGGCAGCCAAACCAGGAGCTCCCAAAAGGGTCAGAGCTCCATGTATTGGCGCCATATTGGGAAGGCTAGAGCTGTTGAGAAACGAAGAGTTCTTAGAGAAAAAGTTCAGTAAAATGGTTTTAGCCACGTTCCGTGTGGTACCCGGAGCCTTTTTACTCTTAGGCATTTGGATTTGGAGACGAGCAAGATAATAAATAACACACCAGTCTAAATAAAGCAGCCCCATGACACCGAGCTCTTGTACAGCACGTCCTCGCAGTCCCATGCCTTAGCCACACCCCTCCCTTTTTCACTTTGTTTCCCTTCATTCATTAAAAAGTGAAAAGTGAAAATTAATTTTCCAAAAAGCAAATGCTCTATTTCTTTACTAAATCAACCCTGTAATATAGTATTGGTTGTGCATCTTTTAGTGTTAGATCACCTCTGTTTTTTAATATTAATTCTATGTATTTAATATATACTGTATATATATATATATAGTTAGTTTTATTTGATTTTTGCTGTCTATATATATTTAGCGCACATGTTAACTTTCTTTGATTTAATCAGATTTGTCTCTTTTTCTTGCTTTAGGTTTTGCATGTTGCTCTTGCACAATGAGATCGGCAGTCACATTTATGACACTTACCCAGGAGGGGACCCGGAAACACATCGCCAAGACACCAGTTCTATTGAAGCCCCTGGTGCATAGTGTAATGTGTTGTCCTCCAATGCTGTATTATGGGACACTAGGGTGCTTAGCAGGGGACCGGGACACATTACCCAGACACCAGGTCTATTGAAGCCCCTGGTACATAATGTGATGTGTGGTCCTGCAATGCTATATTGTGGGACACTTAGGGTAGTTTGCAGGGGACTCGGGACATGTTGCCCAGACACCAAGTCTATTGAAGCTCCTGGTACATAGCGTGATGTGTGGTCCTCCAATACTGTATTGTGGGACACTAAGGGTAATGAGTAGGGGGCCCGGAACACATCGCCAAGACACAAGGTCTTTTGAAGCCCCTGGTACATAGTGTGATGTGTGGTCCTGCAATCATGTATTGTGGGACACTTAGGGTACTTAGCAGGGGACTCTGGACACATTGCCCAGATACCAGGTCTATTGAAGCCCCTGGTACATAGTGTGATGTGTGGTCCTGCAAATCTGTATTGTGGGTTATGAGCTTTAATTAAACTTTTGGGACATCTTCAGGAGCAGTATAGACAAGCATAAAGTCCCTCTACTGCATTAGTATAAATATCTATTCCATATCCAACATGGAGCATAAACCCCTCACTATGTCACTACTGTCACAGTTGTGCAGAGTGAGGAGCTCCAGTGCAGGGGACTGACAACAACTGTTTTAATCTCTTACCTGGCAGCCTGTGTATAGTTAGCGTTCGATCAATAAAATCGCTGGGAACTGATAGCTCTCTGGCCCAGAACTGGAGCGGGACGCTGACGGTTATCTGTCCATCATCCGGTATAGGAATGGAATACTGTATGTGAGAGGAGAGAATTACATTTATTAAGGGTTTCCCATAGGAAATGTTCTTAATCAACTGAATAAGCTCTCAATGGTTTCGCCAGCTAATGCAGATAATAGCCTTCACTTGGCAATAGTAAAAGTTGGAGAGAAGATTGACAGATATAAGACACATACCCAAATATTACCACCACTGATACTTTCCTGGCAAAGTGGACAGGTTTCTCTATCCAGCATCCCTCTCCTGAGGCAGCTGCTATGAAATTGGTGGGAGCAGCGAAGTTTGGTAGTTTGTGCTTCCACTTCCAATTCCTGTATACAGATGCCACATGTAGGGCGTTCCTCCCTCTGCTGGGGACTAAGTCCCTGGTTGTTGTCCACTTCTGCATTGTTCCGATTGACTGGAGATCGGCTCCTGTCTCTCTGCGGAGAGTCAGAAATGCGACGTCTCCTGCGTCTCTGGGGCAGCTGATGTTTTCCGGTTCTCGACCCCACATCAGAGCTCTGGATCGAGTCCTGAGAGCTATGGGAGACTCTTGCCCTGCAATAACAATAATACAGTGATGTTTAGATGATTGGAGTGCTAACTAGATTTCCAATATATTAGATCTGATTGGAAGCTCTTTTCAGACTTTCCCTTTGATGGAAATAACTATTTTCATTATGGGGGTTAACCAAATATAAAAAATCTCAATGAAAAACGAATTAAAAGTCCATTTTAATATTGTAATGGGGGAATCTGTCATTAATTAATTCATGGGCTCACCTGATGCAGATGGCCGTCTCTCCCTACGTGCTGGCATTTCACGGGTGGTATGTCGTGAACGGCCAGTATTCTCTCTCGGCATCCTTGTGATATTAGATGCCGATAGAAATGTGAATATTGTCACCAGTACAAACAGCAATCCGGAAAATTGCTGAGATATAAAGGTGAATATTCACGAGGTATAATCACAAACCAAGATCGCAATCCAGAGGTCGCAATCTGAAAAAAACGCCTTAGAGATGCTTCTACAATCACTTCTCTTTGGCAGCTGCTGACCAGTGCACATGCAGTCAGTGCTTTTTACACCTTCCTGTTGCCATGACATCATGCACATTTGTGATGTCATAGCACTCAACACACTTTTTGTTTTTGAATCAGCTCAATAGGCTCCAATCACACCGTTAGCACATCTGGATTTGGATCTTATTTGGTAAAAATTGAGTTATTTTCAGCTAAGATTTGTAAATAACCATTCAGAGCTAAATAAATGTCTTATAATAATAACAAGAGTGTGTGACCTGTGAAGGAACATTATAGTGTAAGCTCCCCTGGTACAGAGACTAATGTGATGGCTCATTGGTCTTTGTACAGTGCTGTAGCATATGTCAGTGCTATATAAATGTATAATAATTGTGTGTGACTGCAAGGGGGACATTAGATTGTAAGCACTTCTGGTGAAGAGACTGATGTGACTGCCTCCATGTTCTCTGTACAGAGCTGTGGTATATGTCCGTGCTATATAAATGTATAATAATATTATGTTTCAGTTGGTGAGGGTGCTCTCCGCACACCTTACAGCAATCCCGGCCAATATAATAATATTATGTGACTAGGGTGGGGGAGGCAATAAAATGTAAGCTTCTCCATTGCAGAGACTTATGTGACTGGCTCAGTGTTCTCTGTACAGCGCTGTGGTATATGTCCGTGCTATATAAATGTATAATAATATTATGTGACTGGGGTGGGGGGGCTATAAAATGTAAGCTTCTCCATTGCAGAGACTTATGTGACTGGCTCAGTGTTCTCTGTACAGCGCTGTGGTATGTGTGAGAGCTATATAACTAAATAACAAAGAAGGTTACATGTATTAAATGAGGAATAGTCTCTGTACTGTCTGCACTACAAAATAAAATAAATAATGTACAAGTATAGGTGTGTTTCTTGCCCCTGTTTTACTTATGGATAGGAAGAACAGAAGATGGCGGGGAAGGTCAGAGTGCTGACTTTGACATTTACAAAGAAAAAAATGCCATTTAAATTGAGAGTTAATGACAGTTTCTGGCTGCTTATTTCTGTTTGTACACAAAGTGGCTGAAGATTCCCCTCATCTCTCACACATCCTATCCTAAACGAGGGTCATCTATATATGTTTGACCCCTGCCCCCCAAAGGAAAAGGCATATGGTTCCCTCTAAATTCGATAGTAGGCCTTTTTGGTCTGGTATCGATTTTGAAGGGGAACCCCATGCACAAAAAACCCAAAATAAAATAAATTGACTTGAGGTCCATCCAAAATTCGTTATTGGACACCATTCTGAGCATGCAGCCTGGTAGGAAAGGAGGGTGGATTGAGGGTGTGCTCCATTTCCCTCAAACCATACCAGGCCACACAGGGGGTGCATTGATAAGGGGATTTCATGTTGATGAGGCCTGCAGATGGAGGAATAATCGCCTATCGCTGCATTGGCTGCTGGACGCTGCAGGTTGCTCCCCTCCATGTTCCATGCACAACCGCTGTCTCTGCTGGTATCATGTTGAATATCCATTTTTCATTTTATCATCAAGGACGCTTTGATATGACACTCAAAACAGGAAAAGAATTGTGTAAGGACTACAAAAGACCAATGCAAAAATAACCAAAATCCAGAAAAGATTATTTAAAGCATTCTATAATTTAGCTACACCATCCCTGTGGGCCTTGGTCTCTGGTAACCACTTATTAATCCAAATGGACAATAGAAAATCAGCGATTTTATTAACACTTGTGTCAACATTTGGCATTCACTAGGGATGATAGTCTCTTTGGAATTTGTAAAGGTTTATTTTACCTATTCTTTCTTCCTCAGGTAGGTGAACCGGAGGCACTCTAGCCTGAGACTCTGCCAGGGGCCATCTTGTCCGAGCACATATTCAGTGTGATATCTGAACACCTGCCCCTGCAGTAAAACTTGTGTTCTAAAGTTCTGTATCGAAAATTTCTCTTTCTGAAATGTTTATGGCTGAAGCTATTGTGTTACAGATTATTTTTCTGTCCAGTCGTCAGATTAGTTTCCAGTAGGGATTTCCAGATACCAGTTCAGATACCAGTGGCGATACTTGGCATTTTCATGAGAACTACCAGGGTTGCAGCGGTTGCAGCTGGGGCCTGGCTCTGGCGCTCCACCAGTGTCATGAAATCATTAGTCTGTATTGTTTTAGAAAAACTGTCACATGACACTAAACAAAAATGTATCACTACTTGTATCTATGAGTACTTGGGCAAGTATCAGTACTTGTACTTGCAAAAATAGTAATGGTGCATCCTTTATAAAAGTTTATATATATATTTATTTCCAAAATATTTTTATTTGACACAAACAAAGTCACAATGTGATCACATGAATACAATACGATATACAAGGTTGTTTCTATCTTTTTTTTTCCATACAATTGCGTGCGTTCTTCATTCGTCAAAAAGTATAATGTGCGGAACTCCACGACGTTATGTAGAACCGCGTAATCTTGTACATATATATATATAGTGTAGGAACTTTAAAGAGTATGACCATATGTCCAGATTCTCCTAATAGACTTTGTGCGTAAGGGAGTCATTTCAGATAGAAAAGGCGAAAGCTGGCAAACAGGAGATTGTAGGAGGAATCTGCCAATAGCGCTTAGTATATCTACCTCCCACCCTCCCCTATCAGTCACGCTTGACTCCATCTCTCCAAATAGAACTGGTAATCGGGCCATACAGTTCTGTTCACCAAGCCATAGATAAAATCTGTCAATCATATTTTAAACAGAACCAATATACAATCTAAATTGCAGCCAAAACTCACCAACCTTTGCAGCCCAACCTCTCAGAGCCCCTCTCGTAGTCGAACACGCTCATCCTATATATATATTTATAAAACGAAAAATTATACATTACAACAGAGATGTACAAGTCCCAGGAGCCCCGTTTGTTCCTTAAAAATGACAGCTGCCTCCCAACTTTTGAATTTTTCTCTAGTCTAATCTTGGAGTTGGAAAAGTATCTGTACATGTACTTGTACGGTACTTGGTATCTGAACATCCCTAGTTTCCAGAATGATTATTGGTCTATTAAGCATTGGTTGCTCCCTGGACCAGCCAGGTGATGATCCAATCCAGGCGGGACCAGATCTTGCCTTTGCCTTGGCATTTCCAGATTTTGTCCCCCTATACCCTCATCCATTAAACTAAATGAAAATTCACTTTCCAAAGTGAAAGCGCTCTACTTATTAAACCAACCCTGTAGTGTAATGATACATGTTCTAGTTTTTTAGAGCACCTCTGTTTCTATTTTATTAATCATATTTATTCAATAGACATATTTATGAATTTGTATTTGCTTAATTCATGGATTCTTTCTCTTGCTGTCTATATATTGTCTCTGATTCAATCAGATTGGTCGCCTTTTCTTGCTTTAGGTTTTACATGTTGCTCTTGTGCAATGAGAGCGGCAGTCACAGATATGACACTTAGGGTGCTTAGTCACATTGCCCAGCCACTAGGTCTATTACTGTACCACTGTATGATGTGTGGTCCTGCAATGCTGTATTTATTGGGGGTTATGAGATTTAATTAAGCTTGGCACCTTTTTTTAGTTAAAACTACTGGGTGGATTATGTTATCTACCAATAAATACAACTGGTAAAAAGTTTTCTTTTTATTGACTAGATGGTAAGTCTAGATTTAATACACCAGTCTTCATGAAACCCCTTTTAAAATGTCTAGTTGCATGTCTCTCCCTCAATATAATAATTACATATTAATTTTTATTTGTTTTGATAAAAGCATTGCAGAGATCACAGGCTGAAAGTTTTACTTTTTAACATTTGTGAAAGGAAAAAAACATATTCATCATGCTATTGATACATATTGATTAATTTATTGCTAATAAACATGTACACATAATTCTTATCAGTAGGATGGATCTATATAAAGGACATATATAGTTGGCACTCCCAAGATGGAAAGATGGAAACCGACAACTGTCTGTCCCAGTATTCATCAGGGCTGATGATGATCATCTGTCCATAATGAAGGCTCCAGGCACCCCCTTCTGGGGTGAGGAAGCCTTGGCTGCTGGAAGCATGGGCTGGATAACAAGGTATGATAAGTCAGCAATGGAGAGATCAGCTGAAGGGAGACCACAGTCAATGCTTGGGACTAGCTGTTTGCCCCCTGCCTGCCTTTTTTGGGGAACAGCTTCCATAGTTTAGTTCCTCTTTAAAATGTCCGGTTTACATCACTTGATATCACTCTGTAAGTTCTGGAAGTGAACATAAATAAAGTAGCGAGATGTACAAATACAAGAGAGACTCTGGTGGTAAAGTAATTTTATACTGAATGATATGCTAGAATAAACCAAGAAAGAAACCTTGGAATATGTAACCTTGAAAAATGACTTGTAGAGAATGCGTCTGCCTTCCTTGCAAACCTTTGTCTGAACCGGGTGATGTTTGATGCTGGTGGGGGCGTTCCAGGAATATTACTCTCAAGGTGGTGTATTAATAGATGAACAGTAGTGATAAGCTGAGGAATTTCAGCAAAACCGATTTCGCTGCAAAATGACCAATTTCTCTTCTGCAAAAGTTTGCCTAAATGGAAACTGAAATGTGCTCATTGAGCTGCTTAGGAGAAAAAAAAATCACCTATTTTCATAATTTAGAGGGTGTGAGTTTTGGGGTGTATTTAGCACAGTTTATTTTCTTTCCTTTAGTGTTTTTTGTAATTGTGTTTTTTGGGTATGTGATCCTCAATTATGTTCTGCTGTTTTCAATTGTATATTATCCCAAAATTAATGATTTCATATACTGTTTGTGTCTGTGTTTTCATGTACTTATTTGTAAACGTAGCCTGTTCTCTTTATATATTTCTTCTTTTGCTGTGAAATATCTGGTGATCCTTCAACACTAGGCACAGAAGCAGAGCCATCCTAGCATGGTCAATTTGTGTCTCTGAGTTCTTCTTAGGAACTACAGAAAGCTGAACTGTTGCTGACACACCAAACCCAACACTAGGTTCCTGGCTAGCCGGTCAGCTTCTGCCCTTGTTATGCAAATTGTGCTGATGTGATCTCTAAAAAGGCCATCTCTGTTCTCCTCCTGCATTAGCTGCCCTATAGATCTCTTGCCTGAGGGGAAGAGTCTTCGCTCTGTCCACACCTGTAACTCAAGCCATGAAGTCCTATATACATGAAAATCTGGTGAAGGGGTTCATCGATCCTCTTCAAATCCTGGTCCCAGTCATGTCTCCAGAACTGCTGGAACCATGCTAAGATCCTGGCCAGCCTGTCAACTTCTGATCTTCCTTCTTGTTATGCAGATTTTGCTGATGTGTTCTCTGAAAAGACCATCTCCCCCCCCACCCCCCACTCTGACTGCCCTATAGATCTCTTGTCTGATATCCTTCCCTTTAGGGAAGGCGTCTTCCCTTTCTCCAGTCCTAAATCCAGGAAAATTTAAAATAGGGGTTCATCATCCCTCCATTTCTCTTGCAGTAGTTCTTATGGGTATCCCATTTGCCCTGTGCAAAATTTGTCCATAATAATCGTCCACATTCTTTACAGCAAGTGGCAGTGGGCCTGGTAATAAACTGGGCATGACATTTTCCTGGACTTGGAGCTCCAATTGCACAAGGATGGAGACATATGATGTCACAGATGATATTGCTTTACAGGGTCCAAAACAAAAATGCCCGAAGCTCAAAAACACATGAAAAACACTAAAAACACAAAAAAATATCAAAGTGTGAATGGTGGCTGGAAGTAACCAGGGTGATCTCTATAAGCAAAACTCATCAAGACTTTTTTTCACAGCACTGTCTATAAAACTTTATTATTTATTTGTATGATTTACACATATAATCCTTGCGGCAGCACAAAATAAGAAATAAAGGATAAAGGTATTTTTTTCTGCTGTATATGCAGCCTGAATGCTTTACAGTGCTAAATATGAAAGCTTCAACTGGGCTTTAATATTTGGGTGAAGGATCTTATTTCTGAAAGAGGTTCGACATCTGTGCAACTTTTCTGTTCTTCGCATTGTTCTGTGATAACTTCCATTTTGATGTGAGGGTGGCTACAGCTAAAAATAAATGGAGTTTGATCACTTTATAGCCGTGCTGAGCTGAGTCTGGATGGACTGGGGTGGCAGCCAATTATCTTTGTATTTGTCTGGATTTTAACTGTGCCATACCAGTCAAAACTTTCTAATCCTGCAGTGGAATAACATCATAGATATGTCTTACAGCCGAACTACATGCAAACAGCTAAGTACATGTGCGAAAACCGTCTTATCTGCCAAAGGATTTGCAATTCTGTATAACTGCTTTTGTGATTCGCCTCTCTCTGCTACACAGCACAGTGAGGCACTGAGTGTGGCACCACTGTTTCTGGTAGAGATAAAGGATACAGTGGTGTCAGCACCCCAACTGATTGGGCAATGAACAAGCAGCCACAGAATGATGATTAGTCATCAACTCTGCTCATTCTGTCCTCTCCTGTCTGCTTGTTCCTCTGTTAGCACATGTGCAAGCAACAGAGCCTGATTGGCTCCTACAGCTGCCTCTCCCTAGTCTACTATAAGTGCTGATGTGTTGTGCTGATCTGCATATCGGTGCTTTCAACTACTGAAGCCTTTTAATCAGCATTATAGGTAGGCATCTAGCATTTTCAAAAGAAGAGCTTAACAGTGGCAGTTTACATATTTTCTAAGTACAGGTTTCCTTTACATGCTTTACTAATGTTTTATCAGTAGAGGTACGGGCCCCATGAGAGGTTTGGACTAGGCTTGACCTCCTTGTGACATTTATACCGATCTTTCATGAAAGGATGTATCCCTAATCAGTCTGCTGCTTCTCCTTTCAATGCCCAGTCACAGGCTGGGGGAGGGACTACACCTGTATGTTTTGCTTAAAGGAGAACTATGAGGTGAGTGCTTTTCACTCACCTCATAGTTCTAGCCGACCTGTGACAATGAGACTGTCATAGGTCGGCTTAGTAGATCGGGAGGTGAGCGAACATCTTGTTCGCTCACCTCTCGATCCTGTCATGGCTCTCTGCCGTGACAGGGGAGGGGCTGGATTCCCCCTCCCTGCTCCGATCCGCCAGCGCTGACTGGCAGAACGGTCGGGGGAGGGTACAGCTGGCTCTGCCTCTAGATAGGCAGAGCCAGCTGTCAGTTACGCAGCTGGGCGGATCCCGGCACAATTGTCGGGATCCGCTTCAGCTGCGGCGTCTCAGTATACCGCGAGCTACAGCTCACGGTATAACAAGGGGTGTGCGAACTGTCTTACAGATGAAGGCAGCTCAAGGGTTAATCATCGGCTGGGACAAACCACAATGTCAAGGTTTTTAAAGAAAAATATCTATTTATTCCTAATCAAAGACATGCAAAAAACATCACTGAACACGCTGCTGACAGTTTCCTGTCAAATGGTTAAAAAACGATGTCTGGTCGGACTGACTTTGATCGGTGGTGAGGTGGATAGATGTGCCCTTGATTGGCCGTACATGTATCTCCTATATTTCTAGAGTCCGTGGATTATTTTTGATACTGGTATGTATCTTATTTAATCCTGTTTGGTAGCTATGATTTGGATGTATCCGCATATCTTAAGGCTATCTCCAGTTTAGTTGACCCTCTTTTGTTCCTGGTTAGTCCTGTGTGTTACAATTTCTTTGAAAAACCATACCACAGAGTTGTCTAAGATCGACAGTGAGTTGATCTGTGATGGTTTTCTTGGCAGTTTTCGTATTTTCATTTGGGGATGCTTTCAATTAAAACTGGGACACTTATTGTGATTATAGCTTGATGTTTAGTGGGATTTAGTACGTGCTCTAATGTGCTTTGTTTTTCCTGATCACTGATGCTCCATTTCTCAAAACCCTTTACATCGGGGGATCATTCATATGTGGCAGTGACTTATAATTTAAGCATTTTTGCTAGTTCGTATTTTAGAGCCGAACAGCAGATCTACTCACATGACCTCTCGGTCAGTCCTTCGATTTTCCGTTCACGGGTTTCCTCCGCGTGGTGCTGTTTATGGCTTATTAATCGCTGTGTGTCCTTTTGATTCCCCCTTCATTGATGTGGCATCCGGATGTTTGGTGATCCAGGCAGGCACTATTGTTTTTGACTTAATCCCCTCGTTACTTTTAATCCAAAAATATTAGGGCTGTACAGCCGGCAGTCTCTGGGTTATCCACCTAAACTCTGAAAGCGGCGTCTACGCGTTTCACCCCTCCTCTTGGGGCTTCGTCAGGATGTACTGCTCTTCAGGTGAGAGGCAATTATATATGCCATTCTCACTTGTCGCTCGTGGATTAATCTTGCCTGCTGACATCGTTATGTTTAGTTTCCTTGTTGCATCGGAATTAACTGTTTAGCAACCCAGAGAAACCGTTGGTTTAAAAAAAAACGGAAATGGAAACAATGGTTATCAAAAAGGGGACTAGGTGCCATATAATGATGATTAAAAGGAGGATGAAAACAGAAAAAGGTTGGCATTACTTATATTTCTGTGGTTTTTATTTTCATGATGAAATCGGAGGGAACTTGTCGTCTAAGAGCGATTTAGTTCACAAGAACATGTTTAAATAAAATTCATTATTTAGGCCCATCGGGATCAGGGTGTTCAATCTGTACACCCACATTTTTTCTTTTTGCAGTAATATTGTGGCAAAATCTCCCCTCCTTTGGGGTAATTTGAGTGCATAAATGGCTTTTACTTTCAGACCTTTTGTCTGGCTGTTATGAATTTCCGCAAAGTGCATAGCCAATGGGCTGTCTTTCTCTTTTTTCTTTATGTCGTTTAGATGTTCCCCGATTCTGACCTTCAGTTGTCTTTTTGTTTTCCCGATGTAATATTTTTGGCAGGGACATTCTAGTTGGTATATCACTCTGGTGGTTTCACCGTTAATAAAGTGATTTATGTGGTAAATTTTAGTTCCTTCTGTGTTTTTGAAGGTGTGTGTTTTTTCCACCAACGGGCAGATCTTACATCTGCCACTGGGGAACATACCTTTTGATTTGTTGGAGTTTTCATTTAGCCGTTTTGGTTTAAATTCTAAACTCACCAGAGTGTCTTTCAGGTTTGTTGCTCTCCGTGCTGTCAGGAGTGGTGTTGGACCTGGAGTGGTGTTCGAGGATATGCCAATGTTTTGTCATGATAGATCTTAGTTTTTCCCAACTTGAGCCATATTTTGTTATCATTCTTGTGTAATTTTTATTTGTATTGTCTTCTCTTGGTTTATCTTTCAGTAGTTCTGTTCTTGTTTTTTCCTTTATTTTTGCTTTTGCTTTTTCTAAGGGTTCTGTGTGGGTACCCTCGTTCTCTAAATCTTTCGTACAGAGCTTTAGATTCGTTGGAATAATCTATTGCTTTGGAACAGTTCCTTTTGATCCTTAGAAATTGACCCGTTGGGATCCCTTGTATTAATGGTGGTGGATGGTGACTTGAAGCGTGTAATAGGGTATTCGCTGCTGTTATTTTGCGAAATGTCTTTTTGGCCATCCTCTATTTCAATAGATAGGTTGAGAAAAGAGAGTTGTTTGTTGCTGAAGGTATGGGTGAATTTTAGATTCCTTTCGTTCTTGTTGAGTTCTGCCAGGAACGCCTCCAGGAGGTTCTCACCTCCCCTCCACAGTAGTATCACATCATCAATATATCTGAGCCACATTGTTGCATGTTCCACATAAAGTGGATGTTGGTATACCTCCTCTAGTTCCCAGAGGCCCAGATGCAGGCAAGCATATGATGGTGCCCATGGGGCTCCCATGGCTGTGCCTCTTATTTGTTTATAGAAGGTGTTTGAAAATTCAAAGAAGTTATTTTCCAGGGCGAATTCCAACAGTTCCAACAGGAACTTGTTCTGTCTTGCCATTTCTGGGTAGAATTGTTGCAAGAAAAATCCACAGCTTTTAGACCCCATTTGTGTAGTATTGAGGTATACAAATATTCCACGTCAATTCCCACCAGTAGGTTGTCTTCACTCATTGTTAGTTCCGATAGCCTTTTCAGGACATCTTTCGTGTCTCGAATATATGATGGTAGCTGAAGTACCATGTCCTTTAGCAGGGAGTCCAGGTATTTCCCCAGATTTTCTAGGGGTCCCCCCATGGCTGAGACGATTGGTTTTCCTGGTGGATTGTTGGGATTCTTATGGATTTTGGGAATTATGTAGAATGTGGGAGTGTTGAATCGTTCTATATGTAGGAAGCGTACTTCTTTCATGGTTAGAAGAGCTGCCTCAAATGCTAGATTGATTTTGAAGTTGAAATCCATGCTGAGTTTTTTGAAGGGGGAGTCTCTTAGTTTGGCATATGTATGTGTATCATTCAGGAGTCGTTTAACTTCTGTTGTATACATCGTTTCTGGGAGTAGGACCACATTGCCTCCTTTATCACTGCTTTTGATCACTATTCCTGGTGCTGTTTTAAGTTCCTTCAGGGCTTGTCTTTCTGCTTTTGTTAGATTATCTTTGCTCCTTATTGACCAATCAATCTGTTTTATCTCATTGTGCACTAATTCTTTGAAGAGTGCTAGGTGTTTGTTATTGGATATATTGGGCATTGTTTTTGATCTTTTTTTGAAAGGGGTTATTCGTTTGTCGTTCTGTTCCTCCTCTTCTTGGTTGGTGGTTTCCAGATTTTCTTCTAATAGTGCCTCTAGGTCTTTTAGGGCTTGAACATCTATTTAGTTGATTTCTTGTTTGGTCTTGGAATTCCATTTTGAGGAGTTTGTTTTGTTTTCATGGGTGTACCGTAGGTAGACGTTTCTTAGGAAGAGATTTAGATCTTTGAAAATGATAAACTCGTCCATGCCGTCCACGGGTGCGAAGGATAATCCTCTTTTCAGGAGGTTAATGTGATGTTGATTCAGGGGAAATTCGGTTAGATTTATAACATTTTTTGTTTCTTCATTTCCCTGCGGGTGGCATAGTGTTAATATCGGCGACTTCTTGTCTTCATGATGGTTTTGTTTTGGGTGCCTCTGCCTTGGTGTATTATGTCTTCTCTTTCTGGGTCGTCTATTTTTCCTGTGTTTTTTATTTTGGTATGTGGTCCATCTTCTCTCATTTCTAAAAAACTGACCGATTTGATTGGTAGATCACTTTCACTCTCACTTGTGGAGAAACCCCTTGTTTCTCTATCTCTACTTCTGCTGCTCCGTGCTCTTCTTTTTTGGATACTTCTTCCTCTGTTTTGGGTGAGGTCAAACGGATCCCCCCTCTCCCAGTCTGCCACATCTCTTTGGAATTTTGCTTGTTTAGATTGTCTTAAGTTTCTCTGTATTTTTTCCACTTCTTTCCGTAACATGTCATTTAGCTTTTTGAATGTTTCATTTTCTTTTAGATGTTCCAGGGCTCTTGCACTTTCTTCTATCTGTGTCTCGAGGTCTTGCATTTGGATCTTCTCTTCTTCTATTATCAGTTTCATAGTTATTAATCCGTATTGTAGACAGTGTTCTTTCCATTTATCCATAAATCTTGTGTTTTGTAGGTGGTCTGCTGGTAGGATCCTATTTCTTAGACCTCTTGGTATTATGTTCGCTTGTACATATGACTCAAGGGACATAACATCCCATTTTCTATTTAGGTGTTTGAGAATTAATTTTTTATGTAGTCTAAATTTTTCTCTTATCTCATTTTCTATTCCTTGTGGTTGTGCACCATCACAGATCAACTCACTGTCTATCTTAGACAACTCTGTGGTATGGTTTTTCAAAGAAATTGTAACACACAGGACTAACCAGGAACAAAAGAGGGTCAACTAAACTGGAGATAGCCTTAAGATATGCGGATACATCCAAATCATAGCTACCAAACAGGATTAAATAAGATACATACCAGTATCAAAAATAATCCACGGACTCTAGAAATATAGGAGATACATGTACGGCCAATCAAGGGCACATCTATCCACCTCACCACCGATCAAAGTCAGTCCGACCAGACATCGTTTTTTAACCATTTGACAGGAAACTGTCAGCAGCGTGTTCAGTGATGTTTTTTGCATGTCTTTGATTAGGAATAAATAGATATTTTTCTTTAAAAACCTTGACATTGTGGTTTGTCCCAGCCGATGATTAACCCTTGAGCTGCCTTCATCTGTAAGACAGTTCGCACACCCCCTTGTTCCTTGTTTTACTGCAAACTTTGGTTACAGGCGGGGTTGACGAACCCCCTTTAAAAAGGGCTATCCACAAGAGCTTGATATCTCCAGGAGTGAAAATAACCCAGTACCACATATACAGCTCACGGTATACTGAGCCTAGGGTGACGGGAGGACGCTAGTTTGTGTCCTCCGTTACCCTAAGGAGAACTATGGGGAAAAGCCTTAACCCCATAGTTCTCCTTTAACTGCAATACAGAAAAATCAGGTCTTTCTCCCTCCCATATGTGTCACCAATGACGAGGTCCCACGCTGATCAATATATGAAAGGTGATGTCCACTAAGAGCTTTCATCCCAATATATTTATTGGCCCTCATCAGTTCTCCCCTGGGGTTTTCACCAAAAGGTGGTTGTTTCTCCGAAATAGGATTGCGATCATGTTAGGTGGCAAGTTTAGATAGTTGTTGGTGGAGTTTTTTCCTTAATTGGCATCCAACATACTGGGAAAAATATATCAGTGTTACTCCAAAAAGCAACAGTGTTTAGGACAAACGTTCAGATCTGCAGCAGTCCTTGGAAAGCGGTAGACTATGGATGAGAAATGAATGCGGTTATCATCCCTTTGCTTTGAATTATTGTGCATCCAGTCAGCATGGTGGATATATTAATATCCCCCATGCTGGACACTTATCAATGTGTGTCCAGCATGGGGGATGAATTTCTTGCCAGCAAATGGCTAAAACAAAGCATCTGCAACTATGCAGTCTATTTCGGTTACAATGAAAGGTTATTTTATTTAGAATGTGATTTTAATTGGATAGGGCATATACACTGAGT
Organism: Nanorana parkeri; assembly: GCF_000935625.1. Taxonomy (NCBI): domain Eukaryota; kingdom Metazoa; phylum Chordata; class Amphibia; order Anura; family Dicroglossidae; genus Nanorana; species Nanorana parkeri. The sequence goes on along the minus strand of NW_017306348.1, from coordinate 1,299,593 downwards.
GGCCAGTGTATTATGACCACCTGATGTTTGTAGGCAAATTAGCTATAATTAGCTATAATTTCGCGCTGAAGTTGCTAGAGGGCCAGACCATTATAAATAGGGAAGCAGGTTGTTTACCACGACAGTAGAAGTGATTTTTTTCTGAAGATATGGGTAAACAATGCGATTTAACAGCCTTTGAACGTGGGATGATTGTTGGCGCTCGGAGCCATGGAGCGAGTATGAGCAAAAAAGCAGAATTCGTTAAATGTTCAAAAGGGCTCATTGTTAAAGTGTTTAAAGACTGGACTGTCAGCCAAAAATCTGGGTCTGAACGTGCGAATTGTGGCCGTCAGCAACTAGTCAATCTTAGGGCAGAACGGAGAGTGGCAAGACTGGTACAAGACAACAGAAGGGCAACAGTGCAGTGTCAGATTCCTCGCATCACCTTTCAACATCTCGTGGAGTCACGAGGCGGCCCAACAAAGTCATCTCGTGGAGTCATCTCGTGGCCCAATGAAGTACTGATGGGGTGGTCATAATAATCTGGCCATTCAGTGTAAACTAGCGGGGGAACAAATTCAATTAAAAGATAATATAGGAGGTTTGACTTGCAAGGCAATCCGTAAATTTGCATGGAAGACCAGCCCTCAATTTTTTGGGGGAAGGGATAGAGTCAGGCTTTGATTGTTATAATGCAGGGGTATCCAAACTTTGGCCCTCCAGCTGTGGCAAAACTACAAATCCCATGAGGCATTGCTAAACTCTGACAGCTACAGACATAACTTCCAGAGGCAGATGCATGATAGGATTTGCAGTTTCACTATAGCTGGAGGGCTACCCATGTTATAAAGGTAGATGTTTGAAGTGCTGGACTATTTTGAGTATGGATAGGAGATTAGGGTTTTATCCAATATAGGGGGGCTCCCTTTAGGCAGTTCCCTGGAGGACCAGTGCCATAAAAAACTTGTATTTCAATCCAAAAATGGCAAGCACAAGGTGTGTAAAGATTCAGAATGTTAAAGGAAAGTCCAATCTGGAGAGCGCACTCCGGAAGGGTCTATGTGTTGAAGGCTTGCTGTGTGGCTCCTGGTGGAATCCGTCTGGGGTGTCTTCTATGTATACTGGAAAACAAAAAAAAAGAACCGGAGCGCCACAACCTAGCGCAATAAGGATGGTTTTTGAGAGACAAAACACAAACATTTTTGATATGCACTGTCAGGATCCAGAGCACCCCCAGGTGGTGCTGGAGCCAGGTCCTGCAGTTCCTGTGCTCGCCTGCGGGTGTCTCCAGCAGCCAGGAACTGTAAGGAACCTGCAGCTCCAGTACTCACCTGCGGGTGTGCCCCAGCTGTGACTGATCATCCCATCACCTGGTGCTTCCTGGGAGGGTATTTAGGCCCTACCTGCAGTCAGGAAGCTGGCTCAGTATTTGCGTCGCCTGCACCTGACTGATGTCCATGTCCTGAAACCCTGCTTCCTATCTGCAAACCTGTCACTGACCCGGCTTGTTACCCGACCACTCTCCTTTTAATCCTGTTTCTGTACCGCGCTGCCCTCCTGTTAACGACCCGGCTTGTACCTGACCACTATTCCTCAATCCTGTTTGCCACCAGACACTACATCACTCCTCATAATCACACATTGCTGAGCTTCCTTCAAACCCTGTCAAATGTGAGCGCATTTAAAAAATGTTTGTGTTGTGGCGCTGTATGTTGTGGCGCTCCAGTTCTCTCTTTTTGATTTCTAGTAAACATTCAAAATAAATATTACATTTACAGGAAAAACAGCCAACACATTTCAGGGTACTGGAAGACCCTCATTCATCAGGTGTTCTGTCTCAACCACTGATTTATGTATTTGAACATACCTCCTGAGATTCTTCTTTGTTTCTCTCCTGGGCGGCCGGGAGCGGAAGGCTCCCAGAGCGCCCGGGAGATTTTTTTTTTCTTTTTGACGGCAGCAGAGCAGCCGGACAATAGAAAACTATTGGGCGGAGCTAGCTGTCATTGCTAGCTCCGCACAATCGTTTCCTATTTACTTTTTTAAACTATTTTTCTGTTCTGCTCGGTCCCTCTAAGGGTCCGAACAGCCGAGCTGAATGCCGCTCAGAGATATTCCGCTATTCACTCATTGCTGTTCAGCATCTATAAGAATAGGCCGAACAGCAGTGAGAAGCCTGCCGGAGGTTCGGCTCAGGCGATCCAGAGTCGAACTCCTTCTGCATTTCGGGTCGGCCGAACATGCTGAGCATGTTCGGCTGACCCGAAGCCATGCGAAGCAAGCCGATGTACGACTGATTTTAGCAAGCCGACATATGGCTGAAATCAGCTGTACAAGCCTGAAGTGAATAGCCGAACAGTGTTCGGCTCACTTCACTTGGGGTCGGTTGTTCACTCGGCAGCTTAGTGAATAGACCCGATAGTGTATGACAACCTACTATGCTGATGGTATCCACAGGCAGGGTCAAACTCACCAAGAAGACTTAGAGTAGAATATATGTAGTTTATTCAAGTTTGACAATACAAAGGATGTGATTCCTTGTCATAGAATACATTTCTATCTTGAAGCCTTATAACACTATGTATTACAACCCTCTTCACAAGGTAAGGAAGAAGGTGAAAAGAAATTGGGCAGGAGAGGCTGGGAGTGTCTACTAGAAGACTGTACCAACTTACACAAAACAGTAGGGGTGAAATGGCGGAAGGGTCCAACATATTCAGAAAACAAGTGTAATAGTGCTAATCTACCACTAGTTGTCAGGAATATACTAGGGATGCACCGATACCAGTTTTTCGGTATCGAGTAGGAGTACCGATATTTTTTTATCACTACTCTCCGATAACCGAGGTCCCATTAAGGGAGGTAGGCGGCATGTAATGACTCTCCGCCCGGCTTCCTGATTAGATGGGAAGCCGGTTGACATGTAATGACTTGCTGCCCAGCTTCCTGGTTAGTCAGGAAGCCGTCTCCATGCTCCCTCATCACCAGGTGAAGAGGAAGCATGGAGCTGGCTTTCTGGCCAATCAGGAAGCTGGGTGGCGAGTCTTTACACGCCGCCCGACTTCCTGATTGGCTGGGAAGCCAGCTTCATGCTTCCTGGTGATGAGGGAGCAAGGAGCCCGCTTCCCAGCCAATCAGGAAGCTGGGCAGCGTGTAATGACTCATTGCCCAGCTTCCTGATACTGGAAATTCTCGCTCGAATACACGGTATTGCCACCGATACCGATACTAGTATCGGTGCATCCCTAGAATATACCATAACATATGTGAAATCCAATGGAATACATACAGTAGCAGTGTAAGAGAACAGCAGAAATAATATTGGCTGTGGCAACACATTAGGGCTTAATAGGTATAGGAAAAGATAATTCTAGACAATGGGGTTGAAATAATCGTTACGGTATATGTTTTAGTGTGAAACACTAGTGTGCCGCACAGTGATGATATCACTGCTAATTTTACAAGGTGATATCTGGGTTTATAAAGGCATTTGGTGCTCACAAAGTGGATTTATATCCTTAGTGGCTATTGAATAATATGTGCAAATGAGAGTTTTGCGTCCGGAGTTCAGCTTTAATGCTGTCATTAGAACCAGTGAATGGAACAGGCGCGTTCCCAGTGCCATTATCCCAGCTCATGGGGTTGGTGGTATTATTGTGCTTCGGTTTAAATTTTATCAGAGCATGGAAAAGACAGCCCAAAGATAAGTGTAATTAATGCATTTCAGATCAGCAATTTTTTGGGGACGACACATTCCCTGACATAACAAGGTCATTAGTCATGAAATGCAAATAGCACAGTAGTTCATTTCCTTTACATTTAGAGACATGTGCTTTTCATGCAGCTCCTTTGCTGCTGTCAGAATGATATCCATTTTCCTTTCAGTAAGAGTTCATGACCTGCTGGTACCCTGGATGGAGTGAGCCACATTTTCATAATAACATCCTCTCCATTATCCACACATTAGTGTCAGCCGTTCTGGAGAGAGTGTCTGCCGTAGCCATCAGTTTTCCGCGAGTATATGTCACAGTCAAGTTAGATTTCTACAATTGCAACAGCATTCGTTTTCAGTTCTGCACAAGCTGGACTGATGGGCCTTGACAGAATAGCTTGCAGTGGTTTATGGTCAGGCTGCCTCATAAATGTAGCTTCTGCCGACATTTCTTTTTTCAAGGAGGGAATCATTTGTTATGCATGTGATAACTTTTATGATGCACAAGATAAAGGTCATCCTTCTTACATGGGACATGCTCCGAGGTCATCTTCAGATATGTCTGCTTGTATTACAGGTTGTTTGAAGGGGGTCAAAAGTGTTAAAACAGGTGCCTCTGTCATTCTAGTTATTGGTAGGTTAAAGAAGAACTCCAGGATTTATGTAAATTAACCCTTGCAGTGGGGATAACGCCGCACTACATAGAATTAAGTGCTCCTTTTTGGTGTAGGATTGAAAATATACAAGATATGCTCACCTGATCCTTGGTCCAGCAGCGGTGACTGCTCACCTCTCTCGCCCTCCACTCTGGCTGTGGTATATCCCTTGGTGTCTTCTCTTGGACCTGCATCATACGTGCCATGTGCTCCCGTCCGACGATCTGAAAAATCGCGGGCGACCACAAAGGATGATGGGGCAGGCGTATGCGTAGTACAGATCTTCGGCCGGGAGATGAGGAGAGACACAAGGTAAGTCAATGCAGGCAACCTGGATTGGACACCAGCAGCGCTGGAGGGACTACAGAAAACTACAGAAAAGAAGAAGATGATCGGATAAAGAGGCATCATTTAAAGTAAGTCCTTAGACTAGCATTGGGGGGGGGGTATCCTTTAATGTCTCTTTAAGAACCTTTCAAATTGCAGCAATTCTATTAAAATCAAGCTTTACATCAGTGAAAAGTCACTTATTTTATTAAAATTAGTCTTAAAGTGGCCATGTCACTATAGGGTTCACAGCACACTAAGTCCACCCTGTAAATAAACATGCTGCATACTTACCTCGCAGGCACTCTGTGTCTTTAAACTTCATCACATTGCTGATACCCAGCTGGTGTAGGTATCTGATACTTCCGGACGTGTCATATACCTGCTCACCCACCTCAGGTTAGGGAACCCCATAGGCTGCAACTGATTCCCATATCCCTGTAAGTTGACAGAAGTGATGGGAATCGATTAAAGCCTATGGGGCTGTAGGGTGAATCAATAGCTCAGTTTAAATTGCACAGCTTTGTGACAGGTTCACTTTAAAGCCCAGCTGCAGTCAAACAATTTTCAATTGGGGAAGAATTAGAAATGTAGTTAAAATGATATTAAAGTCAGACATTTTTAAAGATTTTTTTAAAATGCTGATGAAATAACTTACAATGGATGCTGCTCTTTGAGGTTTAAAAAAATTAATTTCCTGCAGAATTAGCTGGTTCCCTGAGCTCTGACCCTAATATTCTATTTTAGAGAGGCTCTTTTCCCTTGCTGTGTCCTATGAAGCCACCCTTGTGTGTACTGTATGTGTCTCCACAAATACACAGCACAGCACATAGTGCAAGCCCCTCTACTACTCATACCTCCTTTCTCCCTTTTCCTTGCAAGTCTTTAGACAGCCATTTGAGACTGTGCTGTCCCTTGTTATCTTGTACTGCACAGGAAGTTCGGGAAAGCTGAGCTAAAATGGAGCAAACTATTCAGAAACATAATGACTGTAAGTGCTTGGGCAAAAAATGTAAAAAAAATATAGTTTTCTGAGCAATGTATATTTGTTTGATCTGGATTTAAGTTTGAGAGTTTAATACTACTTTAACATTTATTTACAAAAGGGTGAAGAGTTTGGGGAAGGAGAAGAGAACAATCTAGAACAACATAGCTGATTTGGAAAAATTCTCCAGTTCAGCTCACTTTCCAGTTCAGCTATGTTGTCCTAGATTGTTCTCTTCTCCCGCCTTCTCCAAACTCTTCACCATTTTATTAATGACCCTGTAAGTTTTTATTGCTGTGTGTCCTCGTTGGGGATATTTTCCTTCATTTCCTGCCCTGGTGAACACGCAGGATTTGAAAGGATACAGACAGCAATTAACCCTTTCCCTGCCAAGCCCTCGGGAACATTTTTCAATTCAGCTTGCCAAGCCATTTTTGCATTTTTTCCTATTGATTTGATTTTCAACTGCTGCGTTGCTAGCGTTTGTAAAAGACCCCCCAAACCATATATTTTCTGAAAGCGCAGGCCCGGTAGAATAAAAAGATGGCGCTACTAAATTTGTTGGCCCTGTGATAATTGCGCAAATGTTTCTCAAATTAATATTAAACCGATAAAAATACACAATTTCATTGATAAAGCCCTAAAACCAGTACCGGTGCACAAAAAAAAAAATTCTTACTAAATCTAAAAGATAAAACTGTATTGAGTTAATAAATAACAAATATTTGCAAATTTGAAATTGCGCCTTTTTGCGAAAAGGTAAAAAAATGAAGGTACGCAAAACTGTAAATCAGCGACTTATGTTAAAAATAGTTTTTACGCAGTGTTGGTGTTTGTGTTGTGATAAAATGATACAGGCATTATTTAATTACAACACAAGTAATTAATGTGTTATTAAACATTAAATTAATGTGATAATTAAACACATTTTATTATCACAACGCATGGCAATGCGTCACAAAGCTTTGCCATGCACTGCCACAGTTAATTTAATGCTTTTTTAAAAAGACAAATAAATAAAAAAAATAATTCACTGCGATGCGTTCTAACAACGCACTGCAGCGCATGTGCATGGTGTACACCACAAAATTATTAGGTTTTTTTACACATTTTTTTGCGGTGAAATATCTGGGGTCTAAACCGACCCCTGACATTTCCCTTTTGAAATAGAAAAAGAACTTAAGAACAATTTCTTTTTCTACAGCCCGAGCACTCAATGAATGGGAAGCACTCAGTACAGAGGCTTCCCATTCATTCAGAAACTGAAAGTAAAATATTTTTACTATCACCACTTTATGAATGGGGAGGAGCCTCCATAGTGAGTGCTACTCCCCATTCATAAATTCTTGAATGAACAGGAAGTGATGTACTGTAAATCACAGCCTGTTCATTCATAAATGGGGACACAGTCCCCAGTTATTTACAAACACCGGAGTGATCAGACAATCACTCCGGTGTTTGCTCTGCACAGAGGGATCGTTAAATATCAATTATATTAACGATCCCCTGCTCGGCCACGCTACAGAGCCGCTGTCATCCAAAAACTGACAGGATGACAGCGGCTCTGATCACTATGCCACTCGGCCATCCTGAATTTGCGGCCAGCCGCCGCTCGCTCCCCCGACCCCCCCGCCGGTGATTTTACTTCGGATCCCCGCTGTCACAGACCCTACAAGCGGGGGACAGCAGCGGGGATCCATGTAGTCTCTCATCCCTGCTTGGAGCGGCTCTAAGCAAGGATGAGAGACTCCAGATGCCGGCGGCCGGCCGCAGCGGAGGGGGCGATCGATATTTTGGCTAATAGCGGTCATCAGCGGCTTGTGAGCCGCTGATGACAGCTATTAATTTGAAGGGGACAGTCTGGGGAACAGTTCTGCTATAAGCTCATAGCACAACTGTAAATGCCACCAACGTAAGGCATACTGACCTGGCGAAAATCACTCATCTTATCTATCTTCATTTTGTACATTTACCAGTAGCTCCCTCATTTCCCACCCTCGGCTTATATTCGGGTCAATACTTTTTCCCATTTTTTTTGTGGTAAAATTAGGTACCTCGGCTTATATTCGGGACGGCTTATACTCGAGTGTATACGCTACCTCATAGTTCTCTTTTAAACCTGCAGAGGTTTACCCCTTCCCCACTCCACTAAAGGAGAATGCTAATATTGCCATCCAAATTTCCATTGGAGAGATTCTTCTGGTCATCAGGACAGGACAGGGGCGGGTGCCAATCTCCTTAGTGGGGTCTAGGCAACAATAAAAAACTGACAATTGCACTAATCCTCCCCATGATCCCCAAAACTAACAACACTGTTTTGACTAGAGGTGAGATTCAGAGCTGTTTTTGGGCTTTCTCCATAAATATCATCATGTTCCCATTTGTGAGACAACTCTCACTTTGTCACCTGCAATTATGTAGAAACCTTCAAAATTTCTGAATGCTTTTACATCTTTCTCTTAAATACTTCACTAGTGGGCGTGATCCCAAATGGTAGATGATTGAATTTATTTTGTCCCCAAGATGTATTTAAAGAACAAAGTAGTGATGACGATTTATTTAGACTGACCTGCCAGTAGCCATCTTTATCATCCAGCATGATAAAGAATTGATTTCCACTCCATTTGCCTTGTACAACCTCAGGTGTGGGAATTGAGAAATGCCATCATTTGTTTGCTTCGTTACAGTATATCTAAAAGGAAAAAGAAAATATGTAATACATTTACTAATCCTTAGATGTGGTGGCTGCATTGGGTTTCTTTTTTTACAGGCATTTTTCCTTTATTTTCACCTGGTGATCATGCCAGTAACACACTTCCTGTCTAGGATGACAATGCCCTCTCACCATACTCTTATCTACAGAGAAGCAGCGTTGTCACCCTAGGACCTCAATTGATATGTGGTGCAATAAGGCATCTGAAACAAAACAAAAAAAATCAAGTGCTGAAAAGTTTTTGGAGGGTGGTTTTCCAGAAAACAGCATATTTATACTCTAATTATATGAGGCTGTAGGAAGATACCGTATGGTACATACAGTAAGGTATCTTATGGGGCTGGTCTCTGAAATGCAATTTAAGCCTGGAATTAGAATGGTGGGAGTTCCACTGAAAGCTAGGTTTTCACGGCAGGATATCCAGAGCACTGTAAATATGTGATATATTATATAGGAGTAGATTACCTCCGTGGCATCCTTCTTTAAAGGAGAACTATGGGGTTTGGGCTTTTCCCCATAGTTCTCCTAAGGCTAACGGGAGGACACAAACTAGCATCCTCCCGTCACCCTAAGCTCAGTATACCACGAGCTACAGCTCGCGGTATACTGAGACGCCGCAGTATACCGCAAGCTGCAGCTCGCGGTATACTGAGACGACGCAGCTGAAACGGATCCCGACAATTATGTCTGGATCAGCACAGCTGCGTGAGTGACAGCTGGCTCTGCCTATCTAGAGGCAGAGCCAGCTGTACCCGCTCCCTCCCCCATCCGTTCCCGCCAGTCAGTGCTGGAGGATCGGAGCAGGGAGGGGGGAATCCAGCCCCTCCACTGTCACGGCTCTCTGCCGTGACAGGATTGAGAGGTGAGCGAACGCCGGTATGTGTTCGCTCACTTCCCGATCTACTGAGCCTACCTGTGACAGTTTCATTGTCACAGGTCGGAGACTATGAGGATGAGTGAAAAGCACTCACCTCATAGTTAACCTTTAAGTCTTTTCTTAAACTGAATGTAAACCCAATGTCATGAAGGTCTACAAATCAATCCACTGTAGGAGTTGTAGGCTGTATAGGCTTTACAGCCAAGGATATCCAGAGCACAATACTAGGGAAATATAAAATATGTGATATATTATATAGGCATAGATTACAACCATAGCATCCTTCATTAGGTCTTTCCTTAAATTGTATGTGAACCCTTAACCATAAAGGTCAACATATCATTCCTCTGTAGGAGTTGTAGGCTGCATAGGCTTTAAAACCAATGATATCTAGAGCAGGATGCTAGGAAACTATAAAACAGCGGATCATGATCCATCACCTAGCTTCCTGGTTGCCAGGGAAGCCGGTGTTCTATCGAAAGAACACCCCCTACACTTGCTGAGGCTGCTTGACTTCCTGAACAATCAGGAAGCTGGGTGGCCAGTCATGAGGTGCCGTCCGGCTTCCTGATTGGTCAGGAAGCCAGGCTGCTAGCAACAACCCGCCTCCTGGCTTCCTGATTGGCAAGGAAGCCGGCTTCACTTGTTGCTAGGCAGCCTGGCTTCCTAACCAATTAGGAAGCTGGGGAACACGTAATGACCCGCATCCCAGCTTCCTGATTAGTCAGGAAGCCAGGCTGCCTAGAAACAAGTGAAGCAGGCTTCCTAGCCAATTAGGAAACCGAAGGGGGGTCATGATGTGCTGCCCGGCTGCCTGGCTTCCTAACCAATTAGGAAGCTGGGGAACACGTAATGACCCGCATCCCAGCTTCCTGATTAGTCAGGAAGCCAGGCTGCCAAAAAACAAGTGAAGCAGGCTTCTTAGCCAATCAGGAAACCGGCGGCACGTCATCACCCGCCTCCCGGTTTCCTGATTGGCTAGGAAGCTGGCTTCCTGACCAATTAGGAAGCCGAAGGGGGGTCATGATGTGCTGCCCGGCTTCCTGATGACTCATAACCCACCGCCTGGCTTCCTGATTGGAAAGGAAGCCGGCTCCATGCTCCCTCGGCATTGCCAGTCAGAGAGAAATCTCCCTCTGACTGGAAGTTCTGTTATTGGAGGTAAATATCGGAGCATTTGGGCAAGTACAAGTACCTGCCCAAATACTCGGTATCGGCACAGATACTAGTATTAGTATCGGTGCATCCCTACTGCGTGTATGTCTGGGATGCTCCACCAGTGAGATCTCTATCTGCCATAATCCATGTCTAGCTAGGAGTTTTGGGCATCTTCAGCTAGCTTTGCATGTTTCCGCACCTCCTTTATAAGGAATGTATTTTCCTCAACAAAACTGGAGACTCATTACTATAATATTTCATTTGTTTGAGATGAAGCACAGTTGTGTTTGCCAGGTAGACTGAAGGGTCCTGAATGGGGTTTCTGATGCAGCGCTGGACTCTAGACATGGCTTTTAGACTTGGGTGTTCAGGAGGCCTTGACCTCTTAGGACAAGAAGATGTAGAGGCAGGTATAGTGGGTGCCTGCTCCGACCCCTGTATCATGGTAGTCAGCTGTTATTATAGCCACTGAGTGCTATTGGAAATGGCAGCTGCTCTGAGCTAAGCTGAAAGTTCCTCCAGCACACTCATCTTGCTTCATTTGCAGGATTGGAGAACCTCAGCATGCTGTGAAGTGGAGGCAGAAGTTCACCCGATGCAATCTAACCTCCGACTGCACCTACGATTGCCAAAGCACCTCTTAGCTGAGCTTTACCAACCTATCAGAAAAGAGAGACAAAGGGATTTGATTCCTTAAAACAGACAGTCCCTCCAAATGAGGGACAGTAGGGAGGTAGGGTCTCATTATAATATTTTATAGTTTCAGAAGAAACAAAAGCGATAACATAATGAAACAAAGGTCAGTGTAATGTGGATTGACCCCATATCAAGAGCTGGCAGGATGGGACGTTGATGTTGTGCACAAAACCTCCCGCAATCTACTTATCAGGTAAGAAATACATGGCGCTCTTTAATTATAGCGTTCTGTCCATATCTTTTATCAATACTGCAAAATAGAGGCCATAAATCTGGTCGAGCGGATTTCACTGGCTCTGTAAAAACTATACAGGCTTCTCATGAGGAGCGGGCAATAATGAACAAATCCCCATTGCATTTTTCTAATATGAATCAGGAGCTGCTCTCCATCAGTTTTATGAGGGCCTGTCATATACTCAGCTCTTCTCTTAATGTACACTATCTCCTTGTACAATATGATTTAACATAAAACTTTCCTATAAAAACGTGAGCCACTGCCGTCTGTCTCGTCGTTTTCCTGGAAGTCGCCTGTGTCAAGAACTGGCGCTTACTGCCATCTACTGAATTAACAGCAGATTAATTAGTGAAATTAGTTACACAACATTTCCCCATCTACTCCTTGCGGAGGATAACGTGCAGGCAGCTCTTCCTACAGCGCGGAGAACTCCGGCTTAATGATGGCAGTAATAATTAGGAATACAATGCAATGAAATCTAAATTGTATAGTTTTAATTTAGGAGAGAAATAAAGGCATTTTTACAGGAAAGAACAGAATCTGCACAAGGCTTTTATTGCTATAATAGGTTTATTCAATAAGGCAGCAGGAAATCAAGCATAGCAACCCACATCAGCCAATCAAAAATGGTTTGTTAAAGCAAACCTGTACTAAGGGAACCAATGACTATAACTGTGACACATCTGCCAAGCTCCCCTAGCCATTGAGCATACAAAAGTATAGGGAGCCGGTCAGTACAGTACACTATTCCGAGTTTGAATGTTTGCACTGCCGTCACACAGGATTTCAGGATTTTCATTTAGGGATGCACCGATGCTAATATCGATGCAGATACCGAGTATTTGGGCTTCCTGATTGGCTGGGAAGCTGGCTCTATGCTGATTGGTTGGGAAGCCAGGAGACGGGTCATTACTCCGGTTTCCTGATTGGCCGGGAAGCCAGCTCGATGCTGATTGAATGGGAAGCTGTTTTCCCGGCCAATCACAATTGAGCTGGCCAAACAACATGGAGCCAGCTTCCCGGGCAATTCAGGAAGCCAAGCAGCATGTCATCATTGCCCAAGAAGCTGGCTCCATGCCAGTGGAAGCACCGGTATCAGTACTCAGTACCCATGATGATCTGGAAAACCACTTAAAGTAACATTAAAGTCACAATCCACCCCCACCCCACGCCCTTCCCCAATGCTGCCTTAAGGACTTACCTTAAATGATGCCTCTTGATCCGATCATCTTCTTTCCAGTAGGTTTCAGGAGTCCCTGGTGCCAGTCTCTGATCCAACATTGACTGCTGTGTCTGTACACATGCATTGCATGCTGCCGGCTGCCTGCATTGACTTACACTGTGTTTCTCCCTTTTCTCCTGGCAATGCGCCCGCCCCATGATCCTTGATGACCACTCGAGAGTCTTCAGATCTTTAGACAGGAGTGAGCAGCGGAGACAAAGATAAGTATTTACCTATCTGGTAACGTTTTCATATTTTTTTGCATATGTCTACTGCTTGCTAGCAGTAGATACAGTATATGCACACACCCCTAAAAAACAAAGGTTTAATTCTACTTTAATGGCTAATTGACTGTTGTTGTTAGCATTGAGCCAGAGCACTAATCATCTGCGTAACATTGCTATGCCATAAAACCTTTAGCAGAGCTCAATAGGTCCTAATGCCTGTCGTAAATAGCTTAGAAGATGAGTTTAAAACAATACACATTTTGGTTTTCTCTTTCTTTAACCTGAGATCAAACAGGCAAGGACCAAAATCTATTCATAATTCATAATCTCTGCTATGATAAAGCTCTATTAATGACAAAAGCACTTGTTACACAAATGCATAAGTGAATTACAATCAGTCTGATACTAGGAATGCCTAGGTTATAATGTCTAGGAGACTAACTGGTTAGAGTAAATGCCTTAAAGGCTTGTTCACACCAAAAGCGTGTGCGTTCCAGAGCGGTAGCTGCTCCTCCACGCCCCCCCCCC
>NW_017306348.1:1190652-1285235 GCF_000935625.1 Nanorana parkeri | reverse complement strand
GTCGTTGTTCTCGCCTGCTGTGCGGCGCGTGGGGGGGGGGGGGGGGGGGGGGGGGGGGAGTGGAAGCGGTGCCATTGAATACAATGCACCGCCACGCCCCCTCCTGCCCCAAAAATGCGGGGAGAAGTTTCACAGCTATCGCGGTGCGTTCCAGCAGCTACCACTCTGAAACGCAAAGGGGGAAAGGGTTCATTTTTCAAAATCCTGCAGTTCTTCTTTAAGCTTTAGCTCTACATGCTCTAAATCAGAAATGAAAGAGAGGTGTTCTCTTATAGAGAGGTACTGTAATTCTAAACTCTGTTACCTCCTTCTGCTGTCACAGCCATAACCTAACTTTACAGAGTAGTTAAAGAGGAACTAGACTCTGGAAGCTGTGCCCAAGAAGGCAGACAGAGTGCAAAGAACTAGCCACCAGTATCGCCTGTGGTCTTCCTGTAGCTGACCTTTCAACATTACTGACTTACCATGGCTTGTTGTACAATGTACAATGTGTCTGTGTGGTCATCTTGTTGGAGGCAGGGATTTGCTTCCTCATGTCAGAGCCTCCAGCAATGAGAACAGTGAGCAGCACAGTAATGACATCAATAAATTTCACTCCAGATCTTCTGAGAGTAGTAGTCAGAGGCAACAGTGCCTTAGATCTCACACTGCAGATTTACAGCTATGAGACTAAAGGCACAGGAGTTCCCAGACACCCAAAGATACCCGGGAAGTGTTCTGCTGTTTTTCAGGAAGATTTCCAGATAAGATTTTTCATATAACTGCCTAGACACATTTCTAAATGTTCCCTGTAACATAGCAAATCTTCATTTTTTGAGGTTCAATTTAATGCATTACACTTACTTCCTTTAATCCCTTCTAAAGATCATTAGTAGAGCTCTCCTTTATTAAGCCTGGAAGACTAGTGACTGGGTGCCGCTGTGTATTTTTGGGCATATCTAGCCATTCTATGCTCTGCAGTTTGATTGAGCAGTGCACCCTCCTTTATCCACACAATGCTCTAATTCAAAACCTGCCGGGAGCAGAGACTTATGTGGCTTACAATCCATTTCAAGTTCCTTTTTTTAAAGTACTTGCAATTTTTATACCAACGAGCATTCTCCTTTCAGCTCATCCCCATCCTCCTCTGATGGTGCACCAAACTGATTTGGCGCACAGTATTTTATGCCTGCTCCCCTATCTTTATTACTGTGACCCCAATTCTGTGCCGCAGCACGTATCCTTGTGTCTTCCAGATGTTCCTATATTCCGCCTTTCTCATCTATTCCCGATTACTTTCCTGGAAATTGAAATATGCATGAGAGAGGATTCTCGAGTGAAGCTGGGCAATGACTGTGCACATTTATTAAAGGAATCAGGTGTTGCGGCTCAGAGATTTATTGGCAAAAGTAGTACTCGGCAATGAGGACACAATGCTTGATTATCAACATTTACAATTACAGGGCTTATTCTAAAGCAACACGGGTCACGTGCAAGTGACAGCCAATTAGATTTCAGTTTAGTGCCTTCACATCAGCAAATTATAATTTCTGACTAGACACTGGCTACCATTATAAAGACAGACCCAGAGAGACTAAACGGAGGGGCTACATGACTGGGGGAGGAATAGTCCCTGGAGAAGGGGTTAAAAGTATGATGGGAATTAGCTGTTCTTACCTGATTGGACGTTGGGGTCAGAAGTCCTGGAGGAGCTGCATGGACTGGAACTGCAAGGGCTGAGGGGCGTTTTTTTCTGAAAAATCAACGGAGGAAACAGGTTGTCCCACACTCCCTCCCTGAATGTTGAGGTTTATGATGGTTGCTAGGTTCTTTTTATGTCACCGCAGCTTGGCGGGTTAGGGGGTCTTTGAGGGGTCTGAAAATTGGAGTCAATTACACAAATGGGGGCTTGGCCCCTTGGAACTTGGGAGCAGTAACTGTCCTTGAGCTGGTTGGGGTGCGGCTGGGGACATGGGAGGAGTTCTTAGGAGAGGCCTTATTTGGGCTGTTGGGCACCCAAAGACCCCCTTCTCGGTTGCAACAGTCGATAAGAGTATTTATTTGTATATTATTTGGTTTATCACGTTGGTTATTGTTAAACTTGGTTTGTTTAACAAAAGTGCTGCTGTGTCTGTTAAAATCCATGTCGTGCAGTCTGTGTGTTTATTTTTTAACAGAGGGACAAAATCGACGAATCCATCAGTCATGTAACTTTTAATTGCCTTAACTGTTCAAAAGTGATTTTGAATTGTTTGTTATGGGTTGCTGCACCTTGAACAGTGGGTAATTGTTGATTAAAGTCCATTTTAAAGGGATCCAGTGTGCAAATGCAATATTCAGTAAAAGGACTCCAAATTCTTTTTGTATCTTGGTGACGAAGGGTATTTGATAAGCAAGTGACACCAAACTCAGGCGTTAAATCCTAAAAATACATTCAAGCACCTTAAAGTGACATTAAACCCTCAGATTTTTTAACATAAACCAATACTGTAATGTGCGCCTTACTGTAATCCATGGTTGTTTCCCTTCTCTTTGCTGCTCTTCCTTTTAAATCTGTATATGTTCTCATGCTTGGGGAGAACTTCCCTTTGCAGCTCAGGGCCTCTTCTTGTAGTGCTGGCTCAGGTTACCTATACAAACCTATACACAGACACCATATATCCATTCCTGAGACAAGGCAGTCTGCTGCAAAACAGAAGTTCTGCCCAGCATGAGAAGAGATACAGATTTAAAAGGAAGAGCAGCAAAGAGAAGGGAAACTACCATGGATTACAGTAAGGCACACATTACAGTATTGTTTTATGTTAAAAAATCTTAAAGTTTAATGTCACTTTAACTATTAATAAAAATATATGTTATTTGTGTTTCACTCGGCTGTAGATCCTCAAATTATCTCTGAATTGGTGCTGACACTGTCTGGAGGGGGGCTACTTTTGTTTCCCATGGTCCCTGTGTGTGTTGCATAGCAGCCACCACTCTAAGCTCACTCCCGATAGTGAGATCCAGGAGGTTGAACAGACACTTTGCTTTTAAGACTCTGCAGTTATTTATTGATTGTCCTAAAAGGTGTCTATAAAAAAAGATATCTTTCTAAAGCACGTGGTCATACAGTATTCTCTGTATTGCCCACAGGTGATTCCAATCTTCTGTTTCCTGTTGTAAAGGTGCCCATACACTCTACAACCCTCGCAAGACTTTTGTCTTGCGAGGGTTGTAAAGTACTTAAAAAAACGTACGATCTGCCCATCTTTTTCTCGTACGAGAATCGTGCAGTGTATGGGCACCTTAAGAAAGGTAGAATCAGATTAGTGGCACACGCTGGTAAATGTGTCTGACTAAACCATGCACTTCTTTGCTAATAATGATCCCATTTTTGGGCTTTCTTCTGACTTTTAGGTCCAAGAGATATTGAACACCAGGACAGAGCATGTCATTTAAACACCTCATGACAAGGGTATTGTCTAACTTTAGTAAGGGACAATTAACGAAACAGCATAAGACTTCTATATCAATCCCCCTTCTAATTAATTGACACGACACTGGTATTGGATTTTAGTGGCCACAGCAGCCAATTTATTAAGTATAAAACCATCTAACAAATCTTTCCAAAAATAACTGACAATGGGAACTGAGGTCCTTGAAGGCCATCCCACAACAAACCAACCAGTGTCTGCCCACATGGACCCCAGTCGCACCACACCGCCTCGGGGATTTAGCAGTATAAGCAGACACTAGATGACTAACTATCTGACCCGTTAACAAAGGGATGCCATACCTGAGACAGCTCCCCACTCTTAATTAAACAGAAACTGCATAGATTGCTCCTCAAGGACCCCAATACCCTGCCCGGCTGCAGGGACAATAACAATAGATCAAAATAAAATGCATTCGGACAATGCAAATATCGAACAAAAGCAAATACCACACACAACCAGAAAAATTATGGTGGGAGGGTTGGGCACTACTTCCACGCTGCTGACTCCGTTTGGATCTGGTACCTTCTTTCCTCAGGGATCCACCTACACTCCTCCTCTCCACACCTCTGACCAAACAGGTAAGTGTCCCATCATAACCTCCCTGTTGCTAGGAACAAATTAACCCTAACAGGACCCCTTTTTGTTTTTCCAAGCCCCTGTCATGTAGGCCTTCCACAGACGCCTCTGTCTGCTGTTCCAGGCCTGTCTTTACTACATTTAGGTGGTTTTTGTTTGGTTATACTATATGGCCAAAAGTTTGCAAAAACCTGACCATCACACCTATATGAGCTTGATGGACATCCAATTCCAAAACCATGGAGATTATTATGCAGCTGCCCCCTCTCACCAATCTTTCCTAGGTAAAAGAATGTCTCTACTCCTCTTGGAAGGTTTTCAATAACATTGAAATGAATAGCAAGAAAGTAAAAATACCTATGTCACGTCAAAAATTACTATATTTATGCTGCACGTTGTATGAACCTACCACAAGCATGTCGGCAGAGTAAGGGTGCGCAGCTATCGTGCTGCGTTTTGGGGCAACCCTGGCCTACTCTGTATGCTTCAGAAGCCAGCTGACACACTCAAGCTTTCAGCTGCCCCGTCTCGATGATCTCTCTTGAAAGCTTCATTCTAAAGTATCCACATCTAAGCCAAGCTTTATAAAATATAAATGGACAAAGCCACAATTCAGCCTGACAGAGCTGGCTTCCTCTTTGCAACGTTCCCTGGAAAAAAAAACCACACAGGATGTTTGTGTGGGCAAAAAGCTCCCCAATCTCATCCGCATTTGTTAGCGCTCACCTCAACCGCATTTCACGCTGTGCCACATGACTGTCCAAGAGAAAAGAGAAGGTGAAGGAGAAAGATGGAGAAAGAGCAAGGGATAGAGGGAAAAAATGCTTCAGCAGGAAACAACTTCACAGTCAATTAGGAAGAGGTCAGAGGGATGTGAAAGGACTTCATAAAACAGTTAGGACAATACACAGAAGCCCTCGTTCAGGGACCTACTGAAATATAAGCATGTTTTATTGCAATCAATATTTCCTGAAGATCATAGCTGCCATTCTGGCAGAGATATTGACAATGCAATAAGGGGGAAGGCCAGGTGGTCATACGATTCCATTTATACTGTTCCGAGAGGGCATTTCATAATGTGACATATATGTGACATATATTTAACAGGACTTAGGTGTCATATGCCGGTGTTCTCCTATAACTCAGGGGCAGATTTGTCGGCTTCTGTCATTGATTGTTTTTATTGCTTTACATGAGGGTAACTAATGCTTCTTACACCCATACAACCAAAAGGGAGACAGAATTGAGCAGTATAATTTCTGTTGTGTAAAACACACTCTGTAGTTGTAGTGAACTTACTGGATGGAAGGTGTGACAGCTAAACTCCCTGCAAAAGGTGAAATACATGGTTGAAATACATATGAGAGCATATTTGTAAATTTGTCCACCCAGTCCCAGGGTTTACACAGTCCCAGGATTTACACAGTCCCAGGATTTACACAGTCCCAGGATTTACACAGTCCCAGGATTTACACAGTCCTAGGATTTACACAGTCCTGCAAGACAGCACAGCCAGCCTGGAGCCCTTAATTTTCTTTGCAGCAGTTATGTGATACAGCTAGGTCTTGTCCCTCCCCCAGACTGTAATTGTACAGTGGAGAAGCAGCAGACTGTTGAGCTCATCTCTCTGTCACTATGCACTCTTCTCCTATTAGCATGTTCCTTGTTAGCACATGAACAATGCAATACACCTGATTAGCTCCTAGTTCTGCTTTTCCAACTCACAGTGTGAATTCTGCTGTACAGGAGATTGCATGACGATGATACCAAGTCAAATTCAGATACCTACACTAGCTGCTTATAAAATACACTTAATATTTTTAATGAACACATATCTGTGGGGATTTTTTTATGCTTGGAGATTAGACTGAGGAACTCAACATGATAACCTTCAGAACAGTTGGCTGCACCTTCCATTGCTACTACTCTTAGATGATCCACTATTTCCACACGGCCTAGAGTTACCTGGCACCTTTAGCTGGTATAATTCCAAGAATGTTCAATATTGGTGCTCCTTTGTTTCTGGACGATCCATTTATAACTAGTCTGAGATCAGAGAAAAATTTCAAGCACCCCAAGCGGACATTTATGGCTCTCAGCAATAAGGTCTAATAGAGGCCTCACAATCTTCAAGAACATTTGCTATAATACGCCTCTCTCTTCAAAGTTGCTGTCCACTATTTACACCTGCATTTCTATCACTTAGATAGGTGTTTTAAAGGCTGTGATACTGTTCGAGATGTACTGCTCACTTGCTATACCTACCCCATGCTGACTAGATCTTGGTCCAAGGTGTTTAAACTTTTAAAAACTTTATTTAATAGCCCTTTCCCGAGAGACCATTGGTTTGCACTGCAACATTCAAAACCCCCTTCCTAACCAACCTTCAACTCAAACTTACCACTAATGTTTTCCTGGCAGCTAAACAAACCATAGCCAAGGACTAAAAGAAACAATTTGTTTCATTTGCAGAGGTCAGACAACCTATAGACTGTTTTTTCATTAGTGAGATACTCGCCAGTATACTCATGGATATCAGAATAGGATGCAATAAATTTCTCATTGTTTGGACCCCATGGACCATATCTGCCCATTGATTACTTCCACCCGAGAGCTTTAATTATTTATAGCATTTTCATCATTAAAGGGAATTTTGTTGGTGGTCCGGTGCCTATCCCATTCCTCCTTTTCTCCTGCCTTCTCTCCATTTACCTTCTCTTTCTTTGTTCTTTCAGTGTACTCTACCTTTATGTGTACGCTCCCATATGTATATCTTTGCTTTTTCCATTGCAGTGTTCACTATGGAACATGACCCTTCCTACTCTCCCCTTCTTTTCTCTTGCTTTCGCCCTCACGATTGTCTCTATCCACACCTCCATATTGAAATGACCACCAAACAGATGGCTTGACAGAAGTACTCCAAATGATTGTCCTGGGCAGTTTCTTTACTGTTTTGCTAAGCTGCTTGTGGTTCAATTTTGTCACAGGCCCACCAATGGCCTCACAAGACCGTAGGCATGGTATGCCTGTCAATAACAGAGACATACACGTGATTTTGTACCAAACAGCTTTGTTAAATAATGGTTGAATGGTCATTGTATGAACATGTATTACTTTGTAACTTTATAGATGCCCTTTTCTTGAAAAAAATAATAAAAACCTATTGAAAGTGAAAACTGGACAAACTAAAGTGTGCAATTTGTTTTTCACCCTTTAGTAAATCAGGCAGATTATTGTTCTGTGTTATTTTGCCAGCCTTCAGGCTTTTGGAGAACAACAAGGCAGTGCTTTAGTGCACTGATGTAATTTTGCTAGAGGCAGATCCATTCTGAAAGGTTGTTTGAACTTTGCTGTTTTATTGGCGCTTGACATTTCAGTTTATGCAAGTGTTTCCTTGTGGCATTTTATATTACTATCATCATCATTATTACTAAGTCCTTTCTGTCTTTACAGTTCATTGATCCATTGATTTATATGTGGGTTTTTGAATATCCCTTCACTCCCATTTACTTCAGAGCCACTGTGGTGTTGAATACATCATTATTGGGTATATCAGTGCTAAAAGGGGGCACTCTGTGCACGTTCCTATAAATACACTCACCAGTAGGGATGAGGATGTAATTTTGCATCTAAATTGCTGATTTCACCAAAAGTTAGCTAAAATTATCCCTCTTATATCTTTGTTTCTACAAAATGTTAATAAACAAAGCCAACTTTAACCCTTTGTTTTCTAATACAGCCATGTGATCACCATATCAGCAATGACATGGGGATCACATAGCTTCTTTGAAAAACAAAGTCATGTCAGTGACAGCTATGACTTTATTTCTTTTTAGGTGCACTCAATACTAGAAAGAAATTATTTTCTTAAAAGTTGTTGGATAAAACAATTTTGAAAATGTGAAAATATTTAAAGGAGCTTCCCTAACCCTCAGAAACCTTTAAAGTCCATTGCACCCCAATAACAACCTAAATTTTGTGTTCCTCATCGTCTCCAATACATTTCAGCAACATTGCAAATTTTGCCAAAATATCTAGATTTTCACTTCATAGTTAGCAAAATGTTTCACTTCAATGTTGGCGAACTAAAATCCATAATTTTCCCTCATCCCTACTTATCAGAAATGGCATCCTGAAAATTTGTGTTGAACCAGATGAGTGCAGACAAATGCTTGCTGACGTGTTTGATCTGCAGCACCTTAAAATTAACATGTATTGCCATGCTTCTGGATGCTGATGCTGCAGGTTCTGTTCATCTGCATTGTTCATCACCCCAGCACACTACTAACAAGTAATAGGTGCAGTGTGGACACTGGACGTGTGTTACATCCAGAACCTGTGTGTACTTGGCCTAATGCAGAAGACGTGAAGATCGTGGGGGTAACAGAGGCCAATCTGCTTAAAGTACACTTATCAGCCATAACATTATGACCAGCTGCCTAATATTGAGTAGGTTCCCTTTTTGCTTCCAAAACAGCCCTGACTCGTCAAGGCATGGACTCCACTAGACCTCTGAGCCGTCAGTAGCAGATCCTTTAAGTCCTGTAAGTTGTGAGGTGAAGCTTCCATGTATCAGACTTGTTTTTCTAGCACATCCCACAGATGCTCGATTGGATTGAGATCTGGAAAATTTGATGTCCAAGTCAACACCTCAAACCTGGTTTTGTGTTCCTCAAACCATTATCGAACCATTTTTGCAGTGTTGCAAGGCGCATTATCCTGGTGAAAGAGGCCACTGCCATCAGGAAATATGGTTTCCATGTAGGGATGTACTCGCTCTGACCCAATCACACAATTTGGCCCTTGTCAAAGTCCAATTTTGGTAACCAAGGCAAGCAGTCTCTTTATCAACTTAATCTGCAATGTCATCTGATGTGAAGAGGATGATGGGAACAGGAAGAAAAACACTGGTGAACTAGAAATGTAGGATATCGCTTATAAAATAACATACCTGCAAAATCAAGAAATATGTCAGATTAATGTTTTTACTAGAACTGGCCATAGGCATAAATACCACAGCAAGTTGTCCCACTCACCCTCTCTTATTAAATGTTGATTGCACTTGATATATGTATGTGTTTGTCACTGCAGTTGGTAGGTATTTGTGGGTCTGGAAAATGTGAGACGGTCACAAAAACCGGTTTGGGGGGGGGGACTTATCCGGTGGTATGGTGCTTCCCCCATTGGTGTCAGTTGTTGACAGGGACTCGGCCCCTTGGGAAGTCAAGATAGTCAATTCTGTAGATATCCTTGAGATGGCGGGTGTGTTAAGTAAAGCCTTATTTTGTCTAATGGACACCAAGGGCCCCTTCACGTAACCAAGAGTCTTTAGGTTATTTATTTGAAATGTTTATTCTGGTTATTGCGATTTGTAACTGTTATTTGTTATATGGTTATATAAAGGGCCGCTGTGTTGTTTTAAACCAATGTCAAGCATTCCATGTATTTATTGGGGGGTTGATTAAGGGGACAGAGTGAACAGGTCCATCAGTCAAGCACAGTGCACCTTGTGGAACAATGAATAGAAATAGAAATTAATTTTACAGAAACAAAAAAAGTGCTTGGAAAATTTCTTGCACTAATTTTTAACATGAACATCAAATCAATGACAGCGTTCCTTTTTCAGATGAAAAGGACTAAATGGAAGCTTCGCACATTTGCCCGGAGGTCCAGTGCACGCCTCAGATATTTCACGATGCCGGGATCGTCGGCTAAACGGCTTTTCGAGACCGAGGAGACACACGTGTTTGCGGCTGCAAAAGGCGTGCTGCTGAGTTATCTGCACTGTCGGCTCACACAGGATAGAAGCTCGGGGTCAGGTGACATCTCCGATAAAACTGCATTTTATCACAATCAGTGTCACAAGCTGTTTGGATCTCTCTGTCTCTATCTCTCGAGATGTGTTCGGTCACCCAATCATGCATCGCTGCCATGTGTTTCTGAAAGGACGTTCCCTGTCATTTTTCACTTGAAATCTAATCACAGACTGACTCGAGAGATGCATCACAAAGCCGAGCTATTACAGAGCCGGGTGTCATCCACTGCCTGTACACTCATTACTTGTGTTGCCGGCATCTGACTGCTACATCTTACATGCATTTATAAGTGGTCAGAAAAACTCCACTTCAACCTGCGGTGCTAGAACAGAAAATGTGAAAAGCCGATGCACTAAGATATAATTTTCAGTAAAAAAAAAGGTTAATTTACAGAAGTCCAAGTACTATTACAGTGTCAGTCTACCCAACACCGGCACTTAGCCCTTATAGTCTGCAGAAGAGACCTTATTAAAACATGCTCCTAAATGAAAGGAGAAGTCTCAGCTGCATATATTTGATGAAGCCACACATCTGGTGTTTTATTCTGACAACATGCGGTGCTAGGCACACTGGAACGATGACACAATTTTTCTACAGGCTTTTCCCCTTGTGCCATTTAATTAGTATACAGAAAATCAAACCTTGAATGTACTATGGGAGGATATATCTTGCCTGCTTTATAATCATAACACCTTTTAAAGGCTAAGCTTACCTCTTATAACATTGTGAAGGAATATGGATCATATCAAGTCCTTTTCTATGTTTTAAATTATTTTGAATTTGTTTTATTTGCTTCCTAGCTTTGTGACTTTCCTTACTCAGCTTTTTAGCGTTGCTATGCGTAACCAAGAGATATAACCTGTATTCGGGAGCGCGCTGAGGATACATGAAAGGAATGCCGAGGGAGGACGCTACAGGCAGAAGATATCTTTGACTAACCAATTAGCGAGAGACACAAAACTTTAACTAACAGCCCCTCTAGTTTGCCCAATAGTACAAGACATTTAGAGATAACAGATGTGGGCATATGTGTGACGAGCACTCTCCTGTATAAAGGAGAGAGACCGCCCTGAATAAAGTAGATACGTCATAAACCTTAATCCTGAGTTTGTGATTTCTCCGGTGCACCGAACACGACATAATTAGGAACAGCAGCAGACATCTTGTGTGAATCCAGTTGTGGTTCCGATCCATTTCAGCATGTTTTATATTACACCCATATTCATGGGGCAATATGAAACATGGTCACATCGCCACCCCCCATGTAAAGTGAGGGAGTTAAATCCAGAAAATACATTCAAGTACCCTAACTATTAACTAAAATGTAGCTTATTTGTGCATCACTCTCTCTGTAGATCCTCAAATCATCTCTGAATTGGTGCTGACACTGTCCTTTTTTCTGGAGGGCGGCTACTTTTGTTCCCAACAGTGGCGTAGAGTGGGTTGTCAGTGCCTCGTCAGTGTAATGCGGTCCTGTACACAGAGAAGCCTTCGCAAGGCAATGGGGCTTCCACATATTTTGCAAAAGCTGTGCAACTAAAACCTCTGTTTTTATCTCATAGCGTCAGACAGGACAATTTGTTTTGTTGCAGTATAGACAGTAAGTGTGCTGGGAAACCTCTGGGGTTTGTATTGTTGTAAGCCCTTCCATGTGCACCTTGCTACTAAGGCTAGTTAAAAAATTGTGTGGTTGCCAATGCCATGTATTTTTAGCCCACCCCCACCATGGAGTCCCTTCCACCAATACAATATTGAATCCCTTGCCCCCCAAGTACATGTAATGTAATTTAAGAAAATACTAATGTGAAGAAAGTACAGAGTAGGAAAGACAGGTAGGTAACATTTGTAACATATGAGGGCTTAGCAGTATTTAACAAATGGAGTGCAGGGCTCCGAACTGTGTAACTATGAAGTGCAAGGCTCTGTTGTATGTAACATATGGAGAGCAGGGTTCAGGTGTATGCAGCATATGAGGGCTTGACAGTATGTAACGTATGTAGCCACCGCTCCAATCTCACTCCCGTGATGGACTACAATCTCACGTTTAGTTTACTCATTTGTATTGAGATTGTAGCCCATCACTGGAGCGAGCTTGGAGCAGTGTCTACTTTCCAGCACACACAATGACCACGGAGAACCGGGGGTGTAGCGTGAGGGCCAGGGGGGTTGTTGCCCCTGGTGCCAAATTTTTAGGGTCTCTCTACACTGGATGTCTCTTCTCATGTGCACGCCGCTCACTGTACAGTCAGTACAGTCCCAAGTGCCACAGGGCGTGCCCACCTGCTCAGCTCCCGGGGACAGGTCAGGCACGGGCACGTCTTTCCACTGTGGCGGCTCATCCCCTTGGCAAGGATTAACCCAAGACAAATCTGGGGAACAGCAGACCGGCCACACTGGACCATCTCTGGAATTACCATGGCACCTGGCCAGACTCTACACTCAGGTATTGTCTCCTCCCTGACACGCACACACTGCTCCCTCTCATAATGTCCTGTCCCCTATACACAGCTACTTGTGATGGCATCCTCTTACCTATGATAAATGTACAGGAGAATCATCCTCATCTCTCTCTCTGATAGTGTGCTCTCCTCTATGACAAGAGATCACCCTCAACTCCCTCTTAGAGTGTCCTCTTCCCTGTGGCAAGTGTAGAAGAGCTTACACTCAGCTCCTTCTCATAGTGTCTTCATCCCTATTAAAAGTGTACAGGAGCCTAAACAATATTTATGTTTACATCTTCCCTCCTGACTCTCAATGACTATGCAGCGGTGGTGGTGCCAAGGGCCATGTCCATTTAGTCATTACGTATGTAAATACTTGCACAAACATTTACATAGGATAGGCAGGGGAGAAGAACCTGAAAACACATACATAACACACCCCTACACGTTTTATGTTACACACAACTAAGCCCTGCTCTCCATACGTTACATAAACCTGAGCCCTGCACTCCATAGATACATAGTCCAGAGCCCTGCACTCTATACATTTCATACTGCTGAGCCTTCATTTGTTACATACACCTGAGCCCTGCTCTCCATAGATACATAGTCCAGAGCCCTGCACTCTATAAATTTCATACTGCTGAGCCTTCATTTGTTACATACACCTGAGCCCTGCTCTCCATAGATACATAGTCTGGAGCCCGGCACTCAATACGAAACATGCTGTTAAGCCCTCATATGTTACATACACCTGAGCCCTGCACTTCATAGTTACATACACCTGAGCCCTGCACTCCATACGTTACATATACCTAAGCCAGGGGCGTAACTAGAAATCCCAGGGCCCCATAGCAAAATTTTGTAAGGCCACCGCCCACAACGAAACCCCGCCCCCATTTTAATAGAAATGCGCTGATCAGCCCGTTTTTTTGCGTTTTTAATTGCGTTTCAGCGCTGAAACTCGACTAAAAACAGCCAACAACGCTCTTTCAAAAATCGTGCGGAAACCACAGTGAAACGCTTTCGCCCTGGTGTGAATGGCGCCTGAATGAGGCCTAACACTTTCCTTTAATACTGCCACACCAATGAGATACTGAGGGATTATAAAAAAATGAAGGAACGCTAAACTGTAAATAAGCGATTTAAGATATAAATGTTTTTTTGCGCGTGTTGGGGTTTGTGTTGTGATAAAATGATACAGGCGTATATTTAATTACAACACAAGGTATCACAACGCACGGCAATGCGTTACAAAGCTTTGCCATGCGCTGCCACAGTTAAATTAATGTTTTTTTACAAAAGAAAAAAATCATGCACTGCAATGCGTTCTAACAACGCACTGCAGCGCATGTGCTTGGCGTACACCACAATATGGTGCATGTGTATGTTATGTCTGTGTGGGGGAGGGGGAGGATTTTGTGCATTTTTTTTTCATTTACACATTTATAATTTATTTTTTAATTATTATTTAACTTTGGGGGGGGCTTAATGTCCTGTGTCCTATACACAGGTGAGCGTACTCGTACGCTGACAGAATGGATCCTGTCTGCGTCCGAGCCAGGATCCTGTCTGCGTCCGAGCCAGGAAACACGCACCCGCACGGACGTGCATTTGAGGTGAGCGTAGGGGGGAGTATGGCCGCGTAGTCCCATATAGAAGGACAGGCGCTGTGTACTAATCACACGCAGCACCTGTCCTTCCCGGGAGCTGCCCGATACGGCCGTGCACGCAGCATGGAGCTGTACGTGTCGGCTGATTTTAGTGTGAATGGGGCCTTAAACGCACACATAATTGTGCAAAACGCTTGTGTCACACATTTTTTAATATGTAATATTTCATACTGACGACTTAAAATATATATTTTATTTAAAAATGTTTTTTCTTAGTCAGAAAGAAGAACTCCGGGCAAAATAAATCTTATCCATTGAGGTGGGGCTACCCCCGCACTGCAAGGGTTAAGTACTCATTTTGTCTATGGAGCTGAAATAACAGAGATACACTCACCTGAAATGTGATCTCTGCTGGCTCCTAGACTGGTCCCCGCAGTCTGCCTCCCTCCGCTTCAGCGATGCAATGTCCCGCCACTGTATAGAATGTGATGACTCACAGGACCTTAGACTGCTGCAGCAGAGAGGGAGCAAGGCTGAAGGGACCGGCCTAACAGGCAGCTGGGATCATGATTCCAGTGAGTATATCTTTGTTATTTTAGCTCCCTAGACAAAACAAGCCCTTAACCCTTGCAGTAGCCCTACTGCCCCTTAGGAAGCCCCACTGCAAGGGTTAAGATTTATTTTGCCCAGAGTTCTCCTTTACCAAAGAAAAAAACCCATTACATTCCCTTAAATAAACCAGACAAAGATGTATAACTTGGCATACAGTTGGGCAATATCCATAAACAAAAACCTTGGCAGTAAAGTGGGACACAGTCTTATTGACCTTTTGAACGATTTGAGAAGTAGTTTACCCTCCTGTCATTCAGCTGGTCAAAACCTGTACGAGTGCAGGAAGTTGTTTTTTCCTCCGTGATATGCAAGTGAGGCACTGCGCTGGAAATAAAGCAAAGTCTTGCAGATCACAATCACCAACCTTAATAATTCATTGCCTCTCATTTCAGCCCTCGGCCAAAAGCTACTTTGAGGTCTTAATCAGGTAGAGGGCAATGATCCCTCACGCCAGCAAGAAATTCACAAGAGGCCTTGTACAATAAATGTTACAATACATCCATCATGCTCAAGAGAGCAACAGCAGCTCTCCAATTTTCTAGATTCCTAGAAATACAGAAGGAATTAACCATTTTAGTTTTATTATTCGTAATAAGGGTCATTACAAGGAGGGGCCCTCACCTCCAACAAAAATTCCTTTGAAAAGGAAAGCGATGATGGTTTTGGAGATTTATATTTGATGTTCTTTTAAACGCTTTAGAAATTGATCTTTAAAAACAAAAACTTTGGGGGTTAGTCACCTAGCTGCCGAAGGCAGCCGAGTGAATAACCGAGCCGAAGTGAAGTGAGCCGAACGCTGTTCGGGTATTCCCTTCAGCCTTGTACAGCTGACATACATTGGCTAAAATCAGCTGTACATCGGCTGCCTTCGCATGCTTTGCATGTTCGGCTGAGCTGAAGTACAGAAGGAGTCAGACTCAGCCGATCCAATATCTCGATTGGCTGAGCCGAAGCTCCGGCAACTCGCTCGCTTCCGTTTGCCCCTATTCTCATAGTAGCCGAACGGCAGTAAGTGAATAGCCGAATGCCACCAAGCGTCATTTGGCTATTCTGCTCGGTATCTCTGAAGTAGCGAGCAGAATAGAAAATAAGTGGAATTTAAAAAAAAGTTGGAAAATTATTTTAAAAATGTTTAAAAAAAAAATAGAAATATTTGACAGAAAAAAATTAAAAAACGACGCCGACCTGACCGCACGTGACGAACTCCCGTTGCGTAATGAAGCATCTGACGGATGCCGGCAAAATAGAAACAATTGTGCCATCACTGCTAGCTTCGCCCAACTGTTTCCTGTTGGCCGGCACATGCCAGAGTCTTCTAGCAGGTCCCGGCCAATGAATAGCAACCGGGCAGAGCCGGCCGTGATGTCACGGACGACTCCAGCCAGTTGTTATTGTTTAATGATAGATCAGCGTCCCCAGTTCATTTGGGGACGCTGATTTGTCATTACAACTGGGCGGAGCCAGCTGGAGATCGGTCGCTTCGGCCAACCTTTCTCTATGCTTCGGCTGTGAATACGGCTCAGCCGAGCCAAAGCATATGGGTTCGGTATGGATGAGCCGCTCGGCTGCTGTACGGGCTATAGTGAATAGCCCGTACTGCAGCCCTTCATTCAAATGAACCGAAGGGCTCAGGTGGGCGAAGTGAGCTGAAGGATCAGCCGAAGCTACGGCTGGATCCTTCGACTCCGTCGTGAATAACCCACTTTGTGTAGGGAATGTCTGTAGGCTGTAGTCTGCTGTTTGTGCAATCTAGTGTGCTACTATTCAGTCTGTAATCCGTGCCTCCAGAAAGCAGGTACCCTTGCCATAAATTGCTATCTGATGGTACCAATATGATATAATGATAAGCAATATTCCATATTATACTGATTAAAAGGGCAATGAAGGGAATTTATCAAAACTGGAGCAGACTGATTCTGGAGTAGTTGCACATAGTAACATATCAGCTTCTCTCTTCAGTTTGTTAAGTTAAGATATGTAAATGAAATATAGAAGCTGATTGGTTGCCGTGCACAGCTACTCTAGATTATGTCTAGTGAAGTCCAGTCTAAAGGTCCCCACACACCTTACGATAATCGTACGATAATCGCGGGAAATCCCGCGATCGTACGATTATCGTAAGGTGTGTGGAAGCCGTTCGACCTCTACTACTGTAAGGTCGCACGACTTTAAACTTACGGACATGTTCGAAAAACCCGCCGAGTATCGTACGATGTTCGGCGGGTTTGTGGCATGTCCGTACGATAAAAGCCGTACGGGCCGGTGTGCGCAAGCGCACACTGCCCGTTCGGCATTGCGGTCATCGGAAGCCCGCCCCTCAGGGGGCGTGGCTTGCGATAATCGCAAGTACGATCTGCCTATGCAAGATAGGCAGATCGTACGTTTTTTAAAGTACCTTACAACCATCGCAAGACAAAAGTCTTGCGATGGTTGTATGGTGTGTGCCCAGCCTTAGAAAATTACCCCCAGTGTTTTTATTACTGTCTAAGTCTTTCTGTCTCAGTGACAGCTACACACTTATTTCTTGTGCAGGCATCAGAAGGACATCCATTCTACATCCGTTTTTCTAGCCTCCATCCCCTCTTCCAGCAAAACCAGTCCCTCCACTCCTTCCATGCTTGTCATTACTGGAAGAATGTGGAGGCTGAACCATAATTCAGATGTGAAATCTTTGCAGCCCCAGTAGCAGGATGTGGGTTCATGCTAAGAAACAGTCTAAGGTGTGCTGGTTTTCACAAAGGAACCTCACAAGACCATTGCGCAGGTATGTCTCAAACTCCTAACATTTTCATAACAGGCTGACAACATATAATTAGGCAACTGAAACAATAGCATATTCTCGGGACAGGCTAAGGTTTGGACAGTCAGAGTTTGTGTAAAAGTGCATCACAGGCAGATAGTCAAGGTAGGCAGCAGATAACTGATTGCAGTATCAAAAGATCAGTTCAAGGTCATAACCAGCGAGGCAGACAGGATTTCAAAGAGAAGGACGTATAGTTCTTGATATACAGGTCCAGATACAGAGGTCACAACACAGATGTCTCTGCAAGGAAGCAACAAAAACCTTTGATCAGGTACACCTGCGTGAAGGTTTTTGTTGTAGTGAGCAGTCTGTTAAAAATGACTCTGGGTAATTTTGGAGGCACACTAACAGCCTGCAGTGTTCTATTAGGCCAGCAGATGAGCAGCACAGCAGGAAGAAGATTCTGGCATGAAGCCAGTCACAAGGTCAAAGGACCAGCAGCTTCCAAGGCAGGGTACTCAGAAGCCAGATCCATACAGTGTATAGGAAGAATATCCAAAATTGTACCCTGTAGGCCAGACTTAAAGCCGAATGAGAATCCAACTAATTAAATGTAAAGCTGTAGCTCTGATCCTAATAATTTCTGGGAAATAAAGTGTAACAGGAAATGTCATAACTTGCATCACCATGATTGATGAATATTCTATTTCAAAAGCAGCAGATTCTGTTAACCTGAACAAAAATCCTGAACAAAAATAATGACTGTCATTGACATGCTAACCCCGTTTCAGCTGCATGTTCATTCAATTATCTTGTTCATTCAATTTATGTATTAATCTTTCTCTCTCTCTCTCTCTCTCTCTCTCTCTCTCTCTCTCTCTCTCTCCTTCCCCCAAACCAACTAACCAATAATGAGAATAGTTGCCAACTATTCTCATAATCGATTATCATGGATTTAATTGTTTTTAATTGTTGGATTAGTTGTTGCAGCCCTAAGAGCTACAATTCTTTTTTGAAGAAAAGGCTCCCTTCAGTGGTTCATCACAAGTCCGAGGGCTTCTGTAGAAGGTGAGAGTCAAAGTTCAGATTTGCTGCCTTTCAGGGAAGATCATAGGACCAAGTGCCTAGAACTTAAAATAAGTGTCAGGATTATCAACATTAGGAATATTAACATATTATGAATAAACAGTATAAACACTTTAAAACAAGCCTCAATGAATCAATTGTGGAGAAATTAATCGTCCAATTTTACAACAGAGGCAACAAAATCACAGCTTCTTTCCACTTTACTTTCTATTGCTGCAGAATCATGGCAGCCTGACCTGCCATCTAGTATAAACACACATAAATGCTAGAAATGGACTTCAGAGTTTCTTGTTGTGATCTTAAGGGATAAATTACTTCTCAGTACATGCAGCTACAGAGGTCAGGGATGGCTAGTTTAAATTCTATTTAAAGTTAAGGTTTTTTAGGAGGGGATGCAACACCAAAAACACTTGTTATGTGTAATGCAGGCTAGCAGCAGCGGCAGTTGCTGAGGATAGTACCCGGTGGGTGTGAAGGGAGCACTGAGGGGAAGATTTTATAAAGAAGCAGCATTGGGAATTAGCTGCCAGGACCTCAAGTAGCATTAGTGCCAATAAGCAGTTTGGACGAATCACTATAAATACAAATTAGTTATGTTGGCCCCTAACGCACATGTTCTAATGTTCTGATATTTGGCTAGATCTATATTTCTGCCTCATCACATACAACACAATGATAGATGCATTCTGTTCCATATTCGTCATAAAACTGATCTGTCTAGAAGATGGCAGCAAGAACAAAAGGCCTAATTACCCCTGACGCGCTCCTGCTACAACCAGGTACAAGATTAGAAATATACTAGACGGTTCTTCACGTACTGTACATTCAGCTTTAAATGACCTTTAGATTCGATGAAGGAGTCTTGAAGACAAACGTGTCTGACACGACCATCAATTGTGTTAATATCTCCTTTTCTGCAGCCACTTGCTGGAGGCAGCCCGGCAGCTGAGGCCTCCACAGATTATAGGTCCCCGGCGCAGGATCCAGCATCGTTAACCTTGTGTCCTTTGTTTTTTGCCATAGAACGTCCCCACAAAGAAGACAAATGAAGCCTATTAATATCCCACAAAAAAATACTGCTCGTATCACCAAGAATTTTTTTCATCTCCGGACCCCTGTCAGGGTTCATCCTACCCTTTTGTAATTTACTTTTGTCTGTAAAATTCCAGGAACATTCCCAAGGATGAAGATACATGGGATAAAAATAGAGTGTCTCTAGGCAAAACTCTTTTTAGTTTTGGATAGAATGGGCAAAGGTTAGACACTCGGTCAAGTTTTTATTGCTGCCTGTGAGAGATTCATCCCCCTATTGTACGGGTGGCACATTGTCACCGAGATAGAAAGTGAGGGGAAATGCAATTTTTAGAGAGGTCCCCAGAAGAATAGGTAAGGGGAAATCTAGATGTGGACATCTATTACGGAGACAACTGTCTGTCTTTGGGAGATGCCCTCTAACTTCCTGTTGTCAGTGGCATCACAAGGGGGGTGCAAGCAATAATCAAAAAGATGACCGCGCATGTGCGATGACATCACGGCGGGGTGTCACCCGGCCGCAGTACACCCCTGCCTGTTGTATCACTGGGTCAGGAAGTAAAGGGAAATTTCCCTAATGGTACACAGACAACAAAGAGTAACCTGGCATGGGTTTTAACCCTTCCTTAAAGTGACATTAAACCCTCAGATTTTTTAACATAAACCAATACTGTAATGTGTGCCTTACTGTAATCCATGGTAGTTTCCCTTCTCTTTGCTGCTCTTCCTTTTAAATCTGTGTCTCTTCACATGCTTGGGGAGAACTTCCCTTTGCAGCTGAGTGCCTCTTCCTGTAGTGCTGGCTCAGGTTCTGAACCTGCACACAGACACCATGTATCCATTTCAGAGACAAGGCAGTCTGCTGCAAAGCAGAAATTCTGCAGAGCATGAGAAGAGATACAGATTTAAAAGGAAGAGCAGCAAAGAGAAGGGAAACGACCATTACAGTATTGTTTTATGTTAAAAAATCTGAGGGTTTAATGTCACTTTAAGCTGGGTATGCATGGTTATATTTTCTTAGTTCCACCTGTGGGCTAAATGAAGAAAATATAACAGATTCCTTCTTCAACGCTTATGAGAATGGATGGAAGAATCCCCAGCTGCTTTGCATTGAATTCTAACAGTGGCCACCAGGCGCTAGAAGGATACCTGTACGGTGCTCAAAGCTGATTGGCTGCAAGCTCCAGTAAGCTGAGAATTTTTCAACCTGCTCCTTCGATCAGCTAATTGAGGGATGCCATGTTGGAAATGCAGCAGCATATGCTAATATACTGTAACTATGGGGGTTATTCACAAAGCTGACGAAGGCAGCCGAGTAAATAACCCAGCCAAAGTGAAGTGAGCTGAACTACGTTCGGCTATTCACTACGGCTCGGTACGGCTAATTTCAGCCGTACATCGGCTGAAATTAGGCTTACATCGGCTGCCTTCAGCTGCACTTTGGTCAGCCGAACATGCTCTCCCAGGTTGCTAAGAGCTGGGCAGGGACGTGTGTATGGTCCTTACATATCTCTGCTCCCATTTCTTAGCAACCTGGGATGTTCCAGCTGGAGTCCTGCTCAGCTCCTGGCAACCAGTAAGGCCTGGAGCTATGGAAAGCAGAGGAATGAGCGGGAGGCCTGCATGACAAGGCTGGGAAGGGGAACGAGGACAAGAAAGGGTTAAGGAGGGATAGAAGAAAGGGTATAGAAAGGTCACCTACTTGATTGGTGGAGGGGGGTGGTCCAGGAGGGGCTTCAGGAAAGTTAGCCAGAGAGGGGGTGTCCGGAAGGTCAGTTGGGAGTCCTGCAAGAGAGGAAGAACTTCCCACCCACCCGCCCCATAGGAGGTGGTATGGGTTTCTGGATATTTGTCACAGCTGGGGGTTGGCGGTTTGGATCCTTGGAGGCAGTGGTTAGTGGGTACGTATCTGGACGGGGGACCCATCCGTGGTATGGGTGTCCTCCAGTAGTCGGACGGTCAGATTGGGATGACCGGTAAATATGGGACCAACGTGGGTCTGCGGGCAATCTAGTTACGTCCCCGAGGCGGTGTATGGCGGCTGGGGACATTCGGTTACAGAAAGGTGCCCGCAGATACTGGTCCAGTTATGGAGTACAATTGCCTTCAAGGACCCTGAAACCAAACAAGTTGGTACAGGAGTTTGGTGTTAATATTGTTAATATGTTATTTATAATGTTATTTATAAGTGTTTTTAATAAAAGGCTGCTGTGGCCATTTAAATTCCCATGGTTGTGTGGTGTAGTTATTGGGAAGTGGGTAATGTAAAAGGGACCTCTGAGCTACCTAAGTCAAGTGAAGTTACTAGTTGACAGGAGCTGGGCTGGATGCCGGCCAGAGCATCCCAGATTGCTAGGAGCTGACTAATACTTTTTGAGCTACTGAACATGTATAGACAGGGGCGTCCCTAACCTTTTCAAAGCCTAAGTTGCGGGGGTGCGTGTGGCTGCGTGCTAGTGTTGCATGGGGGGATGGGCGGTACACCAGTCAGAGAGTCCTGCTCAGCTCCTGGAAACCAGTGATGTCTCTGGTTGCCTGGAGCTGGGTGGGACGCCAGCCAGAGCATCCCAGGTTTCTAAGAGCTGGGCAGGGAGGTGTGTATGGCCCTTACATATCTCTGTGCCCATTTCTTAGCAACCTGGTATGTTCCAGCCGGCGTCCCACCCAGCTCCTGGCAACCAGTAATGTCACTAGTTGCCTGGAGCAGGGCAGGATGCCGGCCACAGCGTCCCAGGTTGCTAAGAGCTGGGTGGGGAGATGTGTATGGCCCTTTCACATCTCTTCGTATGGCTCTTAGCAACCTGGGACACTCTGGTTGGAATGGGGGCAGCAGGCAAACTATAAACATTGTGCAGCAGAGCGTCCATCCCGCTCTGCCTCCCACCCCCCTATGTCACACAAAGAGATGCCATCTTAGGCTGCCTCATTATAGGGACAGCCCTGCGTGTGGGGCAACTTATATCAGAACCGAAGGCTTGTTCTGGTTGAGCGGCAGGAGCCGGTGAATTAGCACGACAACCAGGCAACTGATATTTCCAGAAAGAGAGGCCAGTAATGGCAGCTTACATATTTCTCTCAGTATAGTTTGCTTCAAAGGCAATTACTTTGTAGAGTTGATGAAGCTGAAACCGCCCCAACCCCCCCTGTGTGATTTTCATAGCCACTTCTTAATAAATCAAAAATGAAAACGGACTCCTCGGCCTTGGAAGTTGCCTAAAAAGGAAAGTGTAAATCCTCTAAATGGGACACGGGAAAGGGATTAATGATGTTTTGTAAAATGAAGTGTTGCTGATGAGATGTTGCTATGGCAACTTCATGCTAGAACTAAACAAGTCACTCATATTAAATAAGAGTAGATTTATCGTCCAGCATGTGCTCTAATTCAATTTGCCGGGGAGGAGTGGGCAGCCATTGAAACGGAGAGATTTGCTGCAGTTTAAAGTATTATTTAATATATTGGTTCTGCAGCATTACCCGGTATTACGAGAGAGGTGAGGAAAGGTCCCGATTAAGATTATCTGGCGGATGAATGGCTCCGAGCTTTGGGAATAGACATGAATGTATGTGCAGGCAGAACTGCTAATTGAAACACAGTGGCAGCGCTATCCCTGGAGTTTGTAAAAATATATCATTTTGCTTTAAAGGAGAACTATGGGGTTAAGGCTTTTCCCTTATTCTCCTTAGGGTAACGGCAGGACACAAACTAGCGCCCTCCGTCACCCTAGGCTCAGTATAGCGCGAGCAGCAGCTCGCGGTATACTGAGACGCCGCAGCTGAAGCGGATCCTGACAATTGTGCCGGGATCCGCCCAGCTGCGTGACTGACAGCTGGCTCTGCCTATCTAGAGGCAGAGCCAGCTGTACCCGCCCCTCCCCCGTCCGTTCCGCCAGTAAGCGCTGGCGGATCGGAGCGGGGAGGGGAGAATCCAGCCCCTCCCCTGTCACGGCAGAGAGCAGTGACAGGATTGAGAGGTGAGTGAACGCCGGTATGTGTTCGCTCACCTCCCTATCTACTGAGCCGACCTGGGACAGTCTCATTGTCACAGGTCGGCTAGAACTATGAGGTGAGTGAAAAGCACTCACCTCATAGTTCTCCTTTAAGTCTATAACGTGTGATTTGCTTTTTTCACTGGACTATAAACATCACATGTATTTTACATTGGACCATTCAATAACGTTACAAGTCTGCACTAATGGGTTCCGGACTTGTCACAATAAACTGCAACAGCATGCATCACTCAGGAAGAAGCGTTTCTCCTTTCTTCAACTCTTCCCCCAGTGATCACATTCCAACAGTGTAACTTTATAGAAAGTCACAAGGTGAGAGGTTACAACAGGGCTGATTCATGTCAGACATTTGTGAACAAAGGCGAAAACTGTGCAGGAAAGAGGATTTAGTCCCCGTTCACAGCAGAGGTGTATTTAGGTTTCGTGCTGCCCAAGGCAAGACGAAACTCGGCACCCCCACATCTAAATTTGTCCCACCCCTTCCTGTTCAAGACATTTTGTGTAACCTGTCAAGTTGCTGGATACAGCTTCTGAAAGGTTGCGCTATTAGGCCTCATTCACACTGCTTAGAGTAGGCCCGTACAAATCCGTGCGGCGTGCACGGCCATAGCGGGCAGTTTCCTGGAAGGACAGGTGCTGCGCTTGATTTTACGCAGCAGCCTGTTCTTCTCTATGGGAGGACGCGGCCGCACGCTCACCCGAACTGGATGGATCCTGTCTGTTTCCGAGCAGGGACACGCGCACCCGTTCGGATGTGTACAGGCCGACTCTAAGCAGTGTGAATGAGGCCTAAGGCCTGGTTCACACCTGGGCGTTTTACAGCGCGTTCCTACGCTCTGTAAAACGCTCAACATGTGAAAACCAATGATTGCCTATGGGCATGGCCCCCACCTGGACGTTTTACAGCGCATAGGAACGCGCTGCAAAATGCCCTATGCCCAAAGAAGTACCGGAGCTTCTTTGGGGCATATTTGCCTGCGCTTATCCATTGGGATACAGCCAGGTAGCCCTTAGAAATGCGCGTTTGTCTAACAGCGAATCACGGTAAAAACATGCGGCACGGAACGTGCAACAAACGCACATATTCGATACGCCTAGGTGTGAACCCAGCCTTAGTGAAGCCGGGGTCTCAGGTGGGCTGTAAGGGCCTGTTCACACGACGTCCGTTTTCTGTGTTGACCTGATCCGTACGCTCCTGCACTGGAAATGCATCCCAATGTATCCCTATGTGTTTTATGGGCTACAGTTCTCACGTGCGCAGTCCGTTCAGGTTACAACAGGATCTCTCAGGGTCCTTTAGGATCCCTGGTGGGCTCTGCAGGGTGTCAGGCTGACACCGCCAAAGACGCTGCACATCCCACTATAGACCTTGCAGTGCCCATCTGAGTCCATGCAAACCCCCACCAGAGACCCCCCAGAGCTCATAAGGTTATAAAGCCATTTCTAAAGCTTTGGGACTCTGGCGAACCACAGTGAGAGCCATTATCCACAAATGGCGAAAACATGGAACAGTGGTGAACCTTCCCAGGAAGGGGGTGTCACCCCCTCTAAAAAGCCGGGCACTCGGTCATAGACCGAGAGCCCGACAGTGTTAGGAGAGAGGAGGGGACCCGGCAGCATACCTTCTCCTGCCGGGTGAACGTCCCCTCCTCTCTCTGCCGGCATCTGCCGGCAGGCGTCAACGAGATGGCTGCGCATGCGTGATGCCGTCATCGCGCACGTGCGAGGTGATGTCACACGCATGCTCGATAATGACACGGCGGGGTGTCACCCGGACTCGGGACGCCCCTGCGCTCACCTCTCTCCACCCCTCCGCTCCGGCTGTGGAATGTCGCTCAGCGTCCCCATGTCCAATGCAAGTGAATGGATGTGATGATGTCATGTGCCCTTAGACCACCTGAGCCCAGGGGGAGGAAGTAGAGGCTGCGGGGACCGAGGATCAGGTAAGTAGTTATTCTTTATTTTAGACCCTAGACCAAAATGAGCACTTAACCATTGCAGTACTGGGGTAGCCCACGGCAAAGGTTCATTTCTGATAAGCCTGGAGTTCTTCTTTAACCTCCAAGATGTAGGATTTACAGTTCACCAAGTTCTTTAACTATCATCCACCAAAAGCTGAAATGGTAGTTTCGGGTGGGTGGGCTGTTTAACCCATCATGCAGTTGGCAGTAGACTGGAGAGTGCCGGGTGACTCACAGACGGCTCCCCAATGGGAGGTGGTCTGAGAATAAATATTTAAGCCTGCAGTAGATTAAAATGTGATTAGAATCCTGTGACTGACTGATATGCAAATGAAAGAAGACATCGGAACATTTTTATGTATGCTTAATTTATTCACTGGCTTTATGGACTCTCTCAGATTGCCGGAATTTTTATAGACCCTTTGATTTGGCCGTGTTTCACAAGGACATTTACGTGATTGGCTGATTTAGGAAAGAGTTGTTCTTTCAGAATCTTTGATACTTCAAATTATTTCTGTTTTTTGATAACTCTGCTTGTGTGTTATTTTAAAGGGATGGGTACAGGTTGACCAGCAATGGCCCTTACCTAATTCATACGGGCCCCTTGTGGGCCAACCTACCCTGATAGATTGCAGGCGTGTTTAGTGCAACTAAAGACAAAACTTTTTTCTTTAGTTTTGGATAGCGTGGAGAAAGGATTTGAACACATGTCAGGTTTTTATTGCTGCTTGTGTCCCCATTAGCAAGATTCACACTCACTATTTGTCCTGGTAAACATGATCACTGAAAGTGGAAAAAAAAATCCCAAATTTTGTGTTGTCATCAGAACAGGAATAGATGGAAAATCTTCCAAAGGGGACACTGCTGACCACCAGAGATTTCACTATCATTGGAGGGATTTCCTCTCACTTCCTGTTGTGGCTGTTGTGAAGGGAAATTTCCCCAATGGGATATAGATGGCAAAAAAACCCAAAACTGACAGAGAATATAGCCATCCCTTATTCTATACAAAATGTTTAGGAAAATGCTTTAGTTCAACTTTAAGCATTCGGACAGTAGGATCTTCCCGATATATATATAAATATATATACACACACACACATGTCACCATTGAACTACTGAAAAAAAGATATACTACCTGAAGTACTGTCACAAGAGTTTTTCAATGCGGAAAAAATGTTTCCTAGACACGGATCTAGAGTTCAGTCCACATGTAGAAAACATTTAGAACCGTATATACAGTATATTGCAACATGGGGTACCTACTGATCTGAGTTAAAGAGACACTGTCAACATACCATGACCAAGAAGATAAGAATGCCAAGTAAACGTTCTTACATAACAATGCCTCAGCTGCCTTTTGTGTGCCCTCTTCTACTCCACTTCTCCATTTCCTCCCCCTTACCACTTCCTGGAGTGTTTGAGTGTTGCTGCTGCTTCCCCTCCTTGGCCTAGGTCCCGCCAGCACATGGGAAAACCTTGAGCACTCTCAATGGTTTGCCTGGCCACTGCCAGGGTCTTGGCTGACAGGGCGGGGCAGCAGTGGCATACGAAGCCTCCAACACTTCCAAAAGTATGGGAGGTGAATACAAAAGAAGTGAGGGGTGAGGGAGCAAACAAAAGGCAACCCGAGGCATTGATATGTAAAAACTTTCTCTTGGCATGCCTATCAGTTGGTGCATAGGATGGTGGTAGGGTCTCTTTGAATCTAAACTCAGAGCAGGTATAACAAAAAAATGAATGCAGTTGTGTAATAACTCAAAGTAATTAAATGTATTATTGCATACACAACTATCATAATTTCCTAAATCTGTCTTGCTAGTATCCTGTCATTGTTTGCACAGCATCACTTGTTGTAGAGCAAATGGTAACATTATAAACCATGCAGACAGGAGGAGAGAGTAGAGCAGCTGACTTATCATGAGTCACTGCACCACCACTGTCCAATCAGCAGCCTGGGGGTTGGGGGAATACCTCCTGGCTGTGCTGTTCGGGAGAAGTGTATGAATCACAAAAATGGTTAGATGGAATTACAAATCCTTTGGCAGGTAGGACTACAATTGTGTATTTAGCTCTTTGCTTATACAGTTGTTCAGATTTAAATACATAGTCAGTCGTATTCCAGTACCTCCAACAATGCATGGATTGATATAAGGGGCACATCTTCTGGAATTAGATAGATGCTAGTGTATAGTTAATTTATATCAGAGACAAACAATAAAGTCCTGTGATTGCCTGTAACAACGCAGACACAAACTATGGCTATGCTTTCATCTCTGATATATTTTACATCAGAGGCCGGGATATGTGATTGGTACTTGGGCAACAGTTATATACAACAAAGAATCCTTATAGCACATAGATTGCCATATTATTTATGATTGCTGCAGCAACAGACACAGGCTATATGTTTAGATCTTTAAGACCCTGACATGCGAGTGGTGCTAAGAAATCACTGATATACAGCAAGGAATTCTCTACTTATTAGGGTTGCTTGTGAACATTGATTTGTATACTTCTAGATTCCTCTGTGATTAGTGGAAACCTTCATTGCAACAGCTTTGGAGCAGATCCCCTAGACCACTGTGGAAATATCTATATACCTTGAAAGATTCTTGTATACAACTACTTACATCCACTATTTTGGATTCAGTTACCACTTGCAAAATTATTTCTCCTTTATCGCTGAGGCTGTTGCGGGATTAAACCGGAGTAGCAGATAACAGGATGTTTTTACTGAGAAGCTTTGAGTTCATTGCATTATGTATTTTTGGAACTTTTAATAAAAAGTGACCTGCATGAAGGATAGAAATCTAAGTTTTAAATGCAGAGCTATTCCATATGATCTATTTGACCTTGGTGGACAAACAGTTTATTTAAAGAGGACCTGCACCCATACAAATAATATATCGCCTTCCTCCTTCCTCTTATAAAATTGAAGATTTGTTTTAAACAGTAAATACCTCTCATTTTAGTTCTTGTAAAATCGCTTCCTGAATCCTCTTGTAGGCAAGGATAATGTACGGGGCCACCGCTACCTCCTAGGATGTCTATGTCACACATCCCAGAAGGCAATTTGTGGAATGTTGCATATGCAGACATGCCCTTGGTCTTTGACAGGTCTATGGTAGAGACCGGTAGCGTGTCTGAGCATTATTATTATTTATTATACAGGATTTATATAGCGCCAACAGTTTGCGCAGCACTTTACAATATAAGGAAGACATTACAATCACAATACAATTCAAGACAAGATGGTAAGGAGGGCCTGCCCCTGAGGGCTTACAATCTAAAAGGGAGGGGGAAGTGATACATGAGGAGGTAGCTGATGAATTGTTTGAGAACGTGAGTGGTTAGGTTGAGGTGGGATGGGCTTCCCTGAAGAGACGAGTCTTAAGGGATCGCCTAAAGGCAGTTAGAGTGGGAGATAGACGGACAGGTCGGGGGCCAGAGGATGGGAGAGACTAGTGCAGTCCTGGAGGCGAGCATGGTAGGACTTGGGAGCTGGAAAGCAGGAGGTCTTTTGAAGAGCAGAGTGGACATTTAGGTGATACTTTTAGAGAGCGGAGGGGAAGGTTAGGGTGATGCACTGGGTCTCGTTTCAAGATGGCGGCACTGGTGCTGAGCGGCACAAGAAGAACTTCATCTGTAAGGAAGGCAACGCTTGACTCCATGGACTAATGTTTTTTTATATTCTCATACAGAGACAAGTGTTAGGGTATAGAAATCTCATTTTGGCTAGGTAGGGTGAAGTTCTTCTTTAACTCTGGCACACCCAGGTGGTTGAATTTGACTTTTAAATTTAGGGTAAAAGCATGTCCTGTATGTATTGAATACTGTAATGTGGTACATATTGGTGCTATTTTTGAGGTTATTTGAATTAAATTTGGTTATATGAAGATTTCCACAAGGGTTGTGCCACTAATAAATAAGATGAATTTAAGTTGAGTCCCTGGACTTTCTCCCTAGTGTTACTCCTTTCCCCGAAAGGCACTCCAGGCAGTATTACATGCTATATTCCTTTTTATATTCTGCTTTTTCAGAACTCTTTTAAAGTAATGATATGATGCCGCAGGGTCCTCTTCCTCTTCACATTTTCTCTGAGCTGAGCCTTCCTCAATGATGCAAAGAGCAGCTCTGATGTGAAAAGGGATCCGTTCCTTTTAAAATGTTCAATAAGCTTATATAGGTGTGATAGGTGTCCACAAACCTTTGGCCATATATTATGGTTTACCGTTTCTTTTGTTATATGTTGGATATCTTTTGCATACTTATCTCGACTGTTGCAAATTGTACATGGTTATCCAGTATGTTTTGTATTCACAATGTTCAACTCTAAAGATTAATATGGATGATTTGTCTGTGCACAGGTGGTATGAAAGCAGTGGTTTCTCATAAAAAAATAACAATAGTAAAACATGTAAAACAAATATCATCTAAAAAATACATTTTGTATAGTGAATATATAACTGGGTTAACATTTTTTTTATCTTTTTATCTAGCTAAAGTTCCATTTTAATTGTTTTGTAATTAGTAGTTGTATTACTATCACATTATTGTAGGTCATCACTGGTTCTGCTGAAGGTATGCTTGCTAATGAGTTAACAAAGGTTGGAGACCTCTGGCATACATGCCTGTATAATATATCGACTTTCCCTGATATTTCATGCAAGGCAGATATCCCATGATGCAATAGCACCTGGAAATTTCTAAAAAACAAGTCGCTAAATATTAAAGTCACTAAATTAATAAACATTTTAGACATGAAAAATGTAGCTGTTTAGTCACCGAATGGTAGAAAAGGCTCCTCAGGAGATTTGTTAGCTTGGAAAGTGAGATTACTCGTAGGCGAAATAGATGGTGTGGCTTGCTCAGCCATTTTATTGATCAATGGAGTCAAAGGTTTTTCTATCAAGGCGAGCTGTGAATGGCAGAGCATGCTTGTGCTGGTAGTTTAATAACAGCTTATTTGGATTTCATGAAAAATTATAGTTTTGAGCACCTTACAGAAGATGAGACTTCCTGAGCGCCAGGAGGAAGTTACTATAGGGCTAATTTTAGAGGGGGAACAGCATGGGCTGTGTTTGCTATAAGGCAATAGCACTTAAAATTGACCCGTGCTCAGGCTATGTACATTACATAGTCTTAACAAAAAGTAAATTGGCTTTAACCTAAACCTTCAAAGACCTCTGTAGCGGTAGGCATTGTTGAGTAAAAAATTCACAAGTTCATAACAGAAGCATAGAAGTTGTTCAAGTGCTTTTTTTTGGCAGCATAACTCAGTCAGCTCCTGCCTCTCAGCAGTAACTCCAATCTCTACTGTAAAAACAAAACTGGAGCATTTATAAACTTTGAAAATACATTACTCCACAGTGCCTGCAGCTACAGAGGTCAACATTGGTTTGTTTTAAAGCTCATTTAGGCCCCTTTCACACGGGCTGATCAGGAGGGGATCTGTGAATGGATTCCTTCCTGATCGCATTGGTACGGATCGGATGTCACCTCTGTGACATTAATGTCCATCTAATTTTTTCCTCCATTGTGATGGTGGAAAAAAATGAAATTATAGGACCCTATGTCGGTCTATGGGGAATCCGATGTAAACGGACATGTGTCCGTTTACATCAGATTACTCCCGATCCAGCACAATCAGGTCGGTCAAAATGGAACACTGTTCTGTTTGTTTTTCTGGACCTGGCTGGAGTAGGGGGGTAACCAGCTGTTACTGGATACCCATCCGCTTACACACAGCTGTCCATAGACTAGCACTGGACATCGAAT
Source organism: Nanorana parkeri (assembly GCF_000935625.1). Lineage (NCBI taxonomy): Eukaryota > Metazoa > Chordata > Amphibia > Anura > Dicroglossidae > Nanorana > Nanorana parkeri. The sequence continues at coordinate 1,254,112 of NW_017306348.1, read as the reverse complement.
TGGGCATCTGTCAGTTTTTCAGGCGGACCTGATCAGACTGCCCGTGTGAAAGGGGCCTTACTGATTTTTAAGAATTTGTAGAAATTTGCAGAAACTCTCACCTCAGCTCTGTCCTGAGCCTCCTGAGGTTTAACTACTTCCAGGTAGTAGAGATAGGCATTCACTTGTCACCGTCCCACAATACAATACGTGAGCTTCCTATCAACAGGTCTCCACACTGCCATGAGGTAGAGGTGGTAGTGTGCCTACTCATATGCAAATAGCAATATACAAAGACTCAATAATTATTAATTAGAAATTAGGAAAATTCGTCCAACAGGGAATGGCATAAAACAGTTTGAAACATGTGGGGTAGTAGTCCTTACAAACATTAGTCCCTCATGAGTGGGTGAGCAGGGATATTGTGGTGCTCACACTTGTGGAAACATTTTGGGGTTCACACTTGAATCCCAAGCTCAGACCTGAAGCCCAGAATCTTTGACGGCAGGCCCATGGCCTCCCCAAAGGGGAGAACCTCACTACAGGTCCATTCTGTACATACTGACTTAACCAAGAACTCTTGGTCTTGGTCTTTACCAAGAACTGTCTTTTCCCATGCTAGGAGATATTTTTAGTCAATGCTCCTAGCACCATCTAAGGAAATCAATGAATACTACACTCCCTCAAAAGGAGGGAAGGCTGCAAGGGCAGTATACCCCTGTTACACCCTTTCTCCAATTTTTGTTGCTGTCATTATCCACTTTATGGAGTTTCACCCATTTATCTGTACTGGTGACAATTGTCATCAAGAAAGAGGGTAAATCCAAAATGTTAGTCACGCCCAGAACAAGAGGTAAGGGGAAATCCAAAGGCAAAATCTGTTCCAGGGACAACTGTCTAAGAGGGGACTTCCACTCACTTTTGGAGACTCCCTTTAACTTCCTGTTGCAGAAAATGGAAGTTGCCTCAATAGTACACAGACTGCAAAATAATACTCTGGCGGGGGTTTTAACATTTCCCTACTCTAACCACAACTTTAGCTATAGATATACTTTAAGCTTAGCAATGCTAATTGTAAATGGCTCTATAGAAAACCTTTTAAACAATACAATACCTCTGTCTGTCATCTTGAACTATTGTACTGGACATATTATTGTGCCGCAATTTAAAAAAAAAGAAGATAAAAACAAACTGAAAAAATAAAAAAGTTGCCCCTAAACCATTATAGTTTCTCTATGTACAATAACCTCCTCTGAAAACAGTTTTCAACAATAGTCTGCTAGGCTAGATGTACTAGAACAAGAAACAGGCTTTTCACAATGGAAAGAAGTCTGAATAGGACCGAGTTCTGGAGTGTGATAATATCATAATAACCTGGGTCTTAAAGACCTGCTGCCAGAATTCCATAGTTTGCTTGTGAAATGGAAGAACTCATTGACCGTTCACAATACAATGATAATATTGAGGCGTACTTAGCTCTAAAAAAAACCAAGACGTTCGTCTCTTCTTTTACACGGAAAGCCCCGGAGACTCTTTCTGCTTCTTTATATTCTTCCTGGGTAATGTGTAGTTCATGACTCCTTCAATCCATCTCTAATACTAGGCGGAGATGGGTATTTTTCCTTCCCAAATTCTTTATATCTAAATTGGACAGACTCTCATTTTCTGTAATGTCAGAGCCTCTGAAAATAGCCCCGTGCCTGGGGGGTGGACTGCTACTCTATTCTGTTCTCCAGCAACCACATTCTCTCTGGTCTTTCATGTCTGACCAATCAGTCAGAATCCATTAAGTTGTGCTCTCTTTCTATGTTCAGGACATGCCACAATAAGACGGAGCTGAACAATCACGACTTTTCCTCAAGGGCAGACGCAATGTGTCCTCCCTCCACGTTTGTAACTCGGAAACATTTAGACATGTTACACAAGAAGCAGCCTGTTTATTCTGTCAATCATGGGCTATAGATGTGAGGAAATACAGAGCTATTGTTGTGATTAAAGGCCAATCCATTCCTTACTTGTATTTCAGATGTGGGTGAATGCCTGTGGGTTAAAGCACCAGCAACTAATCACCAGTGACAGTGTATAACATGGGCGACCCACTTGCTGCAACCATTAAAAGAAGTTCTTGCACTCCCTGCTGGATTTTTTTATTTATGTTACATGATGGAAAGTGCAGCAGGAGGAATGGGACTATTCTAGTGGATGGCAAATTGGACATTCTAGTGGATGGCAAATTTACAGATGATGTAATAGTCTAAATATAAAAGAACCTTGGCAGAGGGATGTGTGTTTCACTTCTGGTGCCCAGGTATTACAAAGGTTTCCACACCTGTCAATAAACACGTTTGCTCCTGGCAGTCATGCACTGCAACAGGTTCATAGTGTAAGGAGCCTGTAGAAAGACACTGCGGTATGCTGATGGGGGTACCATACAGAGGGCAGCAACCAGCTTCTTTAGCATGAGATCACTTGAAACCAGCTCAGATAACTAATTTCAACCAGGTATCTGGTCTATTCCCTAATCACTGCCAGATTTTTCCAAAAATATAATTGTTTGCGTAGACAAACTCTTTAGAGGACCTTTCCATTGCTATCAATTAGTGGAAAAGCCCTATATTGGCCCCTTGTGAGGCAATCAAGTGCTTAAAAGTACACTATTTTTTTGTAACTAAAACAGCCCTGGAAAGCCTTATTGTCCAGGACCCTTCAGTGGAAAGCCAAATCCTGGGCGGTGAAGATCCAAGTACGGCGATGGCCCTTTTGTTTAACATGAGTCCCTCCATAAAAACAGAATAAGATCCAGTTTTCATGAATCAGTCCATAAATGTTTGGTACCTTATATTTCCAATAACCAGCAGCTGTGTTGTTGTCCCGGAGTACAGGCCTCAAGACTGATTGACTTTCATATAGTATTAGTGAAAATAATTGATTTTTAAATCTTGTGGTTTGCTAAGCTTAAATGTGTTGGTCAAGTTTTTGTTGTCTGTGTTTCTATTGAAGAGATGTCACTTCACTTACTGTCTCTGAGACAACAGAAATAAAGGGAGCAGTTACTAGGACAGGAAGACACAAAAGGTAAAAATAAACTGATATGTTCTAAACCTTGCTTATTTCATGGGAAAAAAATACTGTAGACAAAGACAAAAGGCAAATAGGCACAGTTGTCTTTGGGGACACAGACCTCAAACGAAAACCTGACAAAGTTCTAACCATTCTCCTCCTTTTCCAAAACCATTTAATGTGGTCAAATGTTTAACCAGTCACACTAAAAAAGAATAAGAGGCATATCTAATAATTTGGGCCCCCACAAATTGATATTCATACTCATAGGTTGAACATCCCTTATAAAGTGTTTTTCATTGAGGCCCATGGTAACCACAACCATCCAACGTGACCTTTGCCAGTATCCCCAGGCAGGTTCATACAGCAGTCATTGTGAGCTACCCTGTGACAAATTATGCAGCTCGTTATTTGTCATGTCCCAGTTCCATCATAAACCTTCCCTTACACAAATCTCAACATTTTTGCTTTCATTGTCTCATTATCTACAGCAAAGAAAGATGTCCCCATCACGTCTCTATGTATTAATGTCTTAGAGGAGTTGGCAACACTCATATTCTCTACTCCAGCCATAATTAGAGGAGAACTTTCGGGAGAGAAAGAAAGACAGAAATATAATATGAACAATGTTTGAAATCCTAATTAAGAAGAAAAGTCTCTGCATTGTAGAATAGACAGAACGCCAATAAAAAGAAGAAAGGCGAGACTAAATGAGCAGAAACTAGGCCATGCCAATTTTCACCTGGAGCAAAAACTTCAAAAACATTTAAGCCTTGTCTGTGATGTACATTTATATATTTAACAGAAGCAGGACAAGGGTTCTAAAACAAATGTGGCATTTTGGAGACTGAGAAATTTATGGGCGGCACAATCTTATTGTTTGAAGGTCAGATCTGACAAAGGTGATTTTTGTGTCCTACAAAAGACTTAAATCTAGGATAAAGGACACACAAAGCAACTTTTTACATAAATAAGCAAATCTAAATCATTCTTGTAAGCAGGATGCAAGGGAGGGAGTGATAGAGTGGGATACTCTAATCTGCAACTTTTATATTGAGCTCCGAGATGGCCATTAATTTGTAGTGCTAAAGGGGTGGGATGTCCACGAAAATGAAAGGTACTGTATTCCTCACAATCTTGTGTCTCCAAAAAAATAGGTTTGCCACTGCTGTTAGGATTTGTGTACTCAAGGCTGCACACTTCCAATGCAGAAGACACAGTACTATTCCATATCCCAAAAATGCCCTAGTCTGTGACACGTTTGAGTGATATAAGTCTACAACTCCATCTCATCACACAAGATTCTTTATGGAAGTCAGTTAGATATTCTCCAATGTCTGGAGAGATAAAGGTACAATATTAAACCTGTCTGTTGCACAACTTTGTTCACGCTTTGCTGGCGTTATATACATTCCTCTAGGATTAGGCATATAAATATCATGCTGCCCCACAGCAAGTGTCCTACAACGGCAACCCCAAATAATGAAAAATAATGTCTGTGATGTTGACACAAAATGCAACAACATGGATAACAATCTCTAATAAATGTGGCCCCTTAAATCAGACCCTTGTGTTAATTTAAAGGGGTGGATTTATTTGGACAGGTGACCCCAAGACATATATAATACCTTTGTCAAGGCTTGCTGTACACACTGCCCTTATCCAAGATGAAGCCTGTCTGTACAACACCTTAGAGGCAGCCTTCATGCTAAAGCTCAGGAAGCATTTGCCTGCATGGTGTAAGGTTTTCACCAAGAAATCCAGTTGAGTCATGGTTGAATTATGGGGGCAGAACATGCAAAGGACACTGAATAAGTGAGACAGGTAAATTTATTAATGATAGCTAGAAGCACAGAAGAGCAAATAACTGGCAACAATGAACAGGATAACGTGTACGCAGGACAAGGCTAGGCAAGGTGCAATGTAAAGTAATGTAAGTCAACTTAATACATATAGAGAGCTTTAGGTGCAGCCCCTGACATCAAAGAGATGCTCATAATATTTAGTTAAGGTAATGCTACTGCAGAAAGATGTCACGGATGGCAGACATGCAACAGGAGATGGTCAGAGACTATGCACATGCTACAAAGAATGGTCAGAGACTGAAGACACATTGTAGGAGATGGTCAGAGATTGCAAACATGCTATAAGAGTTGTTGGGGGACTGGAGACATTCTTCAGGAAACAGTCATAGACTGTAGCCACATTACATAAGACTGCTAGAGATCACAGTTATTGTAGCCCTTTGCATATCAATGCTATGTAGTATGCAAAATATAAACCAAACCATTAAACTACTACAACGAAGTCTAAGGGTCCCCTAAGGGCCAGTACAATCTCACCGTTCAATATTTGTACAATCAACTTTAGGATTTACCAAAATTAAGCAATATGAGTGGAGGCCAATACGCTCTTACCCTCACCATGATCTAGATGTGCTAGGGATCTGACATTTTGCAGATTGATAGGTGGATATCTTAGTAACATGCATGCACATTTTTGGTTTTGTAGGTTGTGGTGAATTATAGTTAGAGCCAAGCGAAATGGAGTAGGTGTCATGTCGGACAAAGTTGAATACCGAGCCGTGATTAGGTTCCTCCATCTTCAAGGGAAATCTGCCCAAAATAATCGAGCTGCAGAAACTTCCACTTTTGTTTGCGGTTGTGGCTATGAATCTCTGCCCCATCCACCTTACCCACCTGACATGGCACCCTCATAATTCATCCTGTTTCCAAATCTGAAGAAACATTTACGGAGAAGACGTTTCCACAATGATGAGGCAGTCATTACTGCCATGTATGTTTGATAGCTGGTTTTCCTCCAAATCTGCATACTTCTACGCAGATGGTATTAAAGGTCTGTTCCACAGATGTAAAAAGTGTATAACCATAGGAGGTGGATATGTAGAGTAGGAAGAGTCAGTGGACTAAATTTCAGATCCTTAGCACATCTGGATCATGGTGAGGGTAAGAACTTATTGGCCTCCCCTCTTATGAGGACCTGTCTCATCTATCCAAACCATATGTATACAATGTATTCAGGCCCTTGCACTACATAGTTGTTGGTAGATCTAAAGGAGATTGCACAATCAGATTGTAACTTCTGTGGTAAGTTTAAAAAATATTTCTCCGTCCCCGGCTTGAGTAAGTACCAAAACTCCCTCAAGGGCCACACAGTGCAAAAGTGCTACATTCGTCCCTAGGACTTCAGGTTGGACACATGGTCTATCCAAAACAGTAGGGAGACACTGACTAGTGGCTACTGGAGAGCAAATGCTAGTAAAGGTGAAACAGACCAGCAACAGTTTCATGGGGGCCTCATTGATATTTTGCATAAGGGCCTACAGAAATGTAACTACATCCTGCCCAACCATGTCCCTTATGTTAAAATATAAATAAAACACTATTCTAAACATCATGTTAACTAGCCTAAGGGCCAGTTAATGTTTTGTGCCCGCCCAAAGCTTATTAACGGGACTGCACAGCAGTATTTGAGATATCTAACCACACATGCTACAAAAACTACAAGGGGTTTAGTTTGGAAAAAAAAATAGCATCAGGAAAATCCATCATTTCTATGTTCCGAATTTGCATTAAGAATTATAGCCTACTTATCTAAGAAGCAGATAACAATGCGTCCCAGCCCTTTGTCTTTAAAACCCTTGCCGCAGTTTTCCAGAGATGAGGTATTTCATTATCAAATGAAGCTTTCTCCGAGAGGGCAGTAAGTCGTGCGTCCTGTCAGGAGCAAGTGTGTTTAACCGAGCAGGGAAACAGACTAGCTTGATTAAATGGCAGCACCCGTGCTTGAAGAATGACACTAACACCACTGATCTTAATTAGACAATATTCCTCGGCAGGCAGGCCTGGATTTTGGTATTCTGGCAATACACCCAGCCCCAAAAGAATGTTTTCTAATATACATTTTGTGCTGTTGATGTGACATTTAAAGTTTTATTAGAAAATGTAATGCACATAACATTTAGTTTTGTATCTAAAATAATATTTGATGCAATCTATATTTTTAGACAGTAACTATACATTTTTCAGGTAAATTTAATGTTATTTTGTAGCCACTAGATGGCTATTACCTTAATAATTGCTTACTCCAGGGTAGAGAATCAGTCTATTTGCCTGCTGTTCATCTCTGACCCTCTCTAAGAGGTAAGAACGGCAGATCTAAGAACCTGGGCATTTGGATGGGGAGCCAAATGCTTGCAGTGCTCCTGCATATTGCTCAGAAAATGCCTACGTACACTGTGAGAGTGATGCACTAATACCACACCAGACACTCACTAAATCTGTTCCAGAACATATTTAAGCTCTGGCAACCACCCATATCCAGTAGCAGAGAAGCCTACAGGATCCCTCTACTATGGAAGTGCTTGAAATAATCTACCGCAAGGGAATCACTGAGATGAAATAGAATTTATCATCACATTAGACAGTAAATAGACAGGGCTGAACAGCACGTGAGCACTGGGCTGGATCTACAGCTCATGCACAAAAACTATGGCCACTTTGTCCGCGCACATTGACTGGTCATATGCAAAACACCTCGATTGAAAGCCAGAACCAGTGATTTTTCTGTCATTTTAAAGGTTTTCCTGCCACCTTTTAGAGACTATCATGTTTCCAGACTTCTCTTACTCTTTGCCTTCTCTGAAATTGCACAGTTTATCTGTGGCTGCCATTGTGCAGTTACTGAAAATGTGCATTATGGAACTTAAAGGAGAACTATGGGGTCAAGGCTTTTTCCCTATAATTCTCTTAAGGGTAATGGAAGGACACAAACTAGCGTCCTCCCGTCACCCAAAGCTCAGTATACCGCTCGCGGTATACTGAGACGCCGCAGCCGGAACGGATCCCGACGTCATGTAATGGTCGTACCCCGGCGAGGTCCGGTGCCGCCGTCCGTCGCGGGCCTGTGCAGACACGTCGGGTCCTCTCCTCCTCGGGTCGCACACATCGGGTGACGGCTCCTGGTGTCAGTGCCCGGAATCGTGCTGCGCAGGCGCGTTATCGATCGCCGGCGCCTCTCTCTCTGCCGGGAGATGCGTCCTGCGCAGGCGCGCCCCGTAGCTCCGCCCCCTCTAGAGCGAGCGCTCGGCTTAAAGCCGCCGCTCGTTAGTTGATCGGCGTCCCACTATTGATGTAGGTGGACGCTGATCAACTCAGCACGCCACATGCTCCCTGGACCTCAGCAACCCGTGTCACTGCCGCAACACAGCAGGCTCCAACCCGTGTCCCTGCCTCAAGCCAGCTCCATCCTGTGTCACTCTGCCACGAACTCCAGCAGAACCGCAAGTATCTGTAGAGAGAGCACAAGCTGGCTCCAGGTCTCACAGACCAGACTGGAATACTCTCAGCTACTATTAGTTAAACAATTGCTGTACTGTTCTTCTCATGCTAACTTATCAAATTGCCGTACTGCTCATCTCATGGTGATTTAGCCAAATGCTGTATCGCTAGTTATACAAATGCTGTACTGCTCATCTCATACCGATTTAGCCACTGCTGTGTTTCTCATCTCATGCTAAACCATTGCAGTACTGCTCATCTCATTCAACCAGATCATTGCCATACTGTTTACTTCATACTGGTTATACCCACTGCTGTGATTAACCAGGTATAACTGTGTCTACTCGGCTCCCTTAACCCCAGCGGGGAAATGATGTGAAGCAGCTCCCTCTCAGCCTCCTACAAAAACGGGGCACGTGAGGGCAGCTGTTACTCTGACACCCGTACCCAGACACCGCAGTTGAGATCCATATTCGATAGAAGACCCGGTCCGGGGCGATTATTACACATTACTGTCTGGATCCACCCAGCTGCGTGAGTGACAGCGTGCTCTGCCTATCTAGAGGCAGAACCAGCTGTACCCGCCCCCTCCCCCATCTGTTCCGCAAGTCAGCGCTGGAGGATCGGAGCGGAGAGGGGGGGGAATCCCTGCCAGGAGCCGTGACGGATAAAGCTAATCCCGGCCAGGTCACTATCTGCAAGGAGTTTGCATGTTCTCCCTGTACTTGTGTGGGTTTCCTCCGGGTACTCCGGTTTCCTCCCACACTCCAAAGACATGCTGGTAGGTGAATTGGCTCCTCTCTAAGTTGGCCCTCTAGGTATGCATGTGAGATAGGGAGCTTAGATTGTTAGCTCCTTGAGGTTAGGGGCTGATGTGAATGTGCCACTATGTAAAGTGCTGCGTAAATTGTCGGCGAAATATAAATACCTGTAATAAAATAAATAAATAATCCGAAACTGTAAGTGCAGGCAGCAAAAGGCGACTGCACATAATTTCACACCTCAGTAAACTGGCTTTTGTGGACCTAATGATACCCTGAATCTGACCAGTTCTAATTTGGATCTTTGAAGAGGACTTCTGCAACCTACAGTGCAATATGTGTGACTCAGTAACAGAAAGAGAGATACCTACATATATCGCCTTCTCGGATAACTGAGTAGTGGACCAGAGCTGCGGTTTGGAGGTGGACTTAATGCAAGGACAACAATGTGGCGGTGTTAAGACTGCTTTAACTTTTCATGTGTATAGGCCACCCCTGTTTCCTCCGGCCTAAGGATTGCCAGTGAAACAATTGATTTGCTGGGATGGTTTTGCTGCAAAACCATCAACGCATGCAGAGCCCCTTCTGTCTCAATAGGCACAAAACATGTCAGTTTGCCTGATGAGAACCTGAAGGTTTGTAGGATTGTTAATATAAATGATCATTTAGCTGCTTGAATGGCTAAATTGACCATTGGCTTACTTTTATCTAAACCCTGTAAGGTTACTCTTCACAGTCTGCATGTGAGGTGTGTCAGGGGCAAGGAGGGTATGGTTTGCACAGCTCCCTTAACTCTGCCTTAATCTGCTAAGATTGGCCTGGTGAATATGTGGCCTGAAGACTGGAAAAGTGAGGCAGTTGATTTAAAACACAGAAGAATCTGTACTGAACAGTTTAGCGTGGTCATATAAGGAACCATGAGGGTGAGATCTAATGCCAAGTGGAGTACCTACTGTACAGACATCAAGCAAGTGTCAGCTCTGTGGTCAAGTGATGTCTAGTTCCTTTCTTTTCCACTCTGCCTGTTCCTTTTAATATGGACTCTCCCTGACCATGTGACTGTTACCTCTGAGAGGTTTGTAAGTTCCCCTATGGAGCTGTAGGTGTATGAAGGGGCATGACGGGTACAGAGCCGAATGTTGAGGTAGGTAAGAATAGGAGTCTGAAAAGGTGGGGGTGGGAAGGTTAGTTGGTGGAGAAGGAAGGAGGATAAGTTTGGATAGCATAGGATAGGTGGGCTATCATTGGTGGGAGGAGATTGGTGGTAATCTTCTTAAGCTCAAGCACAGTGGCGGACCTAAGGAACAAAGGGCCCTGGTGTAAGATTTTTTTTGCTCCCTTTTTTTAATCCACACCCCCTGAAGCAACCACAAGAAAATAAAGTTGAAAAAATAGAAAAAAATAGATTGTAAAAATATATATTTGAGCATATTTATTTATTACAGAAAAATCTGAGCACTGTGTCAGTGTAAACAAATTTAACCCAAAATATCTGCGCCCGGTTCGGTATCCTGTGGGCCCCCCATTTCAGCGCCAGGAGAGTCGGATGTTGAGATCTGTATCGGGCGGCCGACGGGCCCCCCATCTCTGCGGCGGTAGTGTCGGGTGAACGGATGATCCAACACTCCTGGCACAGAGACAGGGGGCCCGCCGGCCACCGGTCCAATGCTATCCGGCGGCCGGCAAGTGCCATCATCTCTGCGCAGGGGACCCAGGCTCACGCACCGGCTGCACAGGAGGTAGGTCTGACCCTTTGCATAAGGCAAGGGTGGGTGGCGGGGTGCGCAGTTTGATCCAGTCCTGGCCCCTCCCCCCCAAGCTCCTGCGGTAGTTACCCTGCTGGTGGCACCCCCCCCAGTTTTGGCCATGGGTGCATCCATATTTACTAGAGATGCACCAATATATCTGCTGATACATAGGCGCATCCCTGCTTTCTCTACTCACCGCTGGGCGCTGCTCTGTGTCCCAGCAGGGAGGAGAGAAAGTGTGACAGCCAGTCGAGCGCTGCAGGAGGAGAGCGCTGTGAGCGACCGGCGTCTCTCCTTCCACACCGTTCAGCCTCCTGTCACAGTTCGGCAGATCGGTGTGGCCGGAGACAGCCAGCGCTGTCCTGTGACAGCTGTCAGGATGGAGAGCGGGTACAAGCAGTCAAGCATGTTTACTATATCCTCAATTATGAATGAATGGGAGTAATCTACATCACCTCCTGTTCATAACAATGTTTCAACCACAGGCCGACCATTATCAAGACCAAGTAGGTACACACATAAATTCAAAATAAATCTTATCTTTAAAGGAGAACTATGAGGTGCGTGCTTTCCACTCATCCTCATAGTCAGAGCCGACCTGTGACAAAGAAGCTATCACAGGTCGGATCTATTGATTGGGAAGTGAGCAAACTCACATTTCCTCCCATGACCCTAAAGAGAATTATGGGGAAACACACTTACCCCATAGTTCTCTTTTAAGGGCAGCAAAATTAAAACTGTATAAAAATCAGTGCCATGTAAGGTCCCTAACAAGTTCCAGATTTAATTTTGCTGCAGTTTATGATAAAGGTTATTTGCAATTTATAGGCATACCCACTCGGGCTTGATAATGGATGGCCTCTAGGTGATATATTGTTATGGGGTCATGATACGCCCCTCCATAAGAGGGGGTGATGTTTGGCACTCAGATGGCACTGATTTGTATACAGTTTAATTTTGTTGCACTTTATGATAAGGGTTATTTGCAATGGTTTAGGGTAATGTACAGGTTTTCCTTGTAATGTTCTGTTATTATTAGAATTGTACATTGCTGTGGTCCATTCACTTCCAATTTTATATAAACTTGTTCATTTTAATTCCTTGAGTAGTTTCATTATTGTAGATCTGGAGTGAAGGGTACCTTGGGCTTGCACCCAGTCAAGGATTATTACATGCAGGTACCACACCCAGAAACAAGTCAAATGCAGGTATTTCCTGGAAAATCTGCTAACATTGGAGATGTGTTTGAGTTGTTTTTGTTGCCGCTCATGTGCCTAAATAATTGGAATGCACATCTGTTTTTGTTGCATTATCACAAACAGTTATTGAAATAAATAGTTTCCACATAAAAGATATATTTCATGCATATGTAAATTATGATTCAAAACTCCAAATCACTGCATTTGATGTTATTTGATATTTACAGGCCCATATAAGATTGTGACTCCCAGTTGGCTAAAGACTATATAATAATCTTGTCAGAGAATTTAGATGAAGATGTTCGGTTTCAGCAAAGCCTTTTATGACTTCTTTAATGTAGGCTGACTTTTTTTGTATATTGCCGCACTTTAAAGAAAAGAAAGATCATCTTAAGATTTCACTTGGAGGCACACTTAAGATGGGTCTAGATAGATCTCGGAATATTGCAGCTATGCATAATCATATATACACGCCGCAGAGGCTGTGGTTGATGCATCAAAAGCCCTGTGCCCATATCGCGGCATCAAGAATGACTGTAGTCTCCAATTTTCTCCCTTAGCGTAGATGTAAACCCTATTTAAATGACATTTAGTTTGCTAAAATCCTGTATATATTATTGATAATTGCCATTTTTTGCAGCCACTTTATGTCTTAATGCTCTCCATCAATGGCTGCATGGCATTTTTCGGGCTTGGTTTCCTGACTGTGACAACAGTGAACTATGCCTAGAGAAAGTGTGTTCAAATGACGACTTGCACGCTCCATTGCAAACCCATGTGACTGGATGACCAGCAGGTATTACTTTAATAGAAGTGGCAGATTTAAAAATATAAAAAAATACTTTTGAAATGACATTAACATGTTTAAACTTATATGAGATGTAATGGTTGGTTTACATATGCTTTAAAATGTGTCCCACCACTAGAGGGAGCTGAAGAGGATAAAAAAAAAGATGATTCTTGCATTTGGGCAATTCCTCTGTTCTGCTCTACAGCTCCGATTAGTGGTGGCCCAAAACAGCTTCTGAAGGAAGAGAAGATGTAAACACACTGTTGTGAAAATGGAGGTTATCAGTAGGGATGGGCTCGGTTTTGGAGTGAACTTGAGTTTGTCTGAACCCCAAAGGAAGCTGTCATTACCAGCACAACCAGTTGTGGCCAGGGCATTCCCTACCCCACAGAAACATAGGGGTGGATTGCTGATGACATTATTGACCTATATGGCAACCTGGCCATATAAGGTCAATGTCATTGACCAAATATGGCCTTGTGGCCATATAAGGTCAATGATGTCACCAGCATTCCACCCCTTTGTTTATGTGCCTTTTCCACTTTGTTGTGCTGGGAGCAGCTATAAAAGTGACAACGCTGTCACTGTTTACAGTCCAGAGCCAGAGACAGGCTCCTAAAACACATGATCACTGTGGCAGCCAATAACAGTGATCTCATCACCGTAAAGCCTGTCTCTGCCTTCCAGAGGGTACCAGTGCTACCAATGCTAGTGTTAAACCGCAGGTATTGAAAATCTTTTTTTTTTTTTTTTCAATTTCAGATGAAGTAGGGAAGGATTAGAACCCCTGATACATTTTGTATTGCTGTTTGTGTCCCCATTGGGAGATTCATCCTCTATATGTATCCTGGTGGTGACCATAGCCATCAAGACAGAAAATGATGGGACGTGATGTCATCAGTTGTCATCAGAATAAGAGATGAGGGAAACTCTTACAGTTTTATCTCACAGATGGGCTTCAACAAAAGTCTTCCCATAAGATTATATGTGCATTTATTTACCTGTAGTAGCCTCCCTTGTGTAGACATTCTAAAGCCCTGAGACTGCTGCTTGGCGCCGCCATTTTGGATGTGATGTCAGCAGCCCCTGGGAGACCCAGATCGGTCACTTAAGTAATACTCTATAATAGGGGTAGGCTACCTCAGCACTCCAGCTGTGGTGAAACTAAAAATTCTATCATACATCTGCCTCTAGGAGCCATGCCAACGACTGCCAGAGACTTGCAATGCCTAATGGGATTTGTAGTTGCATCACAGCTGGAGGGCTGGAGTTTGCCTACCCCTCACCTATAATATCTCTATTAACTACTAGAGAAATAATTTATGGAAAGGAAAGACGCTGCATGTAAGCATTTAAAGAATAATTCCACTTTTGAGAAGAAAAATCAGTCCTCTCTGGGTGATCAATGTACATTACAAGGATTTTAGAAGACTTTGTTGCAGTTTCCTACCTGTTTCTGTTCTGAAGAAAAGGCTGTTCCAGGCTAAGGCCTCATTCACACAAGAAAAGCCCGTCACGTACAGCACGGTCGTATCAGGCAGCTCCCGGGAAGGACAGGTGCTGCGTGTGATTAGTACGCAGCCTGTCCTTCTCTATGGAAGTGCGCGGCCATACGCGGTTCTACGCTCACCCCAAGTTCAGGTCCGTAGTCAGTATCCAGTCAGCATATGAGTACGGACACCTGCAACCGCATGGATGTGCAGGGCGGGTGAGCGTAGGGCGGCGTATGGCCACATACTCCCATAGAGAAGGACAGGGGCTGCGTACTAATCACACGCAGCACCTGTCCTTCCTGGGAGCTGCCCGATACGACCATGCACGGAGCTGTACGTGCTGGCTTTTTCTCGTGTGAATGAGGCCTAAATCGTTAATGGGAGGGTCTGGGTTTATTATAATCATCTGGTGGGCTTCCTGTGTTGTAATAAGGAAAAGTGCAGTGTCGGCATCCCTTAAGTAGTAATTAACCCTAAGGGAGTATCCCACCAAAAATATTCCTATTGCACGGGATGCCAAAAATTATGCTTGTATCTTAGTGCAGACTTCCGGGAAAACAAATTGACAGATTTAGAACATTACAGCAGCTAGTTTTAAAAGGAAAGGTAATTTCTAATAACATTGAATTACAAAATGGCTTGTGTGACAATTATATATGCTATATTATTTTTTTTTACATTTTTGTACTTTGAAAGTCGAGTTACCCTTTAAATTACTTGAATTTTCGGTGCAATTTTTTCCTTTTGAAGTTGGTGACAGGGACCCTTTAATGCTATTTTTGTTACATTGTTTCTATCTTGCTAAGGATTTTTAAAAAACAGGAAGAAAAGTTCCACAATAGGAAACTGTAGAAGAGAAGCCAAGAGTTCCATCTGGTTCATTAGGCACTGCAATAATGTCTGAGCCATGTATGGATCCTGGAAAAAAAAAAAAACGCCAATATTTCCTATTTAAGCTACATTGGTATTTTTGTGCTATGGCTGCAGTTTATATTCTTCATTTCCTAAAACAATCTAATTATTAGCTTTTCGTTTACCTGACATCAAAACCATTAATGGAAAAATAAGCAAGCAGCAAGAAGTTTTGCCCGTTGCTGGAAAGCGAGCAGCGCAATAACGGAATGCAGTAATAAGCTGGAAATCACTTTGAAAGAAAAATACAGAGTTTGTCAAACGGAAATTCAATTTGCTGCGGAATTCTCACACATAACGCTTTTTCTTTTGTTACAGTAATGAGCTTTAAAGTGGAATGGTTCCCAAAACCTTTATTTTTTTATTTTTAGTTCTGAGTGACGCAGAGTTTTTCCCTTTCTTTGACCCTGGCATGATTTTCCTTCACCTCTGGTCGTCATATGATAGACAGGGCACTGATATGATCTGAACGTCCTGGTTCCAGTCTATTATTGTATTATATATTTACAGAAATGGTATATATGCATTAGAAATAAGGTAATTAGTTTTATTCAAGATTCACGCAACTTTCGCACAAGATTCCTCAATTATTTGGCCAAGATTCCATTTTTTACATTCACTAGTTATCACAATGGATTTTCCTGTTTTTGAATCTCCCAGGTGAAAATTGACAAGGTTATTCACAGAAGGGTGAAGAGTTGGGAGACGGCAGGAGAAGTGAACAATCTAGGACAACATAGCTGAACTGGATAGTGAGCTGAATTGGAGAATTTTTCTAAATCAGCTATGTTGTCCTAGATTGTTCACTTCTCCTGCTTTCTCCAAACCCTTCACCCTTTTGTCAATAACCCTGTAAATCAGACAAGATATGCCCAACATCCTTTCTTTGATAGGAAAGTGTTCCCACTAATTATGAATCAGCGTATGAAGCTTTGTTCTGACATACGCCCACGTTTAGCCTTGTACAATATTCAACCTATTCTCTAGTTTGAAGTTGGTGAATGTGCATATTAAAGTCCTGAAGCTCTGGGCACTTTAGGTACAAGTTTAAATATATTCCTCAATAGCCACAAAGGAGATAAATCCACTTTGAGTGCACCAAATGCCTTTGAAAGCTTAGATATTAGCTTCTAAAAGTAGCAGTGACATCATCACTGTGCTCAACACAGCCTGTGCAGAGAGAGCAGAGCTGTGGGAGGGACTCAGCAGGCTCCGCCCACTACAGACTGCCTGCAGAAAACTACAGGAGGGGGCGGTTACAAGACCAGTCACCCTGCACATGGAGAGATATCAGCAGTGACCGCTCTTTATTACAGGAAGCTCCTGCACAGAGGTTTCACACTGGATTACTGCACAGATGGATGAAATACACAAAGCTCACCAAGATTGCTCATCAAGATTCAAGGGAAAATACAAATGGCTCTTGCATTTAAATTACATTTGCTTATTCTGGAGTGCACTTTAGGCTAGGTTCAGGCGATTGAGATGCCGAGCTGTTTTTGCACGATTGTCGCACGTTTCGATCGCGCGACTGTTCACTGAAAACTTGCAAAACAGAAAACGCCATGCACAGTGATATGAGCTGCATGAATGAATAAAAGGATTTCATTCTGAAGAAAACCTGGAGTGCTGGTGACCATTTTTCTGTTTTGCAAGTATTTGGCGGCGCCATCCGCGGCCACTTCAGCACCCCCCCACATTGTATGGGGCTTCTCGGTCAGGGGTGCGGTGGGACTCTCTATTTGACTGTTCACTGAAAAAGACGCGGTTTTTGCACAGTTTTCAACGCATAGATATGTCTATGGGACCCAAACCGCGTAACAACCACCCGAAAATCGCTCCTGCACCTTTTCGCGCGACAGGCGATTTCATCCACGTGACAAACCACAAGGGTGTGAAAGACTCTATTGACTTCAATGTGAATCTGTGTTTTGCGCGATATCGCGCGACCCAATCCAAAGCAGCTCTGTAAACAGAGATCAGAGGCAGATCAGCACATTATCTCCCGCTGATCCCCCCTCCGGTCTCTAAATGTGGAAGCGATGTGTATTACATCACTTCCGTCTTCAGCTGTCATTTCTCCGGCTTCAGTAGCCGGAGAGAAGCCGGTGAAGCAGATCTCTGCTTCATCAGCTTCTTAGGAGGTCCCTAGGTGACATTAGGGGTTCAATTGACACTTGATGTCTCCATAGAGAGGACTTGAATTTGCTATCACATAGGGGCATTCTTATGTGATACCAATAACGTTACAAGTAAAAAAAAATGAAAGTCACATATAAAAAAAAAAAAAAAAACACAAAAACATTTTTAAAGTCCCCCACCCCCACATACACACACACACAAACAAATGCAAACATGTGTCAGGTGCGCCTGCGTGCAAAAATGACAATTGTGCCAATTGCGCAGCACATGTTATATATCACCGCAAACGATGGAGTGCGAGCAATAATTCTAGGGCCATCAATCACTGTTAACACTAAATTAATGAGCGGTAAAAGCTTTTAAAGCATCGCCTATGCCCATTTTTAAATATAATCAGATTAAACTCCAGCTTTAAATGTATTAATTAATCATGCAACATGGTTGTCAACAAAACTAGGCTCAGCCTATATAAAGGGGTGACATTGGTCATTTTGTCTAGGGCAGCAGGACCTAGAAATACAGCCCTGCTTATTCGTCCAAAGATTTTCCTACTAAAAAGTACCCCCCTGCCTCAGTAGGGGAGGCGTTAATAGATTTGGAGCTTAAGTACTTGAACTGCCCTCTATATCTTCCTCCCACCAGCTGCTTCGTTATCACAGGGCCGGATTTCCAGTCGGCCTCCCCTGGGGACCCCCCATGCAGCGCCGGTGAGAGAGGCGCACTTAACGTTGCACGCTGTGAGGACAAGTTTCGAATCATGACCAGATTGTTTATTGCATGAGAGAAGATGGCAGAGCGTCAGTCACCTGTAGAGCGACAATCTGCTCTGCCCTGAGGATTCGCTGCTTGTATCGGGGGAAAAAAGTAATGTATTCTGTAATTGCTTTATTATATTGCTGCAAATCAGGAACAAGATAAACTGATTAATTAACCCATTCTGTGTGAAATGCCTGAGCTCAGAGCTAAATCAACCAATTCCTGAAATGCTTCGCTCGCTAATGTCTGTAATTATAATATATTAACTCAGTCAGTGCTAGATTGTAATTAGACTACATTAGCCAATCCGGCATCAAGCCGAGTAGACTTTTGTTTCTGTGCATCAGATCATTGAATGGTAAGTTCTGTGAATGGTACATAATGAAGTGCGTCACACATTACTCTTCCCAATGACAATATCTGAACTAGCAGCGCAGAATTGTAATTACTCGGTATTAGCCTACTAAATAATTAATAAATTAACTACTATATAGTGAAAGATATTCTATGCGGGTGATTCTGGTGACAGTTTAATAACGTGGAACTCCAAAACAGACTTGAAATACATGTACTTGTACTCTTTAACATGCTAACATGTCCCTGCCGTGACATGATGGGAAACAGGGTCTGCTGCCCCTGATTTGTCATTTGGGGGGAAGCTGGGGTTGTAGGTGCTCTTCCTGATTTCTCACTTTGGGGGAATGTTGCACTGTGCTGTCAGAGGCTCTTAGCAACCTCGGAAGCTATAGCTGCCACCCTGCTGCCCCCCCCCCCAAACCGAGCGCCTCCAATGAAATCCCGCCTGATGACACTAATATTCACTAATGCAGTTCTGGAGCTCCTGCTCACGCATCTATGAAAGCATCATGACATGACCCCTATGTGCTTTCCTCCAACTGTCTTTTAGGTTGAAAAAAGACACAAGTCCTTTGGGTTAACCAGTAGAAAAAAGGCCACATCCTGGTACAACTCTACTGCTGACAACAAAGTCCGAGCATTACATCAAAGGATGGCCAATAACCTCTCACCACACCGATACTCCGCAGATATGCTCTTGAGTGGAGACTGTCCCTTGTTGGGTGCTCCTTCAGATAGGAGGGGGCGGATACAGAATAAGCCATTCTGTCCCTAAAAGGCCTCTATGATACTGGCATCCTTTTGGGTGAGGTCAGGTGAGAGGCAGCCCCCAATGCACTGGGCCACCTTTCTCTAGCCTGCACCTTTCCTCTAGCTCATGTTCTGGGGATCCACACTGATACACACTTAACTAGTGCCTCTGGGTTCTCAGTCTCAGCCACCTGTCTGTGGTACCTAGTGGGTTGCCCAAGACTGCACTCACATCCTTCTGTGTAAGCTTACCACAGCTCTGCTCAGTCCTTCTCCCAAGCCCTCCAATGCTCTGGTTCTGGTGCATAGGGCCATGTCCCAACCACCAGTTCCTCCCTCTTGTTGCCAGGGGCGGGCTCCAGTCTAAGGCTGTGGCTGCTGCCAATCAGCATCCTGCTTTTTGCCCCTCTCCCTGTGCTCTTCCAAATACAGACAGGAAGGGAGAACCAGGGTGCAACATCCTGCTGAGCTGCTAAAAGAGTCTGCTTCATCCAGTGACAACTGTCTAAAGCTGGCCATATACTTCTTTCAATTTTTGCTGAATTCTGCTGACTCTGCTGGCCAAAATTTAAGCTGTCGGCACCACTCTATTTAGCAAAAGCTAATTTTTTCAAAATTTGTCGAAGGAGCCTGGCCAAAAATTGCAAAGTGACTGCAGCTGATGTTCCAGTATCTGACAGCAGAAGGTGCCAGCTGTCAGAATACAATTGTCCAAAAGGGGAGATTCCCCCATCTAGGCTGATTAGTGTGGATAGGGGAGTTGAGTGTTTTTTTCCCTCTATCAGCCCTGCAGGGTAAGGAGTTTTCCTCACTTTGGAGTAGGGATGCATCGATACCAGTACTAGTATTGGTATCGGTGCCGATGCCAGGTATTTGGGCAAGTACTCGTACTTGCCCAAATGCTCCAATGCCTAGCCCGATAACTGAGCTTCCAGTATCAGGAAGCAGGGCAGCGAGCCATGCCCAGCTTCCTGATTGGCCGAAAAGCGGGCTCCATGCTCCCTCTTCACTTGGTGACAAGGGAGCATGGAGCCAGCTTCCTGGCCAATCAGCAGGCCTGAGAGCATGTAATGGCTCGCCACCTAGCTTCCTGACTGGTCGGGAAGCAGGCCAATCAGGTAGCCGGACGGTGAGTCTTTACCAGCCCCCTGGCTTTCTGATTGGCCAGAAAGCCAACTTCATGCTCCCTCGTCACCTGGTGATGAGGGAGCATGGAGCCGGCTTCTTGACCAATCAGGAAGCTGGGCAATGAGTCATTACACGCCACCCAGCTTCCTGATTGGTCAGAAAGCCGGCTCCATGCTTCCTCAACACCTGGTGACGAGGAGGGAGGAGACAGATTCCCTGCTTGTCGGGAAGCTGGGTGGCGAGTCATTACACGCCTCCTGGCTTCCTTAATGGGACTTCCGGTATCGGTATTCGGTATCGGTGAGTACCAGAAAAAACATATCGGTACTCATACTCAATACTGAAAAAAACGGTATCGGTTCATCCCTACTTTGGAGTGATTTCTTCTTAATTCCAATAGGACACAAAAAACAACAACTTGAAAGGGATTTTAACCATTCCCAATCTATACAACATCTAAAAAGCTTTTAGCTCTAGAAACCCTTTAAACCCTCAGTGCCGACTGATTCAGTGCTATTTTCCAATAACTTTTTACCAAATGTAATCTGAAAAGCATGTAATGTATCAATATGAACTCACACAACCTTCACTTCAACTTAGTCTGCATTAACAAATTCACAGGGAAACAAGCTGTACTTATAGAAATGTCAGTTCATCTCCCTTAACCCCTTCGGTGTCGATTTTGATAGGAGTGCACCGTTCTGTTTTCTTTCTATTATCGACACCCTCATTACGCTACATGCATATGTTGACTGTGAAGACTGTGATTAATCTCTATTAATGTGCACCTGCTAGTCTGTAGAAAACATAAGGCTGACGTCAGATGTTTGCTTTGAACGCCTTGCTGACAGCTAAAACAACATTCTTATGGGAGTTTTGCGAGCTGGACCATCACGGTCCTACCACATCACAGCCCGTGAATGAACACTTTTTCTGCTAATGGGACAGGACCAACAAAATCATCCTAATATCACAAACATGAAATCTAAGATAGCAGCTTTGTTCTTTTTTTTTTCTCTTTCAGAGACAGTCCCAGTTTTTGGAGATTTTATAGTAGTAAACTTTAAACGTATATCTTCACTTTTGCAGTCAAATTTGAGAAAATCCCTCTCTATGTTTGTGTTCCAATTCACACAGCATAAATATAACTAATTAAAAAAAAATTCCTATCTTTTGGTCTTTTGGATGTTTTAGTGTAACAGGCAACATGGCTGGATTGAGATTCTTCTGAGCACAGTCACAGTGATCTGTCCTTACAGAAAGACTTAAAGGGCAACTCCACTTACCTTTCCATTTAAAACTGTAGTTACTGTAATGTTCCAAATCTGTAAAACAAAAAAAGAATTCAATACAATATGGTGACCTGGAGGTATTCCACACACAGTTGGTGTACAAAACACCCCCAGTGATGTCACTTCCTGCTTCTGTGATTAGGTGACTGATTTTCCAAGAAGTCTGCACTAAGATACAAGTATAATTTTTGGCATCCCCTGCAACTGGAATTTCATTTTTGGTGAGCTACTCCCTAAGGGTTAAATACTACTAAAGGGATGCCGACACTGCACCTTTCTCTATTACAACACAGGTAGCTCACCAGCTGATTATAATGAATCCAGATCCCCAGAAACCGATGCAACCACAGGGAGAACATGCAAACTCCATGCGGGCAGCAATCTGGCTGGGATATGAACTGGGGACCCTCAGTGCTGCAGGACAGAAGTGCTAACCATTAAGCCACTTGTTGAATATGATGGCTGACAGGAAATTCCTTCATCCACACTATTTAGCTGGGAATTGGAACCAAATACTGCATCCTGGGAGGAAGGGGGTAATGTCACATGCTCCCCCAAACCTAGATCCACCAGATATTTTCAGGAGAATGCTCTAAAGATGAGGTCTAAGGTGAAAAGATGGGGGCTCTAATATGACAGGAGGGATTCTAATGTGAAGCGGGGTTCCTAGTATTAGAGGGGGGCTCCTGATGTGAAGGGGCTCCTAATGTTAAGAGGGCCTCTGATGTGAAAGGGAGGATTATGATGTAAAAGGGGGGCCCTGATGTAAAAGGAGGGGTCCTGACGTAAAGGGGGACCCCTTTTTTGTTATTGCACGGGGTTCCCCCTAAAATTCCATACCAGACCCCTATCTGGAATAAGGGTCTTGTGTGGATTTTGGAGGGGACCACATGTCATTCTTTATATTTTTCACATTTTAAGCTTTGGCAGGAGTGTCTCTAGATTTTGAATCCTTCTAAAGAGTGCCGTGACTGAAAAAAGACTCAGAAGCGCTGCTCTAGACAACTAGCAAAATCAGTTAGTGAAATGACAATGCTGCCCAATTCCTGTAAGCCAAGTTTATAAAATGCATGATCATCTGATTTGTTGGGTGGGATAGCCAGTGCTCAGTAGTGCAGCTTCTGGTCACACAGCCCAGTGTTCCCCACCGTTTCTCTCTAATAAACCAAAAATGGGCTGATTTAAATATACAGGACCTGAACATGCAACTGGTGTTCTCAGATGGTGAATTGAAGCAGAGAGGTCTGAATCACTGCATTTGAAGCTGTATATGAATTACACTGTGCCCTTGGTAGGTACTGCTATGGTCCATTTTCAGCATTGACTGCGGTACACTTTTAACAACGCTCATTATGTAAATGTATGTGGCATGAGTGAGTAGAACAGTAAGGAGTGATCATCACCCATTATGGATGATTACAGTAGCTGTGTGTTTCTATAGAAAATGACAAGAAAAGTGGAAAGAGCATACATTTCAATGCAGTAATTATAGGAGACACGTTGTATCCCGTAGCAGTTATCTAGCGTCTCAGTCACTCCTCTGAGTCAGCGATGGGCCTGCTGGTCACAGTTCAGCCTCTCTTTACAGTGGCCCTAGGTGACCCCAGATAGCAGAAGATCTGATTTAATTTCCGAACGTGTTATTTGTTTCTAAACTTGAATGACAGAAAAGCAAAGAAGGCAGGGATGAGTTAATCACTGAGTGACCCTTTCTGTATAATAGCAGGGCTCGTGGTCACCGGTTTAAATCAGCACCTTCTGCCGGAGCTACGAAGAACGGCGCTACTGCTGCATTTATTAAGCGTCTGTCACTGAATATAAAAGGCGCTACTGTGGCCAAACTGCAGTTCACTGCTGAATATCTGGAGGATGCACAGACGCTATCAGTGGAACAGACAACAGGATCAGACTTTGCATCTTAGGTTTAGTAATGTGATTTTAAGAATTAAACCAAAAATAAAAATCAATAAACACCATGCTGAACTAAATTTATATAATCAGGGGCGTCCCTACAATTTTTGCTGCCTAAGGCGGGGTGTGTGTGTGGTGCACGTTACTGGGGGGAGGGGCGTGTTTGGGGGAGCATGGTACCTCTGTCAGGCATCCCGTCCAGTTCACTGACGTCACTGGTTGCCAGGAGCTGGGTTGGACACCAGCTAGAGTGGGACTCCAGTCAAAGCATCACAGGTTGCTAGTCCCAAACTGGGACCCTCTGGCCGAAAAGGGGACCACTAAGTATAAAGTGGTCCTGGAGAACAATTTATATGAACAGTAATAATGATCTGCTCCAGTGGCAGGTTGCTTGAACCAGCCTCTGGGGCACATCCTTGTTACATATATATTTCTTGACTGCTGAGGATCATAGATTGGTGTATAATCACTTACTACACATACTATGCCTGCCCATCCCCACAAATGATAAGACAAACACTGAACTCTTCGTTGGATGGTCAAGACCACAGCTTTATTCAGTTTCCAGCATCTTTAATATAAACTCTTTATTAATTCCAAAACCTCATCTAAACATGCCAGTCACAGTTGAACTGTGAGCACCCAGTAACATCATAACAGCATAACATGGAGAACAACCTGTGTTCACCATAAGTTCCAGACGTGTTCACACAACTCCAGGAACTCGATATGGGTTAGTGTGATGAACGTTCAAGCTGGCACGGTTAAACCGCCAAATAGACATGTGTGATTCGTTTCGTTCCGAATCGAAATTCGGACAAATTTTCGGAAATTCGGACATGCGGATGTATCCGAATTCCGAATTACAGACATAACGAATGCAAACAAATCCGAATTTCCATTTCCAAAATTCGGTAGCGGTAGTTCGAACGTTCGTTTTCGGTTCTTATTCGTTTCTTATTCGTTTCGTTCGTTGGAGCAAAGTGACATTAGAGAAGGAGAAAAATATTTGTTCCCCCTCAAATATCACTTTGCTGCAAACGAACGAACGAAACGAATAAGAAACGAATGAGAAACGAATAAGAACCGACCACAAAACGAACGTTCGAACTACTGCTACGGAATTTCGTCCGAATCCGAATTCCGAATCCGAATTGACTTTCACACACGAATCCCGAAAAACAAAATAACACTAATCCGAATTTAAAACGAAACGAAACTAAACAAATTTTTTGGCAGTGCACATGTCTACCGCCAAATAAAGCTGTGACAAAGTACTCATAAGTGGTGGGTGGGCGGCTGTCCCCATCTTGATGGTTGTATCCCAAGAGGCTGGAAAACCGCCTTTTCTTCCTTATAAGGCTTTTCTCTCTGCTCGCTAATTCTTAATCCTCCAATATGGTACCGTTACTTTTGGACGGGATGGATTAGCATTACCCTGTCACAACAAGCAAGATCCCAGCAGTCAAGACTCTCTCTCGTTAGGCTCAAGACGCCTTCTCTATACTTATCAGTCCAGTATATACACTACATTGGTTTCTTCAGCATCTTCCAAGCCTTGATGAAGGATAACCTTTGAATCCCTAAAAAGTTTAAAGTATGAACTGCAACCAATACAACTTCTGGATAGTACATGACTTATCTGGCACTTTCCTAATTACACGCTAGTCTAGCTGAGATACTTGTCCTATGGCTGTTAGAGGCCAGCCATAAAGGAAAGCTTTTTCCTATTCGAGATCTGAGTTCCAAATGGAATTTGAGCAAACGATCCAGCATCCAGCCTTTCCCCTGTAACTTCAGCAATAAAAACCCTAACAGAGGTTCTTCTAACCCTCTCACCAGTTGAACACTAAAACAAAAAGATACCTTTTATGGCAGTGGGCCTCAAACTTTCTAAACAAAGAAATTGTTCCATGTTCTTCAGACCTTAGGGGTGCAAAACTGGCCAGCAGAAGTAAACAATGCCTTAAGCTTGGTGGTTAGCAGAAGTAAACAATGCTCCAAGTTCAGTGGTCAGTGGGAGTAAAAAATGCCCCTGGGTTGGTGTCAGTGGAAGGAATAGTGTTCCATTGTTGGAGCCAGTGGGAGGAATAATGCCCCAACATTGGAGCCAGTGGGAGGAATAGTACCCCATCATTGGTGTCAGTGGAAGGATCAGTGCCCCATTGTTGGAGTCAGTGGGAGGAATAATGACCCATTGTTGGTGTCAGTGGGAGGAATAGTACTCCATTGATGCTGTGAATGGGGGGGATACTGCCCCAACGTTGGAGTCAGTGGGCGGAATAGTGCCCTATTGTTGGAGTCTATGGGAGAAATAGTGCCCTATTCTTGGTGTCAGTAAGAGGAATAGGTTCAATATGTCACCAGCACACTGAAGATTGTGTCAATAAAATGTCTTTATTGATGAATATACATTTTGTCACAAGAATGGCATTTTTGTGACAAAATGTATATACATTATTGAAGATTTTTTTTTTACACAGATCTTCGGTGTGCTGGAGACATATTGTACCTCTACGGGTTAGAGTGGTGCCATCTGCAGCACTTTAGCATCCATCTTACATGAGTGCGGCGGGGATACCTACAGGAGTAGGAGGAATAGTGCTCCATTCTTGGTGGTATTAGAAGGAATGGTGCCCATTGTTGGTGGTATTGGGAGGAATAGTGTCCCAAGAAAGCAAGCATCTAGCCAGCAGGCCACAGTTTGGGGACCACTGCACTAAGGAAAAAAAAAATTGTCTGGGGTTGATCTAAATGATATATATAAATATATCTAAAGTCAATATATGGATATAACAGAATAGCATTTTTAATGATCATCAGTAAAGCAGAATTTTCTGGAATAGTAACAGACGTAAAGGTTTTTTTTTCTTTAAAACAGAAACTAGGAAGCCTGCCTACATGCCCTATGACTGTTGATCATCACGAGTCTCCCCTCTCAAAGCAGTACTCGGCAGAGGTACTGATTGAGCAAGCCCCCACTGATCAGCAGTGGGGCGGCATGTGGACAGATTTTCCATTTTCTATTTAAAAGCGGAAAAGCTCTTTAAGCTGCGGAATTCCCTTTGCATAAGATAGACATGGTAAAATCAATACCACAATGTAAAAATGGACTGAACGCTTTTTCTACAGTTAATGGTATGCACAGCTATAATTACTAAAGGACAGCAAGAGGGATAGTTTGATCTAGGATTGGATCCGATTGTAATTCGTGAAGTCAGAAGGAATTTTTACCTGCTGTGAGGCAAAATCAGCAAGAGAAGGGGGGGAGGGTGGATAGTTGAAGATGCTGTGCAGTAATTAATCTCTATTAATGACTACATGCTATTCTGTAGAAAATGTAACACTACAAAGAGGGAATATAAACAAGAAAAAGTTTTTTTTCTTCTGAAATACGCCATACTTATGCCGATTGTAGTATCATCACTAGAATTCTGAATACATTTCAGACCTTATCTTATGAAAGAGCACAGTGATCTGGAAGCCTCAAGTATGTCCAATCGATTTGTTAGACAACAAATTAAGGACAAGGTCATCTTTTATGCTGTGAGTGCGGCTGTTTTCAGGCAATTTCAACCGCTTTCAACCAGCTTTTGATAACGAAAACGATCAAACAGATGAGTGCAACTTCCCACTAATGGTTTCTATCCAACCGTGAAATAATCTTTAGTGTTAACGGTAGGTTGCCTTCATCCATTTGGTTGTTTTTGCAATTGAATGCGGTCGAAATTGCCTGCCTATGTGTGTGGCCAGCATTAAGGTTCAACTCTGGGCTTACTCTGCTCCCCACTTCCCTGTGACCACCCCTCATGCCCCAACATCCCCCTCCCCGTTATTTTATTTATTTTCTGCTTTTTTTTCCTCGCTTGAGCTTTTATTGCATTTTATAAACGAAAACAGATACAGGTTATAAAAACAAGTGTTTGAGTACAAGGTACCATAGCCTATGACGTATAAGAAAGGTCTTTTTCCATAGGAAGACAGTTTAAGATAGAACAGTCATGAACAAAAGACAATTTAATAAATGAAGATACAAACTAACAATAATAGCGGTTTGGTTATAAAGACAGTAGTGTAGATGGTGGAAACAAGTTTAAAGGAGAACTATGAGGTGAGTGATTTTCACTCCTCCACATAGTTCTAGCCGACCTGTGACAATGAAACTGTCACAGGTCGGCTCAGTAGATCGGGAAGTGAGCAAACACATAGTGGCGCTCGGTCACGTCTCGATCCTGTCACTGCAGAGAGCCAGGGGACTAGGGAAGGACTGGATTCCCCCTTCCCCTGTCCAATCCTCCAGCACTGACTGGCGGAACAGACAGGGGAGGGGGCGGGCACAGCTGGCTCTGCCTCTAGATAGGCAGAACCAGCTGTCACTCACGCAGCTGGGTGGATCCAGACATAATTGTTGGGATCCGTTTCAGCTGCGGCATCTCAGTATACCGCGAGCTGTAGATCGCCATATACTGAGCTTTGGATGACAGGAGGACGCTAGTTTGTGTCCTCCCGTTACCCTTAGGAGAACTAAGGGGAAAAGCCCTAACCCTATAGTTCTCCTTTAACTATACCTAGCAACACCCCCCCCAACTGCCTTCTGGGTACTAGATTGTCCATTTGAATGTATTGTAGCATTGCGTGGCAATACCACGGTGTTATGTGGCCTCAAAGTGACCCTGGGTTCTCAGCCAGAGGGGCTGATTGGCTCCAGGAAGAAATTGCTTGCATCAGGAAAGAGCTGGCTTTTCAGCCCTTTCAGTGTTTTCTGGATCATAGTTGGGATCCTGGAGCCAGGAGATTTCTTAGAGCTCTGGGTGGGACAAAATCTCCATTCCTGGGTCCATGCTTTAGTAGTGACCAGCACCTAATTGTGCACCAGTGTACAACCCTCATGAAGAGGGTGCTGGGATGTGTTCAAGGTCCCACCTGGGAGACAGGAGAACTCCATCCAGGTGTCACAGTGGAGGCCAGTGCAGCAGGGAGCTGCAGGTTTGTGAAGCCTATTGTGAAGGTAAGCACGTTATTGAGATTGTCTGGAGGAAGCAGACAGTGGCCCTGCGGATTGAGCCCGGAGCAGCAGTGCTGCAAGAGAAAACGATTAAAAGACTGGGGCACTGTAAGTGTGTGGGACAACTCGGTGATTGGTGAGCCAATATATATATATTCTGCTGAAGACAAGCTATTTTATGTTGGGCTTCCTTGATTATCTGCTTTTGAAAGAATAATAAAGACTTTTGTTATTGGAAAAAAACCCTGTGCGAGTGCTCTGTGAGCTCCCCAACATCACAGTATAGAAAAAGTTAAATCACTTTCACAAGCAAGATGCAATGTAGATGCTTGATCTATATTGCTCACAAAAAAAAAATTATATTAGCATACAAATTGGCAGCAGTGAGGAGCCGTTCCTTAGACTTAAACCAAGTGAAATTTCACAATAATGTCCAATGGGAGACCATCAGGTTGTCTTCTGCCCAATGGCCTGTGAATTCTATCACATTCCAGGCACTCTATTGGAATGTTGAACTATCCAATAAAGTTGGACAACTGTTGTTGTTTGCATAGGCTACTAATACATCTTCGAGCTGCCAATATAGTGTGAAATACAAAATGTTTTTCCAGCTTGTGAAATTGCAGCAAAGGTAAAACTGGACTTGAGGAAACAGCACGACCCAACACCGAGGAAATGGAAAAAAAAGATTTGCTTCCAAAAGTTCATCACTCATGGTCCACCACATACTGTAGTAAACTACCCGGGTGGCCGCATTCCCTTCCAACACTCCTCTGAACAATTTGGAATAATTTTGTCTATCCATGTTGGAGTATAATACCATCTAAATGAAACATTCTGTGCCGATTACCAGTGTAATGTACAATAGGAAATCTTGCAGGACCTTCTACAAGCTGTGAACCCTGGGTCGTCTGAAAAGAACATGCCAAAGTCTTCTTCTCATCTAAGCTTGTCTTCGGTTTCACAAAACAGTTGTGCTCATAGATAAGAGTAAAAAGAGGCATATACTGCGGTTTTTTGAGGTAATGTTATTCTTTTAACTTTTTTAAAAAAACGTACCTTTCCAGATCTTACCTTACATTTCTTTGTCATGTGACACACATGGTCCTCTTTGGATCTTCTACTGGTAGTGGTAATGGTACCACTCAACCATCACATTCTCAAACAATTCATCCCCACACAGCTACCTCCTCATGTATCACTTCCCTATCCCTTTTAAAATGTAAGCCCTCACGGGCAGGGCCCTCCTTACCATTTTGTCTTGAATTGTATTGTAATTGTAATGTCTTCCGTATATTGTAAAGAGCTGCACAAACTGTTGGCGCTATATAAATACTAGATAATAATAATAATAATAGTGAATGGTCCACAATGATTCAGAGAATGGTGCTGATATGATGACATATGTGCTGCCCTCTTCATCATTACTTTGTGAGTGTGGGGTGCCATGGTTACATCTGCTGGGTAAGATGCACTGCACTCCCAGTATGTCCTCAGTCATCCGGGTTGAAGGATACTGGGTGTTATTAAATTTGGAAGTATGTGGACATCTCGTGGTGGAAAGTATATCCTGTGCGGTATAGCCAGAGAATGAAGAGGTCAGTATTGCAGCCAGAGCTGATTTTTTTATTTACTATTTTAAAGAAGAAATCTCTGTAGTTAGGCTTTAAAGTGACATTAAACCTCAGATTTTTTAACATAAACAAATACTGTAATGTGTGCCTTACTGTAATCCATGGTTGTTTCCCTTCTCTTTGCTGCTTTTCCTTTTAAATCCTCATGTCTTCTCATCAGGGATCCCAACCTGAAAGAAGCACTTTCAGGGAGGTGTCCTTCTCATTTCAGAAAAGAAAAAAAAAAACGATCGCAGGGAAAGGTTTAATCTGCTTGATAGAGCAGATTAAACCTTTACGGGAGAAAATGTTTCTCTCCCGGGCGGCCGGGAGCCGCTATCTAATAGCGGGAGACTCCCGGAGCTTCCGGGAGAGTTGAGATGTCTGTCTCATGCTTGGTGAGAACTTCCCTTTTCAGCTCAGGGCCTCTTCCTGTAGTGCTGGCTCAGGTTACAAGACTATACACAGACACCGTGTATCTAATCCTCAGACAAGGCAGTCTGCTGGAAAACAGAAGTTCTGCAGAGCATGAGAACAGATACAGATTTAAAAGGAAGAGCTGCAAAGAGAAGGGAAACAACCATGGATTACAGTAAGGCACACATTACAGTATTGTTTTATGTTAAAAAATCTGAGGGTTTAATGTCACTTTAAGTTACATCTCTACATTTTTGTGCACTGCTCAAAGAAACATATATGAACATAGTCTAAAGATCTGTCGTGGACCAAAAACCTGCTTGAGCAATCGAATCAAAGGCACTTGAATATGATAAATGGAATCTGACTGGTTGCTATGGGCAGCACATGAATATGATAACTGGAATCTGGCTGGTTGCTATGGGCAGCACATGAATATGATAACTGGAATCTGGCTGGTTGCTATGGGCACATGAATATGATAACTGGAGTTCTGCTGGTTGCTATGGGCAGCACATGAATATGATAACCAGAATCTGGCCGGTTGTTATGGGCAGCACGTAAATATAATAACTGGAGTCTGGCTGGTTGCTATGGGCAGCACATGAATATTATAACTGTAATCTGCCTGGTTGATATGGGCAGCGCATGAATATACGGGATCTCAAGTCTCCCTGATGTTCAGGGAGTCTCCCGCTATTAGATAGCGGCTCCCTGACGTCCGCGAGAGAGGCATTTTCTCCCTGAAAGCTTTACTCTGAGTAAACCTTTCCGTTAAGATATCAGTGGGTAAAGTTTCAGAGTGAGGCTTGCCTCCTGGAGGAAGGTCATGTGATCTCTAGAGTAGCCTCAGAACGAGGCTTGGTTCTCGAAAGGAAGAAGCTACTGGCTGCACAGAGAAGGCGGACATAGACTACTATTGAGAGCACGTACAGGCACTGAGATCTACTGCTGCAGGGTTTCGTGTGTGTGTGTGTGTGTGTGTGTGTATATATATTTATTATCATTATTATTTCTTTTATATTCTGACGGAAGCCGCTGTCAAAATAAAACAGAAAGGGCACCTCCCTGAAATGAGATGGGCACCTCCTGAAATAAGGTTTTGCAGGTTGGGATGTCTGGAATATTATAACTGGAATTATAACTGGAATCTACCTGGTTGCTACGGGCAGCACATGAATATGATAACCAGAATCTGGCTAATTACTATGGGCAGCACATGAATATGATAACCAGAATCTGGCTGGTTGTTATGGGCAGCACATGAACACGATAACTGGAGTCTGGCTTGTTGCTTTGGGCAGCACATGAATATGACAGTTGAAAGCTGGCTGGTTGCTATGGGCAGCCCATGAAAATGACCGTTCAAACTGGCTGGTTGTTATGGGCAGCACCCTCACTTCTCTTTCCTTTAATCTCTATAAATCAGATGCAGAAGAATGAAATAAATAGGGTGTGAAATCCAGGCCACTATATGGGCTGTGCACAGCACAAACATAACATGAAAACATCAGCAGGCAGGCAGCGTGCAGAGGTGCAGAGCGCACAGGCAACCGATGCAGACTGCTGAGCGCCGCTTTCTTTGTATTAGACAACACTGGCTCTTTCTATATTCTACGGTTTTGTGTCTAGACGTAGACTTAATGAGCCATTACTCTTCTGTCTTATAGATCAACAATCTGCTCTTTACATTATGCTACACATCCAGACTCATTTCCTCACCATCACATCTGCAATCTGGAAATTAGAGATCTTCCTGAGAATTAAACAGCACAATTACCTGCTCTGCAGCATTATGGGCCTTGGAAGCGCATCTAAGCAATTGCAGGCCCTTGTGGAATAAACTGAGATAACACAACAATAGCAAGATCACAGCAGCAATTGTACATTTGGGTCTAAAGGCAGCCAAACATGAACGCAGCGCTGAATACTGTCACAGATCATAGCAGCGCTATTTAACTGGGAATAGCAGCGGAATACAAAAAAAACTGCCTGGATACAGAATAAAGTCATAGACGGAGGTGAGGGAATATTCAATAGTCCACCTTCATGATTTGCAGGGTCATGAATTGGGCTGATCTGATATCTGTTCATGGAAATCAGAGGAAGTTGATTTCCAGGAACTGCCTCTGAAAGAACTGCCTTCCAGGGCTATCCTGGAAAAATAGATGTATCTAGTAAACAATAACGCTGCTTTCTATTTATTCTGACTCCGATCGTTGTGATAGCGAAATATATCCCTTGCTGAGACCTCTATGCCTGGCCTGTATAAGCAGATATACTCACTGCGGACAATCCTCGTCAGATAGCTGAACTCGTCAATACCGATTCATTCAAAAGAGGTGTTTCTTCTTTACATCAGGATTACAGGAGATGATAGGAACAGCAGTTGAACGGTTATAGTATTGTGCGATCATAAAATGATGCCTTTCCTACGTACTGTGCAGATTACCTGAGTGTCCTTGTTACATGTGGCTTTCAACTGTGCCCATGACACAGGAAGTACTGCACACAGGAAGAAGGGTGGGGCTACACTAGGGGAAAATACATCGTCACATGAGGAATAATTACAGAAAACATGTTTGTTACAACAAAAGGCCACTAGATGGCAGCATAGGATAACACATGGATTTAGCTATGAGAAAATAGTTAGGCAAATCACACTATATAAATTCTAACCTATATAACAATGCTAATATTAACTGAGGCTATGCATCTCATATTCTATGCCCCTGTTGGGGCGGCACACTATTTATTGAAAAAGAAATGTAAAAACAACGTCCCTGCAAAAGTAGACGAAGGATCTAGCTTCGGTTCAGGGCTGCTGTACGGGCTATTCACTATAGCCCGTACAGCTCCCGAAGTTGGCCGAGGGGCTCAGTCGAGCCGAAGGCATATGCTTCCTCTCGACTGAGCCCAGGGGAAATTCGAAGCTGGCCCGCTACTGACAGCTGGGCGGAGCCAGCCGTCATCTCACGGCTGGCTCCGGCCACTTGCAGATTCAGATCAGCGTCTCTGGTTACCAGGTAACCAGGGACGGCGTTCTGTCATTACACTGAGAACCCGCTGGAGCCGCAGTGATATCACAGTGGCTCCACCGTGTTCTGTGTGTAATGACAGAACGGTGTCCCTGGTTACCTGGTACCAGGGACACCGTTCTGACATTACACTGCGGCTCTGCCGGGTTGTGTGTGTAATGACAGATGGGTGTCTCTGGTTACCTGGTAACCAGGGATGCCCATCTGTCATTACACACTGAGAACCCAGTGGGGCCGCTGTGTTCTCAGTGTAATGACAAATGGGCGTCCCTGGTTACCTGGTATACCTGGTCCCGGGTTACCTGATATCACAGCGGACGCCCATCTGTCATTACACTGAGAACCCCTGGCGGTATTGCTGTAAAATCACTGTGGCTCCGACGGGTTCTCAGTGTGGAATGACAGATGGGCATCCCAGGTAACCAGGGACTACCATCTGTCATTACAATGAGAGCTTGGCAGAGCCAGCTTTCATATCCTCGTCGGCTCCGACAAGCTCTCATTGTAATGCCAATAGAAAACAGTTGGGCGGAGCTAGCTGTCACTGCTAGGTCCGCCCAATCATTTTCTATTTTTTTTAAAAACTTTTTTTGACTGTTTTCCTATTCTGCTCGGTACCATCAGAGGTTCCGAGCAGAATAGCCAAGCCGCATGCCGCTCAGCTTTAACATGGGTTAGGGTTTCTTAAGGGTTAAAGTTTCGACTTGCATTTCTTTCTTTGTAGGAGGAGTTGTGAAGGGTTTGTTCATTATAAAATTGTAAAATAGATTTGAACACAACCTGTCCTAACGCAGTATTAAAAGATTAAAATCCTGGCTTCTCCTATGTATAGTAAAGGTGTTAATGAGAGAAACACAATCTACAAACTTCATTCCTCAGTCTTTCAATAAGGGCAGATCACTGTGAAAGTGCTGAAAACAATCCTGGAATTAGCCACCGTGCCTGCGTCAACAAAACATCTAAAAGGTAAAAAAATGCTTTTTTTAAAACTATTTTTCGTTATGCTGTGTGAATGGGAACACCTAACAAACATATAGAGGGGTTTTTTCTTCAAATTTGACTGCAAAAGTGGAAAAACACATAAAGAACCAAACATGATCTTCAAACCTGCCCTAATATAGGGGTAGTTTTTATATGTTTTATTCTTAACTTAACTCTTAACGTTAATACACACTACACAGCCTTTTCAAGCTACAAGGTAATATCTCTTTTTAGACAATTGTTATTATCATACAATTATCATACAATTTGATTTTAATCTATTTACCTCCATCCCATTTTCCCATGCTAATCATACCAATGTTATCAGGTCTCAGGTGGCTACAGACCTCACAATTCACAGATTGTTTGATCGTCAGCCACAGCTTCTTTACAGAAGATGCAGCGAGTGATTAACAGAAGAGCGCTCATTAAAGGAAGTTAGTTATGACAGAACTTAGTTATGACAGAACTTCAAAGAAAGACTGATAACAATAAAGGAGAACTGGCACAGGTCATGTGAGGCATGAGGGCTAAGCGTATGCCTTGTGAAGTTTCTCGCTGACTCAGATATCTAGCTGCCATTCTGCTCCTAGAAGGATGCCTCAATAATGTGTTCTCACTGCTATAGCATCTCTCTTGCACCTAACAACCCTAGGGTTAGGGAACATTGCATCGTCTAGCTACATTCTCTATGAATATCACTGCACAATCCTTTTAAAAATTCATGCCATCTTCTCTGTGTCACCAACCGCGCTGATTCCTCTGCACAGCGACCCAAAACTCTGATCCTTGTTTACAAGGACCACTTGGACCAATGCACATCTTACAGGACTTCTATGAGTTTCAAAAGCTATACCCTAAAGCGGCATACGCCGCAATCGCCGATGCGTTCCAGCTTGGAACGCACTCGGCGACGGCTCAATGACGCTGGTGTGCGGCACCGCTGCGTTCCACGCTGGAACGCGGAAGTGCCGAGTGGAACGTGTGGCTCCGCCCACCCGCACTTCCTCAGACTTTAAAAAACAGGCTTGGGGGCATGCACGGCGTTCTTGTATTGCAGTCTGAACACCTGCAACCCCCAGCTACCTCTACCAGCTACCCCTCTCTTGAGGGAAGGACTCTGCCAGCCTGCAGCTTCCGGGAGACCCACTGATCCGGACCCCATGCCACGGCAGCTCTTCCAGGAGATCCAGCAACCTTCCAGGATCTGGATAAGTACCTTACAGCCTTATAATACTTGCTTGTGACTTTAATATACCCTCATGCTGGATATAATACCCTGGATGCATTCAATACCTGCATGTGACTTTAATTACTTTCATACTGGATATAATACCCTGGATGCATTTATTACTTGCATGTGACTTTAATTTACTTTGATACTGGATATAATTCCCTGCCTGCATAAATTGCCTGATTGTGACTCGCAGTTAACCCTATGTTGGATTCAACCCCATGATGCATATACTACCCTTTTAAGCCTTTGATTAACTTTCATACTGCATAGAGTTCCCTGGACGCATACTATATTTGGATATGAATTTTAGTTAGCCTTCTGATGCTCATTATTTACGGCTACATATACTACTAGGAGGTGTCCTTACTTTAACCTACCGGTTGGGGTATGCGGTAATACCTTCCCGGCTTACCTTCTAAAAAGATCCCTATCTACTTTGGCAGATGATGTAATGAACTCCAAACTCTTCGTTTAAGATTAAGAGTGACGCCTGGGGTTCAGTACTGAGTGCCATACTTCGAGAAATACACCACTTCAACTACTACCACCCAATCCTCCGCAGTTGTGGTTCATACTCGCTCACTGCAGGACGTGACATATCCTCTATCTGCTCTCCTGCACATTGGTATAACTCTTTATAAAGGGTGACTCCAGATTATTGCTTCTGTAAGATCAGAAGACACTCTTTATCGTTTGGCTGGAGGTTTCAGTCAGCAAAAGAGAGCCTCAAAGCAAGTTGCTCTGATGTCTTGTTAGCTAAGCCATGGTGCTCTAGAAATCATTTATGTGTAAAATGTTAAAATGTAAAACAAGTACAATGATAATAAAAATAACATATATGAAGCATAAACATAAAAATAACATATACTAAAAACATATCAACTTAAAAAAATGTTTTCCTTGTAAAATGTGCACCTTTAGAACACTTGTCCTTCACAGTGGATAACCCCTCCTCTCCAGCAATGTTGTAATAGAACACACCTGCAACACCCTGGCAAATGTTGATGCCTGCCCGGCAGTGCATAGGAAGTTGAGTGCACTTTTTCTTAGGAAACTCACTTAAACATGGAGAAAACATACAAATTCCATGTGCATGAAGTTACCATGTGGCACAGATTTCAGAAACCCAGCTCTGAAGAGTGCTATTTACTTAGTCACTATGTAAATAGTGTTTGTTTTCATTTCAAATTTGATTTTCTATGCCAAAAGGATACTTTTAAAGGGTTAACTATATTTGACTTATCTTTAAATGTATGTCTTTTTAAACTGCTGTTGTATCTGCTTTTCACCACATATAATGTTTGTATTGCGAATTAACATTTAGGGCCTGTTCACATCCATTGCATTGGGGCTGCACGAGAAACCTTCTCCATTGCAGTCCCAATGTGTAGGCAGATGGCCTTGCTTACAATCAGCCTTGTTCACACCACTTCGTTTAGAAAAAGTACTGCAGTTCTTTTTTTTCCATTGCACCATGATGTAACACAGTACAACTGCATTGTGGCTGTTAGAACTGAATGAAATGTCACTTGTGACATTTCAATAAAGTTCTAACACAAAAATAAACAAAATAACACTGTGATGCACTAAGATCAGTGCATCAGCACTGTTTCTGTCAGAGTGCACCAGTGGCTGTGCATTTAGCACAGCTTGCTGGTGTAAATAGGCATGAATGCATGACGAAGGATATCATAAGCACTATGAGTTTGCTGAAGAGAGACCACAGTTGACAAAGCTTGTTTTGAGTCTGCCTTTGATGGAAACCACTTACTCAGCCATCTGACGTAAAGGGTATCTATGGTCAAAAATTGAAAATAAATCTGTATTTCTATATTGAATTTCCATAAGTTCTATCCCGCTCCTAATAACCATATTGATCTATAGACATGTGCGATTCGTTTCGTTCCAAATCGAAATTCGGACGAATTTTCGGAAATTCGGACATTCGGATGTATCCGAATTCCGAATTACAGACATAACGAATGCAAACGAATCCGAATTTCCATTTCCGAAATTCGGTAGCGGTAGTTCGAACGTTCGTTTCGTATTCTGTTCTTATTCGTTTCTTATTCATTTCGTTAGTTGGAGCAAAGTGACAATAGAGAAGGAGAAAAATATTTTTTCCCCCTCGAATGTCACGAACGAACGAAACAAATAAGAAACGAATAAGAAACGAATAAGAACAGAAAACGAAACGAACGTTCGACCTAACGCTACCGAATTTCGTCCGAATCCGAATTCCGAATCCGAATTGACTTTCACACCCGAATCCTGAAAAACGAAATAACACAAATCCGAATTTAAAACGAAACGAAACTAAACGAATTTTTTGGCAGTGCACATGTCTATTGATCTAGAAGTTTGTAAACGTACTTATTGAAGATGCCCATAGGATGTACTTCTCAATGCACTGACACAATTTCTCTCAGCCCTGTGAATACGAGCTTCCTTGTTTCACCACTCTCACTGAGCCTGCCTTCTGAACTACAACTCAACTTTTTCCCCCCTTTCTCACAGTGAACACAGTAAACACCCACAATGTAACATCATAATTGCTTGCTGGAGGCAATTCATTATGGACTATGTAGTCTTCAGAAATTGAGATTGCATCACATCAGGCAGCAGGGAAAGACTTACAAAGCACACTGGGAATCCAGTAAGATGTTAAAAGTAATGGGGCAGACAGAAGGCAGCACTTACTACAGAGAAATAAGCTTGGATTGCATTATCAAAAACAACTATAGCATGTAATCCTATTACAATGCTCATGTTATAATAGGATAGTATATGCTTTACAACCCCTTTAAGTAAGTTTTGTAAAACATTGTATTACTATTAGCATCTGTAAAAGTGATACAATGCTTCACATGGTAAAAGGAAAGTAGAGCCCCACCTGCTGCTTTGATAGAAGATCTAATTCATAAGAAAGAAAGAAAGAAAGAAAGAAAGAAAGAAAGAAAGAAAGAAAGAAAGAAAGAAAGAAAGAAAGAAAATAACAGCATAAAAAATAGTAAAGAAAGGAAA
Source organism: Nanorana parkeri (assembly GCF_000935625.1). NCBI lineage: Eukaryota > Metazoa > Chordata > Amphibia > Anura > Dicroglossidae > Nanorana > Nanorana parkeri. The sequence goes on along the minus strand of NW_017306348.1, from coordinate 1,215,219 downwards.
TAAACAAACAAGTAGAAATCTCCTAAACATTCCCTTTAAAAGATCTTTCTATTCAGATTCCTCGCTGCTGTCACTCTTTGTGCGCTATTCTGGTGAACGTTTGTCAGGAGCCAAGGACCGGTGGTAACCTACTTTACATATTTGTTACTATGCCCACCTGGTTCCAATTTTTAGCACAACATTAAAGCGACGTGATATTGTCACAGTCCTTTATTTCCAAGCGCAGCCTAATCAGGTAAAATGTAATAGTCAGACGGGATACCCCCCGCCAGGTCGGAGCGGCTGTATCCTGGCACGCAAGGGAACAAGAAACAGAATTAAAAACCAGAAGAGGGGACATAAAAATGCAAATACTGAGACCCGCAGAGTGCGATCGCCGCCGAACTGAATGTTAAAAGGCTCATTCCCTCCAAATCATAACGTATTACCTGTCATGACAGGAGATGCCGCTGTACAAATTAACATACAATTAGAGGCACATTCTGAATTCTAGAAGCCCTCAGACAGCCGGCCACAAAAGAGTTCACTGTTGATCAAACAGGGTAAACGAAAGGCCGGAAATTCCAGAGTTTGTTTCTTCAATGGACATTGATAGGAACTGCTTCTGCTGAGGGTGTTGACTCCAATAAGGGTGCTGTTATAACTAACAAATCCTGTATCCTCCCTTCCGGATACAACATACCTCCCTTTCAGCATAATAATTGCTTATAATACAAAGTGTTACAGCAAACAAAATGATATTCATGTAAGGTTTACATCTACTTTACCTGCCAGAGCCATTTTTGGATTTTTCATGCACATGTTAAAATGCACATTTTAGGCCTGAATATTGAAGAAAGCACCCCCCCCATCCCCCATTATATATTTTCCGAAAGCAGAGATCCTATACCGTAAAATGGTGGCAGTTGCAATTTTTATGTCACACATAATTAATACAACAGCTCAAAGGACCCACATTTTCTATAAAACATGCATTCAAATTAATTTTAGTGCACACAATGTAATCTTATGATAAAATAAAATGTAAAATATGAGGTTGTGCTGAGTAAATAGATACCAAACATGTCAAGCCTCAAAAAATTGGTACCCCAAATTGTCCAAAGTGACACTTTAAAAGCCTGTACAGGTCATCACTGTGGATTTAACCATGAAAAATGGCCCTAGAACTATTACTCTTACTCTGGCGTGCATGGAGATGCCCAATGTGGTGCAAGCATTGTTTTCCTACATGGATGCACCCAATGCTTCTGTTTACATTTAAATGTACGTGAGGACAGTGGAGCTTTAAAATTGTTTTTTGGGGGCTGGTTTGTTCAATACAACTTAAATATTTGTAACCTTTTTTTAACTTAACGTTATTGCTATCAAATAGGGGGCTAATAGCCCCATATGTCAGAGCTGGGCATTCTACGGCCCACGAGCCGTATCCACCCCTTCGTCTGTGGCAGTCCAGCCTGCGATGCGCACACAGATTGATTGTTGACATGCACTGATTTATGGTTTGCTGACAGTGGATGTACCGGTCTCTAAGGCCTATGCATCCACTGCAAGCCACAGCCCATCATAGGTTGACATCGGTCTGTGTCCGAACCGCATTCCTCTTCAGTCCTTGGTTGCCAGGACCACTGACATCCTATCAACCAATGACGTCACAGGTCCTGTTCTGCAGTGACTCTCAGGGGTCCTCCTCTTTGCAGTCCTAACAACCAGTGACAAAGTTTTCCCGTCCCCAACTTTACCACGTCGTCCTCCTCCATCCTCTCCTGCACCCCTACTTTCCGGCTCTGAAAATATGTGGCACATATTTAATATTAAAATACAACACATACAATGTGGGGGCAATAACGGTTCATTAAGGGCCTGTTCACATCTATGCCATGCGATTCAAGCACGGTATGGTGCGTTACAGTGCGGCAGGTGCATTATGTTGCATGCACTACTTTTTTTAAACATTCTGCACCACAGGGTAGTGCAGTACTGTGCCTTGTGGCACAGTCTATCGCATTGTGGCCAGGAAGTGCATTTGGAGTGCCTTTCAAATGAATGGCAATGCAAAGTACCTGCTGCACTGTAATGCAGGATAGATACGTTGCGCGGTACCGTGACTTCTGTTAGTCTGAGACTTCTGTTAGTCTGCTGTTAGACTGCTGTATTAATGGATTAATTGTACCTTTTATATCTGCTTGGAGTTCTGCATTAAAGCAGAAATAAACTCGCCTCCCTTCACTCCCTCGCCACCATCTTCACCCAGTTTCTTTCTGGGTGCGAGATCTTTGGCCACCTTGATTGGCATGGCTGGAATGATGTAACTACGTTAATTCATTCCGGTACCAGGGTGTGCCAAGAATGTATACAAAGCTGTGAATACATTCTAAAGATTGTGAACAGGCAGGTTCATTTATTTTATTGAAGAGACATAACATGCCTCTGCAAAAATGAGCCTGCCCCCTCCCAAATTTTTTTTACACTTCCGGTCTCTTCCACTTTATTTCAGACACAGCCAGTCAACTATCATTTTCTTCGGGAGGCTAGCATTGACAGGCCCTACACGTCCCTTTAAATAAACCCAATTGTTAGTAATGGGTTAAAGCTTGTCTGTCCCACCGGACCTATGTTAATACGCAAATCTACCAGCAATCTAGAGTGAATTGACTGTCTGTCATTATATTGTGTTGTCAGCAATTGCTGCTTGCAAGATATGTCACTAGTTATAAATACACAATCAATGGCACTAAGGAGTAAACTTCATTTAACTCCTCCCGTATCCTCAGAAAATTCCAAGTACTCATAATAATAATAATAATAATAATAACAATAATTAAGTCTTTTATTTGTCTGTGCCCAAATACTGTATACCAGCTTACTATATTCACAGATCTAGAAAAACTCAACCCAAGGGCCGCATGAGTATTACAACACCAAGGGGTTGATTTATAAGCTGTTTGTATGGCACTACCGCCACTAGATGGCACTGACTATCATAGGAATTCTTATGCTCCTCAGCGCCATCTAGTGGCGGTGTGGCACCTGGCTGTCTGGGGGAGGGGACACACTGAACTCTAATCTGATTCTGTCAGGTATAAACTCTGTGCACTTCCTTCAATAAAGCAGATCTTGGTTTCCACCTCAACATTGGTGTTGTCTAATGCTTGAGTGGTTAGCGTTCTGTCCTAATATATTGGTTCTGTCCAATAATTGGGCAGGTTTGAGCTGAGGACACTGGGATTCGGGTTCCAGCGGAGAGGAAGCTGATTTATGACGGAGGTACCCAGTCGGGGTACCAGGCGGTCCGTCACAATTGGTGGGATCTGCTTCCTCTATACGGGCAGTCCCGAGGACTATCGCTTCTGGGACATCCAAGCCAAACGGCAGGGGAGGTTGCAGACTATGGAAGTCCATGCCTTGGAGCCCGACCTGGCCTGGCTGGTCCAACAAGAGTGGTGCCTAGAAATGGACTACCGGGAGCTGCTAGAAAGTGGTCTGCTATTCCCTTCCGAAGATGAAGACCCAGTGGAAGCCACACCCCCAGAGACACGGGATTTCATGGACTTTTATGTGGAGGTTGTACAGCTTGCTGAGTCCCCAGGTGAGGTGCTGGCAACAGGGCAGAGTGCCGCAAGCCTCTGCCCGGCAACGGGTACACCCCCGGAGTTCCAGGGAGAGGAGGCATATGGCCTCTCTCCCCAGAAGCCTTGTGATTTCCAGGGAGAGGAGGTAGCTGACCTCTCTCCCCAGCGGCAGATGGAGGTCCCAGGAGAGGAGGTAGCGGAACTCTCTCCCCAGCGGGGGATGGAGATCCAGGGAGAGGAGGTAGCTGACCTCTCTCCCCGGCAGCAGATGGAGGTCCAGGGAGAGGAGGTAGCTGACCCCTCTCCCCAGTGGCAGAAGGAGATCCAGGGAGGGGGGTAGCTGACCTCTCTCCCCAGCGGCAGATGGAGATCCAGGGAGTGGAGGTAGCTGACCTCTCTCCCCAGCAGCAGATGGAGCAGCTGGAAAAAGGTGCAGCTGACACTAGTCCCCAGAATTGCATTGCGGAGCCTCAGCTATAGTATTGTACATATTGTATAGGGCTCCCATGTTGCCGTAATGAAAATTCGTGTTTTGACCCATTCGGATGCATTAAACTGAAAAACACATCTGATTGGCCAGAAAAGTCACATGTCCGATTCGGTTTCGTTTTTTAATGAAATTTGGACGGGATCCGAAAATTGGTTTTGGACACATTCAGATGCATTGGCATGCGGAAATTCGGATGTGTCCATATGTCCGAATTCCGGAAAATTCGTCCGAATTTTGATTCGAAACGAATCGCACATGTCTACTGTTGTCATCAGCTACATATTCAGGTTGCAAAGCTTACATAGTCTATATTTTATCTCCTATCTTGGATGCCTCAAATTTTAAAAGATGATTTGATATTGTGACGATGGTAAACCTGTTTAAAAGTTATGCTGTCACAGTTGCACCATTGGGAGAGGAATCCTTAGGAAACAGTATGGTACAGACATGGATAGGACCATTTTTGCCCCACCCGCAAATGAGCAAACATTCGCCAGGTGTGCCTATGTGTGAAAATGATGATTGCACCCATTGTGCCGCACATTTTACATATCACTGCAAATGTTGGAGTGCGAGCAATAATTCTAGGGCCATTAATCACTGTTAACACAAAATTTATGAGCACTGAAAGCTTTTAAAGCTTCATTTATGACCAATTTAGGGTATGGTAGTTTTTTGCAATTTTGCGTGCACACACAATTTTAAGGATTGACATGTTTGGTGTCTATTCACGCGATGTGACCCCGTCTTTTTTTTTTAACCAAAAAAGGGTAATAATAAATGTTTCATACCATAACATCAGGAAAAGGTTTTTTTTAAACAATTTTCAGTACTTTTTTCTTTATATAGTAAAACCCCAGTGGTGATTAAATACCACCAAAAGAAAGCTCTATCTGTCCCCAAAATATGATGTCAAATTAATTTCGGTACGGTGATCCATGACTGTTTTTTCGAATTTGCTTGCAAAATTATACATTTTTATTGAGCATTTTTAATCCATTACAGCATATACATTTTCAGAAGAAACAAAGCAAATCGAAACAAGTACTAACAAAAAAAGCAACAACAACAAAGGAAAAAAAAAAGCAGAACAGATAGGGCACACAAATAAAGTAGGTTTATATAGATCTCATATTTACCATAAGTGGATAAAGATGAATAGAGTGCTATGTGTGTAATGACTTCTCTTGGCCCGATATTTCAACCATTTGGACCACTGTTGAAAATATTTCTTATTTTGTCCTCTATATTGGTATGTTATACGCTCGTATTCTGCAAGTCCAGTTCAGATGTCCACTCCAACGGCGTTTTCCGTACACCGCCATTCTTTTAGCAGTAAACAGAGCTCTTTGAAGAGCCAAAGTGATTTGGGGATTCATCAATGAAGAATCAAAGACTCCTGGAAAACAAACTTGGGGTGAATTATCCACCAATATGTCAAATATAGAATTTAATAGTGATATTGCTTGATGCCAGTATCGTACTAATTTAGGACATCTCCATAATAGATAAATCAAGGAGCCTTGAAGAAAGCCACATTTTGGACAAGAAGGATCTTCTTTTAAGCCTATTTTAAATAAGAAAGCAGGTGTATAATAATTGAGTGAGTATAAGAGTGCCTGATAAAGACACTAAAACTACATTATTCATAGTCTCTGCCATTTTTCATCTGTGATAGGCCCAACATCTTCCTCTCACTTCGCCCTAGAAGGCAAGTAAAATAACACTGGTCTACAAGGAGAAAGCCTCGGAAATGAAAGTAGCTAAATTTTACCACAATTGGGTCACTAATAAAGGAAAATTAAGTCCTGAGTATTAATTGGTTCCAGTTTCCAAGATACAGCTTCAGTTTAAAATATAATCAAAACAATTCAAAATTACAAGGAGGATGTGCGATTATGCTCAATAACTTTTCTGCAAAATGTGATATAGCAATGAGAATGGTGCCACACCAATCATTATAAATGTATCTTTTTATTGATACCAATATCATAACTTTCCATTAATTTATTGGTTTTTCATGTAACATTTTCATGCTTTTTGGAAGAAAAACTGAAAAGCTCTAACATCAGATTAAACAACAAGGTTCCATCTTTATTCGGTATCTAAACTGTGCTTTTTGGCTTTTCTCTTGTGAACTGCAGTAGGATCATCCCTGGGTCTGCTGACATTGGTGGCCCCAGATCAGCGGCATCCTGTTGATCGTCTTTATCATCATCTGAGTCTAGAGAGTAGGATTCCACTAGGCAAGTCCTCACTATGGGGTACAGGACGCAGTGCGGATGGAATGTTTGGATATTCCACGGTCCACTTCTTCTTTCTGGAGATCCCTTTTGCAATTGGGGGAACCATGCAAAAAAAGCAGTCGCTTACATGATTGGTGGGTTCCCTCCACACCATTGGGACTGCGAAAGACATGGACTTTTTCTTCTTGTTTAGCCAATGACATAGATAAGGTGCACATGTAATGCAACAATAATGAAGGGCCAAACTCTTGTCCCGATCCTCTATTTTGCATCCAAAATATAGGTGGTGTGCCTTTTTTTACTACTGCTGTCATACTGCACTTTTGAGATGCAAATGTAACCTCGTCACACATGTAACAGAAGTTATCTGTGTTCGAAGCATCTCGGCTTCTGAGGGAAAATATCATGCAACTGTTCGTTGGAAATGTAAGGCAACCAGATGTAACTGTATGATGCGTAGATCTGACCAAGACAAATGTACTATGCAATAAAAGAACAATAGATTACATTTAGTAATAATCTTTAGTCTCAAAGTGAAGATAAATTTATACACTTCCATGTTGGACCATTTTCATTGTTCTACCGTACTTTGTCGAGACGTTACGAGGCATCATCAGACACCTCCCTCCCTTGTAGGCATATATACACGCCTGTGTATAAATCTTTATTGTGAAATATCTTGAAAACTTTAGCCAAACAGCACCTTTATTGCCTGTTTTCTAATTCATCTAATCCAAATATGTACATATTTTATCTCGGAGGTCGATAATTTCACAAAATTTATAGATCAGTGTAATTAATAAAAACACATTTTTTACTTTTTAGATGTTTTGTTGCAGCAGGCAACATGGCCGATTCCAGTTTTTTTTCTCGGCACCTTCACAGAGATCTGTCCTAATAGAAAGACTTAGGACTGAAATCTGAGGATTGCGTTTCTCTCATTAACTTCATTAACATACAATGAAGATTGTATTCCTTTAAGCCCTCACAGCCCCTCCTAACATTACAAAGAAGAAAAAGCAATTAGGACTTTTAGCCCTGTAAGAAGTCAAAAGCCCTAACCCAAGTAAAAAAAATAAAAATTAAACTACTAGAAGCATTTTTCTTTTTTTTAGCTTATGCAATGTGAATGAGAACATGTAACAAATAGAAAATAAGTGTTATCCCAGTGTGTCTGCAAAAGTGGAAATACACTAAAAAGACAAGATTACATAGTGGTTGGGATAGGCAAAGCACACCATTTATGAGGTTATCAATGACTGGATTGCTGGAATATTATTTGGCTATATTTATAGCTGCTCATCTCTTAAACTCCAGATGTGATGGCATGGCTGAGATCCATGGTGGCATCGTGACCTTAGCCATTATGGAATGATTATAGTGTGAATGTGAGTGTACTTGCTTTTAACTCATTCAAAAGAATGTTTCATAAACCACGAGGGAGAAAGACACAGTACTGAAAATGAAATACGCGGATAAAGAGTAGAGTAGCTTCAACTCCTGTACCACCAGTGTCCTGACAGTGATGTGGGACCTCTCATATCATTATTTGTTGTTAATAACTTTCTATTTGTTTTCGCCGGTGTTCAATTTTAACTTGTGTTTCCATTTGCTCCAATACACACAGGAACTTCCCCTTACTGTCTCTGACAAGACATTTCTCTCCACATCCAGCTTTAATAATTGCTGTATCTGTATGAACCTTCATAATGTCCCCAGATGAAGCTGTCACTAATGTGTGTGTTCAGATATCGATTGCGAGATATGCTGGTGGTAACATTTTTCCATCTCCTAATTGAAATTCCATGGAGGTGTCAATGATAATGGCCAGTTCTTATCTAAAGGAGCAAGGAGGCTAATTAGCTTAATATGTACAGCTTAGATGTGTGCTGGTTTCATGAACTGTGTACATTAGCTATTATAGCTTGATTATGGTACACATGTAACTATACTTGGTATAGCACAGGCTCAGACACAGAGATATACAATATTAGTAGTGAGAGGTATGAAAAAAATTTATATACTTTGTAGCATGAAGGCTTAAAGCCCATCTCTGGGCAAACCAAAAAACTACCCTTGCAGTGTGACTAGCACACTGCAAGGGTTAAGTGCTCATTTATGCCTAGAAGACCGAACTAAAGCACTTGTACCGCAGCGGTCAGCACTTTTCCCCACTCCACTCCGGCTGGTGGACTGCCCCTTGGTGTTCTCAAGTCTAATGTAAGTCTGTGAACCTGCATTAGATGTGAGGATGCTAACGGTCCTTAGACCGGCAGAGTGAAGGGGAGAAGAGGCTGTGGGGACTGGTAGCAACCCAAAGGGACGTGGCAGGAGTGGGGATCGGGTAAGTAAAATAGCTTTTCCTTTTCCCCTGGGCATAAATGAGCACTTATCCCTTGTAGTGTGGGAGTGACCCAATTGCAAGTACCTATATAACAATGCTAATATTAACTGAGGCTATGCATCTCATATTCTATGCCCCTATTGGGGTGGCACATATATATACAGTACCCCCTTGTTTCATGGCTGTTTTACCTGTTGAACCTGCCAGCAAATCTGTTGTTTTTTTTAACCTTTTTTAGGGTGACAACGCTATTCATTCTGCAGTAAAATCGCACAGTAATATTGTCATCTTGTGGACAAGGCAGTTTTAATGGACATACAGTTTTTAATGGACTTTAAGTAAAAGACAAGCAAATTAAAGCCTAACTCCAGCTAACACATGCAATGACTTCCTGGGAGTGCAGAAGAGGAGATTCCTCACTCAAGGGTCAGAGGGTAAGATGTGTGTGTTTGTCCCAGGCATCACAGAGTCAGTTACACTGAAGCACTCCAAGTCATATCATATATGTGCGTGTAGAAGTACTGCAACTCTGTTACCAAACACTGCCTGATGCTTGATACCTCTGTTCTGTTCTACCTTGGGCTGGATTCCCTCTAAGCACACCTTTGGTGCACAAAGCAACACCCCTCTGCTAGGATTACCTTCTTTTACACAGAATTGTTTTTTGTTTAACCAGTTCCAGGAATACACTATATGGTCAAAAGTTTGTTGACACCTGACCATCACACCTATTATGTGACCAAAAGTATGTGTACCCCCCTACGAATTATTGAGTTCAGCTGTTTCCAGTGAAGCGTGCTGTTAATGGTACAGCACAGAGCCGTAGTTAGCTCTTTTTGTGCCTGAGGCAAGAACAGAAAATTGTGCCCCCCAACAGACGTGTTATGTCATGTGACGTCATGCGCCTCACCTCCAGGATGGCGGCGTGCATGCGCAGAATGCGCTGGTGGTCAAATCCAAAATGGCGAAAACATTTGTTTTGTTTGACGAAACTAATGAAAACATTTTTAGTTTCCGTTCATTTAGTCTGTGCACATGTCTAAGAATATGTGTGCATGAGTGTGTGTGTGGGAGGGGGGTTGTTTATTTAATTTTTTATTATTATTAAAAAAATGTTTTACTGCTGGGGGGCTTCGGGGAAATATCAGAGGTCTAAACAGACCCCTAACATTTCCCTTTTGAAATAGAAAAAGAGATTGAGGACACAGAGTCCTCTGCCCATACAGGTGGGGGAGAGCAGCGGGGGCCGAGGAGAAGCTGGAGCCTGTACCGCTCCTCTTCTCTCTGCCGAGCGCGCGGCTGTGTTGGCCGCCTGGCGCCCCTGTTGCCAATGGCGCCCTGTGCTCGCCGTGGCAACAGGGGCGGGGGGGGCGCAGCCAGGCCGACCCTGGCTACGCCCCCTCTCAGCTGCGCCTGAGGCAAGTGCCTCACTCGCCCCATGGTAGCTACAGCCCTGGTACAGCACACTAAGCCATGTTAGACAACTGTACACTTCCAGCCTTGTGACAACAGTTTGTTGAAAGCCCTTTTCTGTTTCTCTTGGCAACCAGGTCTTATTCAGTAAATAATTACACAAATTATCTTTTGGCTCAGCGTGCACAAATTCCAACACAATCATCCAAAATGTTGTGGAAAGCCTTCCTAGAAGATTGGAGGCTGTTATAGCCACAAAAGGGGGAAAAACTCCATAATAATGCTCATATTTTTTTAAGGAATGTTCAATAAACTAATAAAGATGTGATGGTCAGACATCCAAAAATTTTAGGGTATAACATTGCAACAATGTCTATATAAGCTTATATGATTGTAATTCTACCAAAGATAGGAGAGATGTGTGGGTTCCTCATTGACAATTCAATCTAATAGTAAATCCGACCCTGGTTTCACCTCTGATTATCCATTCTTAAGAAAGTCCAAAACTCTTTTCAGGTTCCCTAGACTTGAGAATCACATTTGTTCTGTTGTTTAATGGAGTTCGTTCAAATGCGTGGTCTATTTTTCCAGTTTTGTTGTCTTTTAGAATACGAAATAGAGGTACTGTTAACATATTCTGCTGCATGTGCCAAATGCGAGACACTATTGTTGCTTGAGATGGTCACACACCAGCCTGCTGTGTTTGGCAGATATGGCTCGGTCCTAATTGTCACCCTGAGCCCAGATATTGTAATGGCATTCTCACAGCAAGTGACATTGCTTTGAATCCACACACTTTAATGTTTGTAAGCGTAGCCACACTTGCAAAGAGATTAATGCATCTGAGAATGTATGCTAATGAGCTGTTAATATCTTCTTCCGCCGAGTTAGACAGGCCCTTCTCCTTATCCATCTTCTGCCAAGTGCCTTCTTTGTAATAGTTTACTTTTCTTTTCGAATGTTCTACATAACAATTTCCTTCCTCCTGTAATATTTCCCTTCCACGAGTACAGCCATCAATAATTGATTGGAGTGCTCCAGCATCCATCCGCAGATTCTCTATCATGTGGCGGTGTACCGGGGATTTATAACATAAGACAAGGAAACCATTTTACCGACAGATCCATCTAATCTAATTACCTATTCTTCTTCTGTTATATTTGTATTTAATGCCTCGGCAATGAATCGTTCCTTTTTTTTCCCCCTATTTGGAGAGTAAGTATGAAATCACCAAATTTACTCAACATCAAAGTAGCTACGGAATACATTTAAAAAAAAGAAAAAAAAAACCTGCAACAGTTCGCCATGGCAACGGAACTTGTGAAATAATTCAATATGGTTCCAAATTTGTGAGCTTCGGGGCTGTACAGAGTTCTGATGTCATTATGCTTGATGGCGTCTGTAAATGTCTAAGGATTTGTTATGCGGCGACTGGAGGAAGATAAAACCAAATTAATGTCTCTGAGTTGGATAGAGCATAAGGAAGTAAAATAAAAGTTAAACAGGGTCATATAACATATGACGATATCCGGGCTGTTTTAAGATGTGTGGGAGCTGTGGGCATCCAAAATACACAGGAAAATCTTCTGAATTAAACTTATAGAATGATCAACTATCACTTACCCTCTTAAAGTAGTCATGTGACCAAACTCAACTTCCAAATAAAACAGCTCCCTATATAATAATAATAATGGAAATGCTTACCTCTCCTGCTGCCTGCATTGGCGAACGTTGCTCCTTTGAAGAGGAACCTCTGGGTGAAGTTTCTTCTCAAACTGACACTTCTGAAAGTGTTGTTCTTGTTTTTCTCCACAGCACACAGTGGTTCCTCCTGCAGTCCTCCACTTCCTTAGCGTCCTGTAGGCATGTGGAGGTTTTCTGGAGGAACCATTGAGCCCTGCCGGGGACTAGGAGATTGATAATCCCCATGAGTCTCAGTTTCATGAGAAGCTTTGACTGGCGATCCCTCTTCAATGGAGCAGTGTTCAGGGGCAAGGGCAGCAGCGGAGGTAATTATTCATATTCTTCATTACAGGAAGATGTTTTATTGGGAACTTGTGATTGGTGACAGGACCACTGTAAGAGGGTAAGAGATAGGTGATCATTCTGTATGTTTTATTTAGAAGATGTGCAAGTTTAAAAAAAAAGACTACACACAAATACGAATTTCTGTATTATTCTTTTTTAAATGAATAATTACCATTGCAGGTCCCAGTAATGTCCAAAGCTATACTTGTCCCTCCTTTTTAGATTGTAAGCCCTCAGGGGCAGGGCCCTCCTTACCATCTTGTCTTGAATTGTATTGTGATTGCAATGTCTTTCTTATATTGTAAAGCGCTGCACAAACTGTTTGTGCTATATAAATCCTGTATTATAACAATAATAAAAATAATAATAATAATAATAATATCCCATTCACTCTAATTCAACATTGACAGATCAGAAAAGATAGGAACATAATCCTCCATCCTCACTGTTCAAACTCCTGTTTGAACACTTTTATATTCTCTGTGCTAGTCGAGGTTTTATGTGCACAGGGAACCTTGGGGATGAAGTCCCCTATGATGTAATTTTCCATCTTTGGTCTAAATCCATATATGGGTTATTGTATCACAGGGAAATCCCCATGACATCACGGCCCACATTTGGTCAAACATAAGCAATAATATCAAGGGATTCTCTTCTCTAGAGATCCCTGGGCACTTAAAACCTTGCCCGTGGCGGGAACTTTTTAAGCGCTCAATCACCAATCTTTGACTTACCGTCACTGGAGCAGATGGCATGTGATATCTTTGGATATCCCTGGACCCAGGAAGGCTAAATACAGTATCAGTTGTCTTTTTTACAGCTTTTGCTTACTTGCACACACCTGTGGATTGGTTTGGGTCCAAGTGTCCCCTAAAACCAGTTCACTGTGGAGGGGCATCTACCTACTTGCCACCCATTGAGGGAACATACTGTAGGTGGAACATGAGCCCCCACTTGTTGCCTGGTACTGCCTGGTACTGGTCACCTTAGGGAGCTTAGCGGTAGGACTCCCATTATTTGGGATAGACACCTCTCAAAGAAACCCCCAATTCTGAAGAGCATGGTATTAGCATAGCAGGGGGAATGAACACTTACTGCAAGACTACAGGCCAACTCAGATTGTCTAAGGTGCTCATTATCACCCTCTACTGCATCAGAATCAGCCCAAACATTTCTGTACTTGAAATTGGAAGGATTTCTAGTTTTTATCAGACGTTTTGTGGGCAACTTAACAGAGCTGCTTTGAAAAGGTGCCATTAAAGGATAGATACATAAGACAAATACGTAGGCCACCATAGCTAGGCTGTGCCTCTGAAAATGCACATTTGTTGGCTATTATGCTATAGTGTGTTTATTTTATGGATTGCCGAGCCTCAGACCTGGAACAATTTCAGGATTTGAGTTCTTAGTTTATCCTGACTTCAGACTGTTAGCTTGTTGAGTAATTAACTGGATCTGTTAAGGTCAGGTGTGCTATGGGTTATCTCTAAAGGTGCCCATACACCTTACGATTATCGGACGAAAATTTTCATCCGATGATCGAATAGTCGTACGATGTTCGTACGGCAGCCCCATCCTGCCCCGATGATCGCAAGAATCATTTAGCCGTAATTAACCAAAAGCACCTGGACGAAATGCGGTAATTGATTTTTCGTTAGCGCAAGCGCAGTGTACATCGTACGACTTTTGACGGACGGAAACGCCAGCAACCTTACGACAATCGTACGATCTAGCAAAGTTTTCAAACATGCTTGACCGTCAAAAGTCGTACGTTTGTACAGTATAGTCGGTCGGACACTGCAATGCACACATACGATTATCGGACGAAAAGTCGATCGCATACGATTATCGTCTGATAATCGTAAGGTGTATGGGCACCTTAAGACTTTTGACAATGTAGCGCACCTTAATGCGCGGTAGTGCATTACCATGTGTTCTAATGTCTTCCAAGGCATATGGATTGGAGGTGCATTGCCTAAATATGTTAGGGTGCCATTCACAATGAATGGCACAGCAACACGCTAATGTGTGTTCACGTGTTGTTGCCATAACATGCACATTAACTGAAGCATTAGCACACTGCAGAGGTGTGAATGGGCCATTAGTGTTTAGGATTAGGGTCATATATTGGGGCCACTGTTTGTTAGGGACATTTTTAAGCTTAGTGACAGCTAGGAAAATGTAAAGTGATTTTAAAGTCTAAAGGTTTTCAAGCTATTTCAAATGCTGATTAAATCACTCACAATGGACGCTGCTGATTGATGTTTAAAGGTCCTGCAGAATCAGCTGGTCCCCTGAGCACTGGCCCTGATATTCTGTTTTAGGGTGTATAGACATGTAAGCTGTGGAAAAATTTGGTTTGGTTTGGATATTTCAGGATTCGTATCCGAAATTCAATTCGGTTCAGGTTTCAGATGAAATGCGAATTTCGTTAGTTTCGAATGAGTTTACGAATATTCGTTACGAATAACAGAAAACCATATACAGATATTAATACTAAAGCTGAATCTTCTAGACTATGCCATTCGGGTCTAGGGGCCTCAGCTTTAGTAATATATGTATATACTGTATATGGCTCCCATGTTGCTGTAACGAAAATTCAGGTTCAGACCCATTGGGATGCATTAAACCGAAAAACACATCTGATTGGCCAGAAAACTCACATGTCCGATTCAGTTTAGTTTTTGAACAAACTCCGGACGGGATCTCAAATTCAGAAACGGAAATTCAGATTCGGACACATTCAGATGCATTGGGATTCGGAAATTCGGATGTGTCCGCATGTCTGAATTTTCGGAAAATTCACCGGAATTTTGATTCAGAACTAAACAAATCGCACATGTCTAGCTTGCGTGTGTCTCAACAAATACATAGGCACAGCAACGCAAGACACTTACCTCCCCCTCCTTGCTCTTCCTCCTCCCTTCTACAAGATAGTAGATAGAGAGCTGCTGCAGACTGTCCCTTGTGTTCTTGTACAGAACAGGAAGTTCAGGGAATCCGAGGTGAGAGAGTTGGAAACATGATGACTGCAAGTGTTTGGGCAAAAATGTAAAGAAAATCCTTTTGCTGGGCGATGTATATTTACTTGATCTGGATTCAGTATGAGAGTTTATTACTACTTCAAGGTCCTTGAGTTGGCGCCATCATCCTGACGCCAAAAACCTGACACTGGAACACAGCGTACCATCTAAATATCACTCACTTCACGACCGATCCATTATTTCCTAGACCTGAAACGAGGTCAAGTTCTTATAAGGGTGGTTATTGGAGGACTGTTTTCCGTTAACATTTTATTAATGTCACAGTTACTGAGTGACTTCCATAAAAATACTTGAAGAACGGGACAAGAGGCTGATTTACACAAGCCTTTCCTCTCTGGCTGGAGGGCAAAAGACCAGCGCGGAAAAAAGACAGCGGTAAGAAGATGCAATTTGTAATCTACTCAGCAGGAACCTGGGCCCTGATGGTAGATTGGATAATTAGGGAACACAGACAAGTCAGACTTGTGAAAAATCTAATTGCACTTAAGGCAGAGAAAGCCTGGAGCGCTGTATAGATGTCGACATTGATGGTCTGCATGGGCCCTCTACATTTTTAATGTGCTTGTACAAATTGCATGTTCACAAGGTACATGACAAATGAAATCCATTTACATAAGAGACACACGGAGGATTAAACGGGGGAATTGCCAGTGTGTGTTTTCCACGGCATAATGAGATACACATTTGTACGTCTTGTACCAGCCTGACGGCCCTTTTTCCAGAACAGTAAACAAGAAAATTAAAGGAGCGCAATCACTCTAATAAACAGTGATCTGATGCTGTTTATTTGATTTATGCAGTTTAAGGGAGAATAGATTTCGGAGTCAGCTTCCATCTGTTAAATGCCATTTTCACCTTTTTTCATAATGTTTCAGCCACTTCCTGTCTACCTAATTGCTCTGGAGTGGTTTTCTGATAGTGAAAATGGTGAACTATGCCTGGTAAATCTGATCAGGCACGCATGTGACAAGGTGACAATGTAGCAGCACAATTGTGACACAGTTGCCACCAGGTAACAGGAAGTGCCTGAAGAAGGACCTTAAAGAACTGAAGCCAAATTTTTTTTGTTTTTGGATAGAATAAAGGAGGGTTATAACTAGTGATGTACCAATACCGATACTAGTATCGATGTCGATATTTGGGCAAGTACTCATACTCGCCCAAATGCTTCAATGCCTAACCCGATACTTCCTGTATTAGGAAGCCAGGCAGCGCGTCATTACACGGTGCCCGGCTTCCTGATTGACCGGGAAGCCGGGTGGTGAGTCTTTACACGCTGCCTGGCCTCCCGGCTAATCAGGAAGCCAGGTGGCGAGTCATTACACGCCGCCTGGCTTCCTGAATGGGACTTATGGTACTCGGTTTTCGTTATCGGCGAGTACTGAAAAAAAATATCTGTACTCATACTCGGTACCAAAATACCCGTATCAGTGCATCCCTAGTTATAACCCCTTTTTTGCCACATGTGCCTCACTGGAAAGATTTTCCTTCACTTCCTCTCCAATAGCCACAACAGGAAGTGAGAAGTAATCCCTCCAAAGAGGTCACCAAAACTAGTGTCTCCATTGGAAGATTTCCCATCTATTCCTGCTCTGATAACAACCACACATTTGGGACTTTCTTTCACTTTCAGTGATAACGATCACCAGGACTAATAGAGAGGGTGAATCTCTCCCACAGGGACACAGACAGCAATAAAAAAAACCTGGCAGAGGTTCCAATACCTCTCCACTCTGTCCAAAACTGAAAAAAGGTTGGCATTAGTTGCACTTGGCAGGACGACCAGATCTCATTTTAATGAAAGTTGCAGATTTCAACATTTGACTGCATTTAGATCTGCTTTAAGGGCTCATTTACACTGCTGCCTTACAATAATGCGTGGTAAAACACATTTTACCGCATTATCACAATGCACAGTAGTGCAAGATTGACATTGCAGTGTGGTGCCATTCATTTAGAATGGCTCCTCAATCAAGAGCAATGGTGGTGGACCTGCACTAACTTACTGCATATTTCTATGCAGGTGGTAACTTACTGCAATGACCCACAAACATCTGAAGACCTAAAATTAAAATTTAGGCATTCACCGATAGCGGTGTTAAGAGCCCTCCTGAGACCCCACACAGCTCTCCTGTGATCCTCAACAGCCCTCCTGAGACCCCGCACAGCCCACTTGAGATCCCGCACAGCCCACCTGGCACCATGCACAGCCCACTTGAGACCCCACACAGCCCTCCTGAGACCCCCCACTGCCCTCCTGAGACTCTGGAGTCATCAGGCTGCCACCATGGAGCAACACAGAGTATGTAGCTTCATATTATTCTGCATTTCTGTATAATTTATTGCTGGAATTTGTAGTCCTCTATATCCGGTGCCATTCAATTTTGCTGTATAATGTATTGCTGGAATTGTAGCCCTCTATATTGTAGTCCTCTATAGCTGGTGGTATTTTACATTGCTGTATAAGGTATTGTTGGGATTTGTAGCCCCTCTACAGCTTGAAGTCAGTGGCAGAACTACCAGGATCACTGCAGTTGCAGCTGCAACCGGCCCTGGTGCTCCACCACTGTCCTAAAATCATTAGTATGTATTGTTTTAGAAACACTATCACACGACACTAAAAAAGGTTTTGGTGACTGGTATCATCGAGAACTTGAGAAAAATATCAGTACGGTCTAATAAAAATGGTATTGGTACATCCCTATAAAAAAATTCCTTCCTGAGAACGGACACCACAGTGTGCTTGCTATCACCGTTAGTTGACCAAAAAAAGACTTTTCTGTGCTCTCGCCAGATCCTTGCTTCATTGTTACTTGGGGCGCAGCTTCCCTGACTTTAGAGCTAAAACTTACCTACTCACATTTGTCCATCTGTCCAATGAGACCACCTTAGAGGGTGGATATTGCTTAGCTCTAGGGGCTCAAAAGAAGTCAGAAATAACAATAATAACAAAGCATACCTTCCAAATGTCCATCACTCGGTGGGACTGTTCCTCCTCCTCAGCTGTCCCTCTTTTTGGTCTGATGTACAGATATCTATGAAAAAGGTTCTATTTACCTACCAAAAGTGTATTCTACACTGAAAGCTTCATCTTATCTCTTAATTATCTTGGTTGCTATTTTGAAAAGGAAACATAATATTGAAAAAAACAGTTTTACGTTTACCAATCATTTACGTCATATAAATTCCCAATGGTTTACATAACTGGGGGTGACAGGGGTGTGTCCACTACTTTTATATCACTAAGGGTGATAGTCCATTGCTTATAAATACATTTTGCTGGAAAGTGTTCCTCTTTCTCATCTCAGAAAGTTGGGAGGCATGACAAAGTGAAATTAGGATCTGGAAGGGGCAGGGAGGTAGCTCTTTTGGCTTACAAATGTATTGGCAGTCACTTAGTGCTGGCTGCTCTAAGGCAGGACTTAAAAGTCTAAAATAGCAGACAGTTTTGCTGTTTCAATATGCAACATGAAACTCTTAGAGGGCAGAATGACCTAGTCTGATCAAAACCCAGAGCCAACCAACACTAACATTTCAGCTGTCTAGCGGGCATCAGTTTGCTAAAGGAGTTGTAAAGTCCCAGCATACATCAGTATTGTAATAGGAAAACATACTAGAGATACCGAGTACCAATACCGGTGCTTCTGCTGGCATGGAGCCAGCTTCCTGGGCAAACAGCATGGAGCCAGCTTCCCGGACAATGAGGAAGCCGGGAGGCGTGTCATTACTCGCCGCCCAGCTTCCTGTTCCCCTACAGCACTGCCAGTCAGAGGAAATCGCCCTCTGCCCGGAAGTTTCAGTATCGGGGAAGGTATCGGAGCATTTGGGCGAGTCGCCCAAATACTCGGTATTGGTACCCAAACCGATACTATTATCTGTATCGGTGCATCCCTACTAGAGTTGTTTCTGATAATGCAGATAAACTCTGATAAAGCTTACTTGAAAAAATCCCTTTTATGTAGTGAGTGCTGTCTTGCGTCTGCCCATCACTTTCAATAACTTCCTGGATTCCCAGTGTGCTTTGCGTCTCCGTCCATGCTGCTTGATGTGATGCAATCTCTATTTCTCAAGACTACATATCCCATTATGCATTACTTCCAGCAAGCAATGATAATGTTACATTGTAGTAGTATACAAACAGACCGCACTATCCAGACAATTCCAATCCTTCAGGCTTTATTGAAATTCACAGCAAATCCAGTATAACAGTGAATAAAAGTGTATACGACAGCAAATAACAGCACCTCTATGAATAAGCCTATGGGTGAAACATGTGAAAGGTTCTAACTGGTTGGGGGTGTGCAGTGCTGTTATTTGCTGTTTTATACACTTTTATTCACTGTTATACTGGATTTGCTGTGAATTTCAATAAAGTCTGAAGTATTGGAATTCTCTGGAGAGTGTGGTCGGTTCGTATACTACTACATTCCAAGGTGGAGACGCACCTTACCAGCACCTGGGGAGTCCTGATGGCTGGTAAGGAATTGGAGCGGTGAGATTTTCTTTGGCTCTACATTTGATAATGTTACATTATTCAGAAGTTGAGTTGTAGTTCAGAACTCAGGCTCTGTGAGAGTTGTACATATTCCCAGGGCTGAGCGCAATTGTGTCAGTGCATTGAGAAGTACATCCTATGGGCATCTTCAATAAGTACATTTACAGACTTCTAGATGGATCTGGTTATTAGGAGCGGGATAGAACTTCAATATAGAAATACAGATTTATTTTTAGTTTTTGACCATAGACACCCTTTAAATCACCTCTAGATTCTTGTTTTGCTTAGATATATAGATCGCCATGTCCTCCTACCCTCAAAGCCATTACAAAGGTGTCAATCCTTTGAATATGGACTCCCCAAATACCCACTTATCTTTCTTTTATGGGATACATTCATTAGGGGAGCTGGACACCAACATTTGGCATTGCAACGGCCACATCTGTAGGAAGGAACTCCATATATCCCATCATTGGAATCCCTGAGTGATACCGAATCAACATTTGCTTCAACTTGTCAGCAATCATACACGTTTGAAAAAACTGTTTGCAGCAGAGTTAACCTTTAATTCACCATACAAACTACAGTGGGGATGAGCATACGCTGTGTCAAAAAAGATTCATCTGTTGAAAGGCAGAACAATTTCCCGACCTGAATATAGGCTTAGGCTATGCACACGCTACAATCAGGACAGTGGCACTGGAAAGAACACGTTTCATTAGTTATAATCTATTCCCTTCAGACCCTTTAAAAGCCATGTCTAACCACCCAGATAATTTTCTGCTAGACAGAAGACAGCGGCCATCCAGGGCTGTCTGTGAAGGTGACTCCATGGAAATGCAATTATTTTTCCAGTGTTTATCGCCAGTACACAGTGTCCTCCCAAGGGCACCCACCAATTCTTTATGATTCTGAAATAATTCTGTGTTTTCTTATGGATTTTTTCTTGAGGGTGGAAGAACTCCATCTATTTCAAATCTGGAATAGAACTAGGGTGATGATTCCAGCATTTTTCTACCTTTGCAGGAATCAGTTCCTTGAGGAATTAATTGGAAAGTCACCCAGTAAAGAAAGCTGTTAATTTGTATTAAATCACACCTGTTTTTGTAGCTGAAAACTAGCAACATATAATTACTCTATCATTCTGCTGCAGCCTGGAAAAGGTTAGAGAAGCCACAACATAAATATTAGTCTACCACCTATAGAAAGAGCATCTTATCTTACCTTTGTGTCAGGGGGGGTCGCTATACAGTTCATCTATACAGTGCCTGCCCAAATTCAGATAAACTGTTAAGTAACCCAATACTTCTAGACTAGTCCAGATGGCCTTCCCACTTTGAATAAGCTACTTTGACAATGCAAGCACTCAGTATGCAGTACAAGGAGGTGACACCGCTGTATTCCTTAATTCTTACAGTGAAAGCAATGTCAACTTCCTGGCTGTGCTGTCTGAACCACAAAAGTAACTAAACCAAATTACGGTGCAATTGACATACAGTATGTGTGAATTTGCAGTTTGCCTAAACCTGAACCTAACACTAAAGCTGGTCATACACTAAAGCCCCATTAACACTCAGCATTCTGGGATTCCTACAACAAGAACAGTGGGCACATCTGTAAGCTGCAGTCCGCATGTAATCCTACATGGCATGATTACATGAGGTTTGGAACAGATGATTGTTGCTGAATGCATCTATTCTGCATCCAGCGACAATCATCTATTTCAAACCGCATGTAATCATACGAGCCTTAAACTTGATTCCCCCTACCAGCAATTGTATTGACAGTTGGCACTCATTCGCTGTCAGAGATCATGAACAGTCACTACTCAGGTGAAAATGTTTGGTCCGGCTCCTTCAACAAAGGTTAATTGAAAAGTCAATGGGTGCCACAGGGCGGAGGTGTTCCCAGGCTGGGTGTCACCTGGTGTGGCTGTCATCATGCACGCATGTGGCGTCATCACACATGCATAATGACATTGCGCACTTAAAAACAAGCGGCCTTCTCGGTGATGAACGCTGGCAGAGAGAGGAGGGGACCTTCATCTGGCGGGATAAGGTATGCCACTGGGTCCTGTCCTCTCTCGTGCAGCTGTCGGGGCTCTCTATTCATGTCCGAGTGCCCAACTTTTCAGAGAGGGTGACACCAAAATAATTCTCAGTCATTTTGGTGTCACCCCCTCTGATTGTGCCACCTGGTGTGGGCTTCATCCCCCTGTGCCCCTTGTGATACCAATGCCGCAGGGCCACGCACTGCTTGAATTTTGGCCCAATCAGCAGGATTTGACTGATATTTGAGCAGCGTATAGCCAGCTTAATCCTAAACATCCAGCAAAATGTACCCATCAGGCTAATAAATACTATATTATATGGTGATACTAGCAGTGAATATGCCATTACACTGAAAATGTCATGCGATAAAAGCTCTGGCGCCGGTTTTCAAAGCCACAAATTATTGGCGCTCAAGGGGCTGCTCATAAATCTGTGCACTAAAATGAAATGATTTGTTTTCTTTTTTTTTCCCAAAGGAGACTTGAGTAAACCCTTCATTGCTCATGTACCACATTGAGGCATTGCACAAACAAAGAAAAGTCAATCTAGTTCTGATGGGTCTTTGATTATAACCTGTACCGGCTCTTTTGTCGTTGACATTTTTTGCTTGCATGGCCAGCTTATGTTTTTACCGTGTGAATTGCCACCTCTCTGCCCTTTACTTTGTACAGAGCCTCGGCGCTGAGATGAAGAACAATGTGTTGTTTGGGTCTAATTGCAGGCCCTGGAAATGTACAAGGATTGAGAAGCGCTGTGCGTGCTGATTAAAGGCACATCAGAGAGCCAGCATCGAAAGTTAACTAATTCCAAGTTGATGGAGATGGGGAGAAGCCGAAGGTGTCATTGGAATGGATGAGAGAGGCTGGCTGCACATTGCTCGTACAAAGTGAAGGGAAGGGGAGGAGGAGGGGAGCGCAGTGCTGCAAGCTACACAGATCAGGGACTCTACCTTTTGCTTTATCAGCAGCCAGAATAGGTCACACACACTGCAGAAATCCCTCCTGGCGTACAGCAGCTGGTAGGAACAGGATGAGTTGTGGGCTTCCACAAAAACACAGAAATTTCTAATTAAGCAGTGCAAGGAACAATGATCTTGTGGAGAACCTGCAGTAACCAATCAGATTTCAGATACCATTAGCAGATAAAACATGACAATAATGTGATTTACTGATTGCTTGAAGTGTATATTTTGTTTACATGTATTATTAATTCATCTGCATTTAGGATCCTTTAAAGGGAAATTGTTCTCTCTTTACTATTTTTTGATACAGTATATATTTGAATGTGCAAGGGCGTTCTGAGGCCGGGTGTCAACCGGAGCGGAGAGCAGGTGACACCCCACCAGGACGTCATCGCGCATGCGCGGCCGTTTAATTGACGCCTGCCGGCAGCTATCTTCGTGATCGATGCCGGCAGAGAGAGGAGGGGACGTTCACCCAGAGGTATGCCGCCCGGTCCCCTCCTCTCTCCTGGCACTGTCGGGCATTTTGGTGTCACCCCTCCAATGGTGTCACCCAGGTGCGGGCACCCCCGCACCCCCTTGTGACATCACTGTGATTGTGATCTCCTCGAAGGTCAAGTCCTTACAAGCAGCTAAATGCACTGTATTTCTGTACATCCAGTCCTGGGATTTATACAGCACAATCAGACAAAGGAGCTAGATTGGTGACCTGACTTTTCTTGGCTTGCACGTAAACAATACAGCTTGGTCACCTCCCTGACTCCAGCCTGTTACTAGACATTGAAGAAGCAGCAACAGCACAGTGAAACGTCATCCCACTGTTCACTATTTTCTCTCCCCAGCCAGAATGTTTCTTGGTAGCTCGTATGCATTGCAGCACAACTGATTGGCTCCTAGTGCTAGCTGTCCCCCTCCGTGCTAGCAGTGAGTGATCAGGAAGTCACAGCAGTATCCGAAATCCAAGATGGCAGGCAAAAGAATAAACGCCCTGAGAAGAATTGGCTGCATGGAAGACTGAACTTCTGGGCTGGGCAGAACTCCAGGCAGAATTTTTTTAACCCTTGCAGTAGGGCTACCCCCTCATTGCAAGGGTTAAGGGCTCATTATTGTCTAGGTGCAAAAAAAAGTTATACTTACCTAATCCTCTGAGCCGGTTTGCTCTTAGACCTGTCCTTGGAGCCTCGCTCCAGGGACCGGTCTAAGCCTCTAAAACATGTCAAGCCTTAAAACTACATCTGCCTGTGAAAGGGCTACAAACAAGGGTACCCAGAATTGTCCATAGGCGATGTTTAAAAACCCTGTACATGTCATTAGTTTAAAGTTAACAGTGAATGATGGCCTAGGATTATTGCTCTGGCATGCACAGTGATACCTAACATGTGTGGTGCTAAAGTTGTTTTCGTACATTTTGCTTTTGCACCAGAAGCACATGCTTACGTTTCTATGTGCAGAGAACAATTTGAGGGTTTTCTGTGGATTTTATTACCCTAAATTTTTTAAACTTTTTTTTTAAACTATGGGGTAGGGCTTTTCCCCATTGTTCTCCTTAGGGTAACGGGAGGACACAAACTAGCTACAGCTCGCGGTATACTGAGACGCAGCAGCTGAAGTGGATCCCGACAATTATGTCTGGATCCGCCAAGCTGCATGAGTGACAGGTGGCCTTGCCTATCTAGAGGCAGAGCCAGCTGTACCCACCCCGTCCGTTCCGCCAGTCAGCGCTGGAGGATCGGAGCGGGGAGGGGGGAATCCAGCCCCTCCCCTGTCACGGCAGAGAGCCGTGACAGATCGAGGAGTGAGCGAACGACTGTATGTGTTCGCTCACTTCTCCGATCTACTGAGCCAACCTGTGACAGTCTTATTGTCACAGGTCGGCTAGAACTATGAGGTGAGTGAAAAGCACTCACCTCATAGTTCTCCTTTAAA
>NW_017306348.1:1151794-1190597 GCF_000935625.1 Nanorana parkeri | reverse complement strand
GCAAAGTACCCCCCCCCCCCCCAATGCTGCTGTAAGGACTTTTCTTTAATGATGCCTCTTAATCCAATCATCTTCTTCTTTCCAGTAGTTCTCAGGAGTCCATCCAGCACTGGTGCCGGTCTCTGATCCGGCGCAGACTCCTCTGTCTGTGTGCCTGCATTGACTTACCCTGTTTCTCTCCTCTTCTCCTGGCCGAAGATCTCTACTGCACATGTGCCCACCCCATAATCCTTCACGTCCGCTCGAGAATCTTCAGATCTTCAGACGGGAGCGAGCGGTGTAGACACAGGTAAGTTTTTACGTATTTGGTAACTTTAAAAAAAAAAATGATTTAAAGTTTTTGCATATATGTACTGCTTGCTAGCAGTACATATATGCTAAAAAAACCTCAGAAGGTTTAATTGTACTTTAACTTTATTGCTATCACATAGGGTGCTGATAATTTACAGATCCTCTTTAAGAAGACACTAGGGATCTAATAGACTTCTGCACTCTATTGAAGCTAACCTAAGCTAACTGAAAGTCAAAGGTCATATCCTGCTTGATTAGTTTTTGACAGCTCAGAAACTGAAAGTGATGACAAACTTGTTGCTTCCGGCTTCAATCACTGCAGGGAAATCAGCAAACTAACCATCCTCCACTCTCCCTGCTGACACCCACCATGGACATCCTGGACAACGAAGAGGGGCAGCGGAGCCCAGGATACATGGTGGTGGGGGAAAGCACCTTCCGCAGACTGTAGAAGTGATGGAGAGTCGTCTAATTTATTTCTATTAAAAAGCTAACAGCCTGCAAGTGGAATTTAAACAGCAACTGTTTACAGGTCCCTGCTGCCACTGATGTAAAGCCACAAAAGGGTTAATCCCAGACAGAGGTTTTAAACCTTTTCTATTCTATCCAAAAAGAAAAAAGTCTTGGCCACGGTTCCACTTTCTTTGTTGATACCACACTTTTAACACACTGCCATCAAGGTGTTAATCTCATTTGAGTAAAGGAGCCCAGCAACAAAGGACAAATTTCTGACGTTCACAAATGACACTTTGATCAAATGATCACTTGTTCAAAAGACGGCAAAATGAATGCACCAGATAACAATCGTCTTTTTATAGTCTTCCAACGGTGCCTTGGAAAATCAACAGTAACAGATTCCTTTTGTACAGCACATTTAAAGCATTAGAATATTTTTAGCCAGTGCATGTTTTCAGGTATCATTGTAAATTTACCTTAAATACATCCATCATGTGACTATTTTTTATATGTTCACGCATGTGTTGCCCCATAGTTTCATTATTTATTGCATTTTCAAATGTGCTGATTCTCCTTCAATTGGCTATTTGTATATCAAACAATGGAAAGCACTGATAACCAGTTAAGCTGGTTTGAAATATAAAACTAAATTAAACGGAAAAAAAAATCAATAAAGGGTTATTGCCACTTTTCTGGTGGTATAGACCTTTAAAACGTCTTGCCCCAAATTAAAAAAACCCTATAGCAGGTTTTGGTAGCTTTGCAACAGATTCTGGTAGTTCTTAAAGGAGAAGTATTTGGAGAGTAAAATGTATTCTTCCCAATACTTAGAGCCGGCCTATGATACTGCAGCTGTCACACGACCGGTTCTATTGATCGAGAGCTGATCGATCACGACCTACTGATCGTTCAGCTCGCAGTCTTCTCCCTGCAGAGAGCAGCGACTGTCGCAGGGATCCCCCTCCCCTCACTATTCCCACCGCTCATTGGGGGTACAGACAGGGGAGGGCATGGGCACAGCTCGCTCTGGCTCTAGAGAGGCAGAACCAGCTCTCAATCAGGCAGCGGAGTGGATCCAGACAATATTGTTGGGATCTTTCCCAGTTCCAGCGTGGCTCTACGCTGTCAAATTATGGAGGGCAATAGCTATCTATTTGCTAAATTTGGGTAACAGGATTAGATTAGTAAATGTACTCATGTGACCCAAAAGAGAACTAAAGCCAAATAAGGTTTGGTTTTAGTTTTCTTTTGACTGCGCAACTATAAAAATCTGCCACTATGGCTGCGACAGATTCAAAAGGAATTACCGGCAGTTTACAGATTAGAAATCTGGAGGAAATTCAGATCAACTCTGATCTGACATACAGAGAGATACTAGTGCTCAGGGTGGATCATATATGTAGCCGACAGCATCCTTAACAGCCAGCGAGGCTGCAAGTGGGCAGAGCCTGATGGGGATGCTCAGTATTTCAGGAGAAAAACCTCATACCAACTGCAAAGCATGGTGGTGGAAATGTTATGCCTTAGGGTTGCTCTGCTGCTTCAGGGCCCAGGCCGCTAGCAGCCATCAAATCAACTATACATTCTGCATCATATCTTATCAAAGTGTGCTTGATGAGAATGTGGGGCCACCTATTCAACAGTTGACCAGAAATGGATCTTTCAAAATGATAATGATCCAATGCACACTAGAAAATCCACCAAGGAATGGGTTAGAAAGAAATGGAGGGTTATGCACTGCATTAGTCAAAGCCCTGATTTGATTTCCATAGACATTTTGTAAGGGGCAGTTCATGCAAGGAAATCCACAATCATTTTGCAGCTGAAGGAATTTTGCATGGAGACGTGGTAAAACATTTCATAGACTGTCATAGACTAGTGAGCAGTTATACAAAAACCAAACGAAAAGTTATTTCTGTATTCTAGATTTTGATATCAAGTGTGTGCTTACTTTATGCATAGTACACCATGACATCTATTAATTGTTTTGTTAAATAAATGATTGAAAAGAGAATTGTTCCTTTTATATTCTCATTTAGGCATATCACCCCTGTCTGTGGGCACTGATTTAATAAAAATGTAATGTTTAAATATATTGAGAAAGTCAACAGCTTTCTTTTTCACATAATTGCATTTTCATAACTGTTTGATAATATTAGAGCAGGTAGTTCCCAGGACAGGAGTCCTTTAGGAAAAAAAAAGTATATTTAAACCCAAGAACCAATATTTAATAAGTTGCAGGTTACCAGTCTGTGGTTTTCTTTTTTCAGGCTATTTCTTAAAGCGGACCTTTACCTTAAAATAACAACAAATACACCTTTAGAAATGTTTAGTGATGCAAATCTACAAACACATACTTCTAGATAATTGCAGGCTTTGTATTGTTTGCATATCTTATTTCTCTTTTCTTCCCCAGTCTTCTCACAGTGGCCATGTTTACTAGCTCTCCTTTTCCGTCCTGAATTTCTGGCACATGTGACTAGGACATATGACAATGCACACCATCGCAGTGGAGGAAAATACCTTTCCCTGAGATCTCCTGAGATCACAGATGAGATTTCCCAGCAATGCTCTGCTGATGACAAGGCAATCCCAGTGTGCATTGCTTTGGCAAACTGAAGTCATTTTGCCCTTTCAAAGCAGGAAGTGAATGCTCTGCAAGTGTAAGTATTTCACAATAACAGCATTTTACACCTGACATGTCTGTTATTGTTAATCATCATACATAGAGGGATGCACTGGTAGAATTTGATCCTTGAGTGTAAAGGTCCGCTTTAACTTTCACCGTTAATCCAGCTAGTAACAACATATTTCGGTGCCGATTCATAAATCGTCTGCCCATTCCAGCCACTAGATGGAGCCGAATTGCATAGGATTTCCTATGCGCCTTGGCTCCATCTACTGGCAGTAATGCTGTGTGGATGGCATTCACCCAATGTATGGCTGTGTGGAAGATTTATAAATCTGCCCCTAATTGTCCTAGGGTGACAACGCTCACTGTACTATAATTAAGGAAGAGCAATGTTCTCACCCTAGGCTACTCACTTCTGATTTGGACTACAGAACACCTGCCTCTCTCCTTATCCCCATAACATAGTTGTCCTTTAATCCAGCAGGGGAAAACTGGGCAGGGGTGATAACCCTGCTAAACATTTAAGTACAGTAGAGGCAGATTGCACAGGAAGTAGCAGGCTTACTAGATTTTCAGCAGGATCAACGGGTCTTTTTCTGTATTTATTGAACAGATATAACAAAACTTTTTCAATTGTAAATGTAACAGACCAAAGGAGAGCAAACAAGACATGTTCATTGCTAGAGTTTACATAAACTTTAAAAGGTTCATGTGCAGTTGAGCCTTTAAACAGCCAATATGATCAGCATTTATTAGCTCTCAGATCAAAGATATATAGTATATATTTGTGATGGGTTGTCGTGGGTTACTGCATCATTAGAATCATTGATTGCCTTATGAGGATACATTATTATTTTAATGTCCTGCGGATCTGACCTGCAGATTTAGATTTCTGAGAATACAATGGGGAGAATTTATCAAAACTGAAGCTGACAAAAACTGGAGCAGTTGTGCATGGCAACCAATCAGCTTCTCTCTTCAGTTTTGTTCGGTTAAGATTTGAAAATGAAAGCGAGAAACTGATTGGTTGTCATGCACAGCTGCTCCAGATTTGATAAATTCCCTTCAATGTGTTTTTATTTATTTGTTATTATTTATTTTTCCTTTTGGTTGAACTCAATGGAGCGGTTTCCTTTAATAAACCCGACAAGCCGTAGAAGCTGTCTATATAGATATATTAGATCTGCCACTGACTGTTATCTTATTTCTTAAAGGGCAAGCTCCAGGTCCATCATCTTCAATTCGGTTCACCAATTAGCAATACACAAGTCCAGAACATGACAGCAGCTAGTTAAATTGGAAGACCCGATCTGCGTACTGGTTCAAGGTGATTCATAAAAATAGTAACAATCTCTTTTTAACTCTCCCATTGCTCTTCAACATAATTTGCTTATATATAGCTGTAGTAATGACACCGGCCTGAGATGCAGACATCTCAACTCTCCCGGATGTTCAGGGAGTCTACCGCTATTAGACCCGGGAGAAACAGCATAGGAACTAACAGCTAGATTGCTATTGGCTATTTTAATGTGTAATAGCCAATAGCAGATTAGCTATTGCACCCGCCCACTGCTGCTGTCAATCAGCAGAGGTGGACCTGAAGTTCTTCATCAGGTCCACCTCTGATGACTGACAGCAGAAGAGGGCGGATGCAATAGCCAGCTTGCTATTGGCTATTGCAAATTTAAATAGCCAATAGCAATCTAGCTATTGGTTGCTATGCCATTTTTTTTTCCTGATGGCAGCATCTGTCAGCATCTGTCAGAACACAAAAAAAACAGCAGATAGCAAAGGAAGCATTAGCTTCTTTGCTATCTGCCATCATTTCAGGGGGGCGCTCTCTTCTTTGTTGTTGCACCCCCCTGTGGAGAGGAGGGGGGGAGAGGGGGTTGACAAATGGCACATCCCTGAAATGAGAAGGGCACCTCCCTGAAATGACTTATTTCAGGTTGGGATCCCTGGAGATGCCACCAGCTCTAGTCCAAGCTTTGTGTGGTTAGCCATGCGTAATCCTAATCATTGTTCCTCCAGACATAAAACAACCATGTAACTGATATACAGTGGGGGGGAATTCAGCAAAATCCGGAGCAGCTGTGCATGGCAGCTTCTATCTTCAGTTTGTTCAGTTAAGATTTGAAATTGAAAGATAGAAGCTGATTGGTTTCCATGCACGGCTGCTCCAGATTTTGTCTGCTCAGGTTTTGATAAATTCCCCTCAGTATGTATTATATTTTGACTTTTTTTAACAGAAGCCCTGAGATCGGAATCTTAATCCCCCAAAAATTGGCCTTATTTTTATCACATTTAAAAAAAATAAAATTATTTATTGTGCATTATTCCATTTTTGCTCTTTATCTTTATTTTGTTGCCTCAACAAAATGGCAGCTTGATCCCAGCTCTGTACTGTGACACAATGGTGGGTTTATCTGTAGTAAATACTACAGATTGGCTGCTTGTAATGAGGGGCAGCCAGTCAGAAGCAGGGCTTGCACACATATTCTGCAAAAGGCAAAAAGTTTCCCAGCACACTCACCAGCCAGCATGCAAAAACAAAATGGTCTCACCGCTAAGGTTAAAAACAGAGGTTTAGATACACGTCTTCTGCAGAAAATGTGAAAGTCTTAGCGGTGAGAAAAGTTTTTTTTGCATGCTGGCTGGTGAGTGTGCTGGGAAACTTTTTGCTGTTGTACTGTATAAAGCCCTTCCATGTGCACCTTGCTGTAAAGCTGATGACAAATTGATGAGTGCGTTTGCCATTTGTTTTGCTGCACACATATTCTGCCCCTATGGTGGTTGAGCAAAATATAAAACACTAGATGGAGCCCAGACCATCTGTCGGTAATACAGGTGGCTGTGCTGTTAGCAGATTATCATTAAAGAAGAACTCCAGGATTTGTGGAAATTGAACCTTGCAGTGGGGCTACCCTCGCACTGCAAGGGTTAAGTGCTCATTTCCATCTAGGAGCAAAAAAGAAAAAGAAATACTCGGTCCTGACGCAGTGACCTCTCGCATTTCTCTTCCTCCTCGCATCTAATGAACCTGCGTTATATCTGATGGCATCACGGGTTCTTAGACCACTAGAGCCCCAGAGGAGAAGAGGCTCTGGGGACTGGTATAGCAGGCAGTCAGGACTGAGAATCAGGTAATCATCATTTTTCTTTTCATCCCTAGAACAAAACGAGCACTTAATCCTTGCAGTGCAGGGGCAGCCCCACTGCAAGAGTAATTATTTTATGAATCCTGGGATTCTTCTTTAAGAATATAATATTATGGAAAATAGATTACTTTTAGAGTTGGGGGTCCCCTATAGGTAGTGAATTAAACATGAGGCTGACAACCTGGCATCCCTCATATACCTATCCTGATAGGTTCTCTTTAAAGGGACACTGTCAACCGCCCATTTAGGGCTGAGTTGGTAGTGCCTCTTGTTAGCTAACCCAAAGCAAGGTATACTCATCCATACACACTTCCTCACTGTCTCCCTGCTGCAGGAGTTCGCAATGACTAAGCTCTGGAGTTGGATGGTGTTTCTAGCTTACCAAGTGGATGACGTCACTGCTTCCCTGTGTGACAGTGTTCACACCTGCCAAATAGTCACTCACCTACCTCCGCTCTGTTACAGCAACCTAGTAAATGCACTGACAGAGCCAGGAGGTGGGGAGAGGGTGGACTATCAGGAGGCACTGTCACTTGACCCTAAAATGGCAAATTGACGGTGTCTCTTTAAGTAAGCCAAGCATTGTTATTCACCGCAAAGCCCAAATCCTCTACCTCTCGTCTATTTTTTATTCACTACATGTGACATCAGTGAAGCTCGAGGTTTCTTCACATCACAAGATGATCTCCCTTCTTCAGTGAGGTGACGCTTTTCTGGTCAAATTACAATTTTCTGCCTCTAAAGAGGAAGCCAAGGAAGGCTAGGCTTCACCTCATTATTTGTGTCCTGGCTTATGTGCAGATTACTGCCTGCCTATTTTGTAAAGCCTTTAATATCTCATTCTCTGTGTGTCTTTGAAGAATGATCTGAGCATGAAATAGAATTATTATATTTTCGCAACTGAAGCCGGTGATAAGTCGACTTATTAGGATTCCGGCTTTGTTTTTTTGAACGGTTTGATCGTCGGAGCGCATTGTGTGCACAATCTCGACCGCCGAATGGAGGGGTGAGACGTGGCAATTCCGGGAGAGGGAGAAGTGACACTTATTTGGTGACACAGCTGGGTGCATGATCAGAGGTTGTAAGAAAGTTGGAGAGGCGGTGTGCGTAGCAAATTAGAATTCACTGCTGCAATACGGTATGAAACATACATATAAATACATTACTCACATTTTTGAGTTTCTAAAGGAGCGGATCTCTACTTCACACAGAAAATGGCTCACATTTCCAGGTGCTGACTTGAAAACAGCATTTGGGAATTTTAACTGGCTTGTGCTTAGGCCAGAGGCAAAAACAGAAGCCAAAAGTGTATTGTTATTGAAACAAAACTGCGGGTAAAAAAAAAAATAATAGCTCATTAAAAGATACAATACAATCAATAGCTTTTGCTGCAATACTTTCAGTCTACAGTTGTCCCCTGCAGTACTTCTTTTATGCCACTAGATGTCCTCAGTATTCCTGGTTGAATGACAGTCAGCGATTCTCTAAGCCAAGGGTGTCTCCGACCCACCCTCCTGGGGTGGCATTATGGTATTATCATGTACTCTGGCTCAGAGCATGGTCTTACACAAGTGAGGTAGTTAAAGGTGAAGCTGGCACCTTAAAAATTAAGTAAGCAATGGAAGTTCCCATATTCAAACAGTACAACAGTAGAAAGGCATCATGGCACACTCACCAACCAGCATGTAAAACAACTTGTCTCACCACTAAGGATAATAACAGAGGTTTGGCTACACGTCTTCTGCAGAGGATGTGAAAGCCGCACTGCCGCGCCAAGGCACCTCTTGTAGTGCGGTCCTAACGCTAAACTATGAAAGTCTCCATCTTGGAGCACATGGGAGCAGAAGATTTCAAATTGGGTGCAGGTTTGTCAGGAGGACGCCCAGCCTCCTTAAAAGCACAGAAACACACAAGGGATCCCGCACATCCCAATGGCAGCACTACAAGAGGTGCCTGCACCCAATTTGAAATCTTCTGCCCCCATGTGCTCCAAGATGGAGACTTTCATAGTTTAGCGTTAGGACCGCACTACAAGAGGTGCCTTGGCGCGGCAGTGCGGCTTTCACATCCTCTGCAGAAGACGTGTATCCAAACCTCTGTTATTATCCTTAGTGGTGAAGCAAGTTGTTTTACATGCTGGTTGGTGAGTGTGCCATGATGCCTTTCTACTGTTGTACTGTTCAAAGCCCATTTTGTGTGCACCTTACTGTATAACTGTAAGTACTATCCTTGTCGCACTCCTTACCGATATGTCCCTTGTAGTGGGGGGTGCTCGCAGTGACCGCGCATGGCGGCTGATGAAGGGACCCTGCGCGGTCCCGAAAGCGCTTGTTTGGTCATATGACAAAAACTTCAATAAATGAAGCTTTTGCTATCTTAAAAGGATTGGTGTGCTGGTGACATTTCTACATTTATACTGTATAACTGGTGATTTGTGTAGCAAGCGTTTGTGTGCTACCGTATCAAAAGCCTTTGAGAAATCCAGATATACCACATCTACCGGCTTACCTCCGTCCATATCTCTACTTACCCCCTCATAAAAAGTTGTTGAGTGCGTTTGTCGTTTGTTTTGCTTGACCCATATTCAAACAGTCATTTTATTTGGCCTTTAATATATGACTGAAAGGTACATTTAAGAAACAAATGAGTAACTGGAAAATCCAAATCTGTGGATTTGAGGGTATGTGTGTATATTTTCTTTAAGTTTATTTATTTTTGTATTGTGTCATTTAAAATGACAGGTTTCATGAGCAGACTGCCATTTTGTGTGCATTAAAGATTTACTGTGCACTAACAGCTGTCAGTGTACAATAAACCGTTCCTTACCAACAGAGGTAACACTTTGTTCTCCAGATGAAAAAAAAACAGATTGAAGCTCTAATAGTAGTAAGTTCATTGTTTTTTTAAAGTCCTTAATAATAATAATAATAATAATCTGAATTGATAATTCTTACATTTTATTGGATCGGTGGCATTCGCTACAAGTTATTTGTTGATATTTTTATGACCCATTCAGTAGCAAACATTTATTATTGATATGTTGGGGCATAGGTTTGCATTAGAGAATGACATTTTGAACATAATATTATTTGCATTGGTATTGGCACATTACTGAAGAGCCTACTAGAAAATACCTCTACCGGTGTTCACTCAAATGACCTTCGACAGCATTCACCCTATATTCCACAGTCACATTCACCCTCTTAATAGGAGGATGAATGTGCAGCAGGTGAATACAGCAGGTGGTGAACAGCCATTGACTGTCACTTGTACAGTAAATATAAAAAAAGGCATTTAAAGTAGTATGAAAGTCAAAAGTGTTTTAAGCTATTCCAATTACTGATAAAATCACTTACAATGGAAGGTACTTCTTAATGTTTAAAAGTTTTAGTTTCCTACAGGATCAGCTGGTTCTGTGAGCACTGGTCCTGATTTCCTGTTTTAGAGTGGCTCCTTTCTCAAGCAGAGTTCTATGGAGCCACCCCTGTGTGTGCTAGTAAGCTGTGTGTGCCTCTTAAAACACACAGGCACAGCAAATCAAGCTACTCCCTTCCCCCCTGGCCCCCTCTTCTGCCTCCTCCATTCTACAAGCTTGTGCTCTCCCTTGTGATCCTGTACTGGATAGGAAGTTCAGGGGAACTGAGCTGAGAAAGTGCGAGCTGTATGGAAACATGATGACTGTTAGGCCTCATTCACACACAACGCGAGCAAAATTGTATATTGCGTATATGCACGCGTATGTGCGTATATGCGTGCACTATTTGCATTCCCAGGATGCATCATCCCTAATAGAGGTCTTAATGAACTGTACGCACATATGCGCGTATGTACGCATGTACGCATAAACACGCGTATGCCCGGACGCAGCTCGGTTTCAGTTCTTGCGCATGTCTACGCTACGCAAATATACGGCTCCAGATATGTGTATGGAGCCATCTATTTGCATATGGTACAATACGCACGTATGCGCGCTTATATGCACGGCAGTGTGAATGAGGCCTAAGTGCTTGGGAAAAAATGGAAAGAAATACAATGCTGGACAATCTGTATTTGGTAGATCTGGATTCATTATTGAAAAAAGGTTTGAGAGTTTAATACTACTTTAACATGTCTGTGTATCTGCCCACAGACGCTCTCCATGGTGCTGAAATAGTATTAATACACAGTTTCAGCACTTTTTTTTAAAGCAGGCACATAAAAAACAATAAAACAAACAAACAGAGTGTACTTTGCAGCAGGACTAACCGGCCCATCACACCAGGCATGCAGATTGGTATCCTCATTGTAAGTGAGCAGCAAGTGTGTAGCCCCATTGCTATGCTGATACCAGCTCACATGCCCTTCAGCACTGAGGAAGTCCCTGTTACTGGTTTTAAGTGCCCAGGGTTTTCCGGGGAAGAAATAATGACATTACTGACCATTTTTGGACTTTTACCAACTAGTACCGAAAATTCCTGTAATGAAAATCTCCAGTGGCAAAAATGACAAAAGCAGTTTTCAGGAGCCAGGAAGTGATGTCCTGCATATAATGGTATAATAGTAATTTAATAATTAAACAGTTGTCATTTTGAGTAAAATTGCTATTTTATTTTACCAATGAGGACACAACCCTTGAGGACAAAAACAAAACATTTTTAGTAGAGTGTAGAAGGGTTAGGACTTTGGGGCCCATTCGGACTATGTTTTGCCTTAACACATGTGTGTTAATGCAATGCTTTATCACAGGGGTAGGGAAACTCCGGCCTTCCAGCTGTGGTGAAATTACAAATTCCATGAGGCATTGCAAGACTCTACCAGCCACAGGCAGCACTCCCACAGGCAGATGCATGATGGATTAGTTATTCTTAGTTTTGGATAGAGTAACCCCATATAACCACTGCCAACTTTTTTTGTCATCTGTGTTCCATTGTGAAGATTTCCTTTCACTTCCTGTTTGCTGGCCAAACAGGAAGTGAGGGGAAATGTCTCCAAAGTGTGAGAAATCTCTAGTGTTCAGTAGGGACTCCAAAACTGCTGGAAGATGATTCCACAGCCGGGTAGAGATGTCTCTGTGTTGCTGGTGAGCTTTAGGCGTGATGCAGACAATGAAGAGGACAACCAGAGAGCAGAGTTTTTGAGGTAAGCCGTGGTCGATGCACGCTTGGGCGGACAGAGCGGTACCAGGCATCAGGCAAGAGCAAAGTCAGGAACACGCCAAGGTCACTAACGTGCAGGCAGTGCAGTCCAAAATATCAGGTAGGAGCTGAAGTTATGAAATAAGCCGGGGTCACAGGAACACAGAAGAGCAGCGGAAGGTCAAGAGAAGCCGGATCGGTAACAGATGATCGAATAGGAGCGCAGGATCTCAGGAGTACAGATAACTGACAATCATTCAGCACTGGGAGGTATGGATGTCACATCCTAAATACAGAGCCACAGCTAGCTCCTTTTGCGCCCGAGGCAAGAACAGAAAAATGTGCCCCCCAAAAGAATGTGCTGGTGGCCAAATCCAAAATAGCATAAAAATGTGTTGGGGGGGGGCTTTGGGGAAATATCAGAGGTCTAAACAGATCCCTGACATTTCCCTTTTGAAATAGAAAAAGAGATCACAGAGTCCTCTGCCCATACAGGCAGGGGAGAGCAGCGGGGATCAGAGGAGAAGCTGGAGCCTGTGCCGCTCCTCTTCTCCCTCCTGAGCCGTGGCTGTGTTGGCCGCCTGGCGCCCCTGTTGCCAATGGCACCCTGTGCTCGACATGGCAACAGGGCAAGGCTGCGCCCCCTCTCAGCTTCGCCTGAGGCAAGTGCCTCACTCGCCCCATGGTAGCTACAGCCCTACCTAAATAGCCTATAAGGTGCCAAGGTTCAAATTACGTGCAGGCACATGCCTGCACACATGCAGCGAAGCGCACAGACAAATGCACACACGTCTGCGTAACAACACAAAACACTCACGTGCAAATTCTGGTTCTGGCTTCCTGACATTTATTCTTGAGTGCTATAATTACAAAAATTAATTATGCTACTTTATTTCTGGATACTATAATTAGAATGGAATTATGTTGCCTTATTCCTGGGTGCTAATATTTAAAAATTGAATTATGTTTCCTTATTCTTGGGTGCTTTAATGTAAAACTTTAATTATGTTGCTTTTTTCCTGGGTGCTAGAATTAAAAAATTGAATTTGGTTGCCTTTTTCCTGGGCGATAGAATTAAAAAATTGTCTTATGTTGATTTTTTCCTGGGTGCTATAACTTAAAGTACGCCCTGCTCTTACTCATCTCCGCTCCATCCACACACTGCACTCAGCTGTGACAATTAGGGATGCATCTGGGCCTGGTGCAAACCAAGTTTGCTCAAGCTTGTGCAAAGTTGTCAGTGACCCATCCCCCTCTTGGTGGGATATCTACACGTAATTAAAGCGGACAGATTTCAGAGATTGGTTTTCCATATACTTTCATGTTTTAATTGCTTTCTGTGCAGACGCAGCCCTCCTCATTTCTTGCCCCCATTTCAGGGGACATAAAGGGAGGAAAATTTCCTCAATGTAGTCACAGACAGAACTAAAACCAGACTAAATGTTTTACTTTTATGTATTTAGTACATTGATGGTCTCATTGGTACTTATAGTGAATAAGGCAGAAAATTGGCAGAGGTTCCCATGTTTTCAAAGGGATGTGCTTTTCCAATTCACTTAAATGTGAATTCCATAACGTGTATTTTTCCTTGTGATACCATTCACGGTTGAGTATTGAGGACAGAGATAAACTATGGCACTGCCTCAGATTTGCTCAATTCCCTGTGTTCGCCTGCTATTCCATTTCATGAGCTGATAAGGAGTCTTACAAATAATCTGTAACAGATATGGACTGGGCTGCTCACGTCTGACAAGCTGAAGATTTATTGCTGCGGATTCAGCAGTGACAATGTGCCGAGGTTTCCACACTCACCTCTGTAGTCAGGCAGGGGGCCGCATGATGCACCCGGTGTTCTAGCCTATAATTGAACTCCAGCAAACATGCGATGTCAGGTCATATGCATGTACTGCTTCCTTGTCTGATTGCAGCATGGCATGCATGGTAATAATGCCTTTTGTGGACAAGCTAGGAGCTGATTGGAACACTGTATAGGGGCTACTTAATACTCAAACCACTGTGCTCATTAAGAGAACAGCAGTCTGGCGCTTTTGCGTGCTGCTGGCACAAGAAAAGATTCATAAACTGTTCATCACAAACACACACTAAAACAAAAATAACACAATTTTATATTATACCAAAAGTAATACACTACTCCATCATGGCTGCAGACAGAGAGGCGCCCTGGTGCTCGCTGATAGAGGCATCTCAGCTCTAATGGATCACAGTCAAATGAAAAGATCCCTTGAAGAGATTTGCTCTTACTTCCTGTTGTGTCTGCAGAACAAATGGTAGACAAACCTCACCAATGGCACACAGATGGCCCCAAAAAA
Source organism: Nanorana parkeri (assembly GCF_000935625.1). NCBI lineage: Eukaryota > Metazoa > Chordata > Amphibia > Anura > Dicroglossidae > Nanorana > Nanorana parkeri. The sequence goes on along the minus strand of NW_017306348.1, from coordinate 1,176,616 downwards.
TCTTGATATAGCGTTTTAAAGCCCAGCTAAAATCTCACTTTTTTTTAAACTTGTTATTCAACAAATGCCATGAAGTCCGGTCCATGGTTTGTCCCTTCCTGATGCGTTTCACCTGTATCGGGCTTTGGTAGCTGATCCCTACTACTAAGACCCTTACGGTGAAACAAGTAGATCTCTATGGTTAAGTCTGTTATGGGTGAAACGCATCAGTGGTGGTGGAATGTGAGCAGGACTTCATGGCATTTGTCAAGTCTGAATAAAGTTCTTGTTGCCAGTGACATCATTGTTGTGTCTCCGGATCTTTTCACCTGACTGTGATAAAATGTTATATTCTTTACTGTTTAATATACAGCCCAATTGCATAGGTTAAAAAGAAGCGAGATTTCAACTCGCCTTTCAAATGCCGTATCAAGATTTTTTTTTGCCATTGTGGGGTTTGCTTACTTTTTGTTCTGTAGACCCACCAGGAAGTAGGTGCCAATTTCTTCTAAGTTATCTTCCCTCTTAGATGTCACTGAAACAAGTGTCCCCATTGGAATATTTCCACACTAAAGAACAACTCCCTTTATTTCCATAATAAAGTGGGGGTGCTCTGTGACGCAGAGGTGTCAACTGAACACATAGGACACAAGGCAATTCTCCTAGTATGTTCTAGTACTGGATTGGGTAAAGGTGCCCAGTGTAGCCTACCACATATGGTTTGAATGGGCCCTTATAAGCAGGGATAAGCTGAGTGAATTTGGTGACATTGATTTCCCAGTTGACCACATTTTCAGAAATGGCAAGTGTCATTTTCACTCACTGAGCTGCTAGGGTGAAATTCACTTGAAAAAAGTATCTTATTTTTTTTTAAATTTATCTAGAGGGTTTGGGGGTGCTTTGGTAGTTTCTTTATTTTTCTGCAGACAGAGGAAACATAAAATCAACATTTGTTTAATTTTTTTATGTAATCTTTGTATTTGTGTTTGTTTTGTTTACTGTCCCTTTTATTTTTTTTATTTACTTTTTTTTTCTCTGTGTGCTTTTTTTCTTTCCTTGAAAAAACCTAAAATAACAAAAGCCCATTTTTGATGCAAGAACAGGTGCAGCGTCTAGTTAAAAAAAGAAGCTTCTGTAACCCCCAGAACCAATTCAAAGCCCATTGCACCCTTAAAAACCAGAAAAAAATACCTAATTTGCCTTGCCCACAGACTCCACAAATTGCAACATTATGCCTTAAATCTCACGTTTTTTGCAGAACTTTCAAGGAAATGAAAGCTTGCTTTATTGCTCATATGTTCTTGTATGACATCAGCTCTGTTCACTCTATTCTCTCCTCCTGTTAACGCATTCTCTGTCAGCACATGTGCATGCAGTGCAGTCTAATTGGGTCCAATTGCTGCCCTTCTCTCTCCCAGAATGAGTGCTGCTGCGAAGATGATGACAGTGACTAATATTATGCCTCTAAGGCACTTACTTTAGCTGTATGTAAAAATACATCTCAATAATATCAATATCAAGGAATACAAAACCATGCTAAATGGTAATTTTTTTTATTGCCTGAATTTCAGATTTAAGCACTGCACACAGAGCGTGTCTCTATACACATCTCCAGCTGCCAGCATCTTGTCAAACAACTATAAGCTCCTCTGACCACAGGTGAGCACAGTCCGTCAGTGTCCAGTATGAATTCCCATGTGCTATGTCATCTTTCCCTGCCCTCCATGGCTGAACAGCACCTTTCTAATAAGAGGGCACTCCGCTTGCCCTCTTGGATCATGAAAAACATGAGCAGTGAAGTCTGTGCAGGAATCCAATACAGGCTTTTAATATTTAACACCTATCCCATTCGTGTCTCTTGAATCTCTAAGCTGATGGCCCACCAAACTCCATGCCTATTCCTTATGTTATGTCTTAACAGGATTGTACATAGTGTCTTCATGGGGCCCAAATCACACACATATATACACAATGATAACCAAGTGATCACTCCTCTTTCTCCGCATGACATAGCGGGACAAACTAAAATTCTGCTCTCTTGAACAGAACTTTCTGTACATCACATTCCGGGGGTAGGCATAGATATGTATGGGGGTGTTAGGGTTCCACATTATCTCCCAGTGTACAAAGTTATACAGTAAACTCCCCGTTATCCAGCATCCACGCGGATTGGTAGATTGCAGTTTCTGGTTGCTTAAGAACTACTATTAAAAATACGTCTAACTAATGCCATACCCCTCACCCCCCCTGGATTTCCACTCGCCCCCGCGCAATTTTCACTCGCCAATTGCGAGGGGGCGAGTGGAAATTTTGAGCCCTGCCCCATACTATAGCATAACTCGGTATTGACTTCGTATTAATATTGAAATGCAGTAATCAAAAGCACATTAAGACAAACACACTTATGACCAATAAACACACAAACATTTCCAGGATAATACATGCCGCAGACCAGCAAAACAGTGAGGACGCAGGAGATTTTCTTTTCTGGTTAGATGAAAGTTCTGGTTAGTTGAATACCTGATAAGGCATAACTGAGAACTGCACTGATACAGCATACAGATGTCCTGTGCTCAGTCCGAATCCTCATGTGCCAGGTCTCCTCCATTGCACATGAATCAAAGATACGTATCAGTGTACCCTATTGTTACAATACAGTTGGGCTGTCATTTGTATAGAGCAGAAACCTATTTAGCTGGCATTGTAGAGAATGTCACTATTAGGTAGATAGGTAGACAGGCTTCAGAGTTAGAAGAAAGTTTCATGTTCTCCTGAGAGGCTGAGACACAGGTTCGAGTTGCTTTGATTTGCCTTTGAATTGCTCAAGGAGTTGCTTCAATGTGCTTTTGAGTTGCACTAAGCTGGATCTGAGTTTCACTGAACTCTTTCTGAGTGGCTTCTGTATTAACACTGACTTCTATTCAGATGCTGACAAAAACCTGTGTGTGAACCCTTAGTAAAATGTGCTCTGCAATTGGCATGCTGTAAAGTGTAACAGGCTTTGGCACTGTGAACTTGTGATAGACAATTTGTATGTCAACCAATTAAACATGTTTTGCTACATGTAAGTATCTCTGGTGGATGTTAACTGCAGTCGACATTACTGCTATGCCAATGGTGTGATGTTGGTCATCAATATCTACAGCCGGTTGGCCACAAGTCCTGGCCTACGTGCTTGTATTTAGCTATAACAGATACAGAACTTCTTATTGATTGTCCATGACCCTAAAGTAAACCTGTCATGAGACAAGTACGTAGGTTGCTGTTGCTGATCTTCCTCTGAATATGCTAGTTGCCTGGCTGCCTCGAGCGCTAATCCTTTGTGTATCATTAATCTGCAATAACTGTAAAGTCAAAACTCTGATCCTCTCATACATGTTATGAGTTATTGATTTAGAATGTATAGAAGGCAGAGGATTGGCATCACAGTCTGGAGATTAATATTTTTAGAAGTTGTCAGTCTTAGGTTCTCAAGTTTTCTCTCTCATGAGAGGTTTTCTTTAAAGCAGAGCACACATAGCTGACAAATTATTTCGGTTGGCTGGCTGAGATCATTTGCATATGAACAGCTCTCCCAGCTTTAGAATCAGAGACAGATTAGGTTATAATTAGAGATCTAAGTAGTTCTATCATTAACAAATGCAAAACAGTGTTTGTTTAGTCCTAAATTCCTGTTTAAGTATCAAAATGGAGAATGTTTTTTTTTTTTTTTACTCTAATCTAATGTAAGGGATTGCTCCTGCTATTCACCTATAGCAGATACTATTCTGAAAAGCTGTATGCAATGACATAGTACTTGGGTGGCCCCAGGTATTTATGAGCCAGATTATGGAAACATAATGATCATATCAAACCAAGGACTAGAATGTGCACACTAGCCAAACACAATGCTTGAGGGTTAAATGTGCCAGAGGTTCAGACAAAGGAAGGTCAAGCCAAAGGCAAAACCAGCCAATAAAATGTAATACTGAAGGACTGAGAAGAAGCAGAGATACAAGCCAAGCCAAATTAGGTTTCATCAAGGAGAATTCCCCTCATTCACTGCTCCAGTGACAACATTCTGGGAATTATTTATTTAACTTATAGGGTGCAAAACACATTTAATAATTATCTTACCACCTTCGTGAGCCAGGCATCAGAACAGGAAAGAGGAAAATGAGATGGAGTTGTGGGTTTCAGCAAAGGTGAGAGCAGGCATCCCTTAGGTTAGTATGGTCAGGGTTAAGGGCCCATTTACACCACATCAAGATTACCTCTAGACCAGACCAGACTGTTTCCGGACCCAAAATGCATCCAAATGTATCCCTATGCTATTTCTGGCCTCTGTTCCCACCAGCGCAGTCCGCTCCAGACCAGGAAAAAAATACAGCATATCTAATTTTGTCTGGTTTGGAATGCACTGGAACTCAAAGAAATGCATCAAAAATGCATGGAACGCATAAAAACGCAATGCACTACATTCCAGATCTGGTCTGGAAAATGGTGTGAACCCAGCCTAACAATAGATTACAAAACAAGACTATGAAAGTGCACCCATGAACCTTTCTTTATGATGTGAGTGCCAGCCAGACTCAGGAGCCTGGTGCCATTTTGAAGACAAGTCCAACTAAGAAATTTGCTGATGCACACGGTGGACTTGAGTGCATAAACTGTTAATGTGCATACATGTTCCAGCACAGGAAAGGGCCAACAGGGGAGGCCCATGTGGAGAGCCCCATGATAAGAAACTAAAAGGAGAGGTGAGTGAGGAGAGGCCAAAAAGGAGGTACAATAAGGAGCGGCCCATGAGAGAGCTAGGCCACTGGGAAAAAATTTAAGTAGAGACAGAAAGCAAGTGAACAGAGGAAGTCAAGTAGGGGAATTTCCAATCCCTGAATGTTCTGAAACACATAATGCACCTAAGTGCAAAGATAATCAACCTGTTTATTTGTAACTGTTTTGGGGAACAGCAGAAGCCTGCTAGAAAAAGTCATAAGGAGGGGCCTTTGAGGAGAGACTCATGAGGCGGGACCATAAAGAGAGCCCCGTGAGAGAGCTTGGCCTCTGCGGAGTCATAGGAAAGAAAGAAAAGGGGGCGAGAGATGACCAGACAAGGGAAGCCTGAGTAGCCAGTTAATGCCCAACAAATGCTGGATCGCCTGATGCCAGACCACACCTCAGATTGACAGCTGACCTGGAAAATAATGTCGGTCAGTTGGCCAACCATGTGAGGGGTAAGTAGCTTGGTATAACTTTTCATCTTTCATGTTTCCAGTGAAAAAGAGATTGGCTGCTATGAATAAAAGGAATGTTCTGTTTTTCAGATACATCTATGCATTATGCAAAATGAAAGGGGAACTCAAATCACATACTACAATAAAGATCATGGCTCCCATGCTGAAATCATTCTTTTGAAGAAAAAATGTATAAAATTTTGGAAATTTCACACAGGTCAGGCCATTTTCAATTTTTTTGTTGCTCTCAGTAATACCAGTATAAGCTATAAAACAGCAGTAAATAGCATCAAGCACCCTCATCTATAACAATGATACTCTTGATTCGTCGGGAACTTTGCTGGCAAATTATTTATAGGATACTTGCAGCTTTCCTATAGAAATGGCAGCAGAGTGTGATGCATAGGAGCAGTGCTTGTAAATTTTGTATATGGCTAATACATTATCTGTAAGAGCAGTGCTTGTGTGTTATCTATAAGAGCTGTGCTTGTAGTTTTGGTAAAGACATATACTGTGTCAATGGCAGCTGTGCTGCTACATTTTCTGTGTGATTCCATGACATCCACTTTAGAAGAAGGCATTTCAGTCAAGACAAAGAAGGCGCTGTACAGGGGTGACCTATATCTCATGCAAATGTAATTTTTTCCAAGGGTCAAAACTCAGACATCTCTTTCTGATGCTAAATGTATTCCTCTGGAGAACAGAGAGAGAGAGAGAGCCCCAGACAAGGAAACAGAAATTAGATAGAAGAAAAAATAGACTGAAAGGAAAAAACAGAGAGAGAATGAGACAAAAACAATAGATGAAGAATGGGAGCTGATTTATAAAAACTGGAGAAAAGAAAATGAATACAAAATTAGAGCCATTGCCCTTATAAACAAACCAGAATTCCTGTTTAATTCTGTAATAATTTAAAAGGGGAATCCTGTTTAGTTGATGTTGGAAAATAACTCTACTTTGTTATAATTTTCTTTCTCAAAAAAAAGAAGAGAAAATACAAAGGGAGGAGAGATTAGGAGATAGACCCAAAGCCAGATGGCTAGAAAATGAGGGGAAAATACTATTTTTATGTGCAAGAAAGAAAGAGAAAAGGGAGAAGGTTAAAAGAGAGAGAAGTATGAGGGATCAGTAGGGAGGAGTGGGCTAAAGAGAGAAAACAAGAACCTCTATTACCCCAGTGATGCCCATTACAAGAACTGTGGCAGAGGAGAAGAAATTGGTCATGAAGTTTTCCTGGACTAAGAACTCTGATACCACAAGACACCACACAGAAAAACCAGGAAGCAGATACTAGGATATAACATATAATGTCACATATGATGCTGCTTTCCACTGGGCAAAAAAAATGCCTGAAGCTTAAAAAAAAAAACAAAACAAAAAAAAACCTGTGCACAAAAACATGCAAAAAAGCAATTCAAAATCTTCTGAATCCACTCATGCTCAAGTTTGAATGGGGGATAAGTAAAAGAGTTAATGTATGAAAGAGAGAGGGGGAGAGAGAGATTTAGTATACAGTGAAAGAAGAGAGACAGAAAAGGATAACATGTTGAAGACAGTGAGAGGAGAGAGAGGAGGAATGGGCACATCTAGGAGAGAGGGAGGGAAGGGGGGTAGAAAAAGGAAGACACCTAGCAGAGAGAAACTTGGAGGCATTTAGATGAGAATGAAAGAATTAGAATGGAGGCATCTAATAGAGAGTGAGGACATGCAAAATAGATAGAATGGAACAACAAATAGAGAGTAGGGAGGAGTGAGAGAAAAAGGGTATCTAGTAGAAATTGAGTGGGATCCCGAGAGAGACAGAGATATCTAGTAGAAATTGAGTGGGATCCAGAGCGAAAGGGAGAAGAGAGGTATCCAGCAGAAATGGAGTGGGGTCCAGAGAAAGAGAAGAAAGGTACCTAGTATAAATTGAGTGGGGTCCAGAGAGGGAAAAGAGAGGTATCTAACTAGTATAACCTGAGAGGGATCCAGAAAGAGAGAAGAGATGTACCTAGTAGAAACTGAGTGTGTGGGATCCAGAGACAAAGAAAGAGGTACCTAGTAGAAATTGAGAAGTATCAAGAGAGAGAGAAGTAAGGTATCTAGTATAAATTGAGTGGAATACAGAGAGAAAGAAGAGAGGTACCTAGTAGAAATTGAGTGGCATCCAGAGAGTGAAAAGAGATGTATCTAGTATAAATTGAGCGAGATCCAGATAGAGAGATAGAGAAGAGAGGTACCTAGTATAATTGGAAATTGGTCATGAAGTTTTCCTGGACTAAGAACTCTGATACCACAAGACACCACACAGAAAAACCAGGAAGCAGATACTAGGATATAACATATAATGTCACATATGATGCTGCTTTCCACTGGGCAAAAAAAATGCCTGAAGCTTAAAAAAAAAAACAAAACAAAAAAAAACCTGTGCACAAAAACATGCAAAAAAGCAATTCAAAATCTTCTGAATCCACTCATGCTCAAGTTTGAATGGGGGATAAGTAAAAGAGTTAATGTATGAAAGAGAGAGGGGGAGAGAGAGATTTAGTATACAGTGAAAGAAGAGAGACAGAAAAGGATAACATGTTGAAGACAGTGAGAGGAGAGAGAGGAGGAATGGGCACATCTAGGAGAGAGGGAGGGAAGGGGGGTAGAAAAAGGAAGACACCTAGCAGAGAGAAACTTGGAGGCATTTAGATGAGAATGAAAGAATTAGAATGGAGGCATCTAATAGAGAGTGAGGACATGCAAAATAGATAGAATGGAACAACAAATAGAGAGTAGGGAGGAGTGAGAGAAAAAGGGTATCTAGTAGAAATTGAGTGGGATCCCGAGAGAGACAGAGATATCTAGTAGAAATTGAGTGGGATCCAGAGCGAAAGGGAGAAGAGAGGTATCCAGCAGAAATGGAGTGGGGTCCAGAGAAAGAGAAGAAAGGTACCTAGTATAAATTGAGTGGGGTCCAGAGAGGGAAAAGAGAGGTATCTAACTAGTATAACCTGAGAGGGATCCAGAAAGAGAGAAGAGATGTACCTAGTAGAAACTGAGTGTGTGGGATCCAGAGACAAAGAAAGAGGTACCTAGTAGAAATTGAGAAGTATCAAGAGAGAGAGAAGTAAGGTATCTAGTATAAATTGAGTGGAATACAGAGAGAAAGAAGAGAGGTACCTAGTAGAAATTGAGTGGCATCCAGAGAGTGAAAAGAGATGTATCTAGTATAAATTGAGCGAGATCCAGATAGAGAGATAGAGAAGAGAGGTACCTAGTATAAACTGAGTGGGATCCAGAGAGAGAGAGAGAGAGAGAGAGAGAAGAGAGGTACCCAGCATAAATTGAGTGAGGTCCAGAGAGAAAGAAGAGAGGTACCTAGTAGAAACTGAAAGGGATGCAGAGAGGGAGAAGAGAGGAACTTAGTATGAACTGAGTGGGATCCAGAGACAGAGAGAAAATCTTGGCATCTAGTAGAGAATAAACAAGAAAAAGGACATCTAGGAAAGAACATGAAGCAGCAGCCTTGTTTACTAGGGCCAATTAATCAAGGTTTTTACATAGAAATTCCATTTAGGATTAGTGCAGCATGTCGAGCTGATTCTTAAAGCCTGACAAATGATGTTATTTATTAAAATAATGACTCATTATTCCAATTGTTTGGCAGTGTATGAACAGAGCCTGGATCACAGGTTGTGGCTGCTCTGAGGTGCCAGTTTTCTGCTGGTGGGGTGGAATTCACTAAAAGATTGCATCACAGCGAGAGAGACACCCCCAACTGAGATACTTTCTTGCTAACTGTATTGTGCCGGAGAAACCTACTGCAATGTTACATTTAAATTTCGCAAGGAATATTAATAGAATCAATAGTTGTAATTTGTATTCAAAAAATTCAGAATTCTATTTGTGTAAAACATTCAGTAAGTACAGAATCCAATGAATAACTCAGTGCCTGAGCAGTCCTCCCCCTGGCAGATTAGATAGATCCATCAAACCAGAAGAGATAGAAATATTAAAAATGAACAAGATATTTACATAAGGGACGCTATCTGCAATCACCTTCTATTCCAAAATTCCATAATGATGGACTGGGATGATGGGTTGGAGTTATTGGCAATGGATGTGCAACTGATCCTTCTAACTTGCGTAATCATGATGTTATAGTTGACATTAGTACTGTGGATACATCACCTGTCCAGTCAAAGTGGCCTCCTGGAGGAGCAATGTGTAGAGTAAGATGGTCAGGATGGAGGCAAGTCCTTAATTCCACTGCTGACCTATTTAACCCTGTTATATACCACTGGGAAACATACTGTTATTTGGAGCTTAAAGCTGGACTCCAGCTTTTTTTAAACAGCTTTCTTCCCTTCCTGAGCAACCCTCCCATACTTGTTTCGTAAAAACACCCTGGGGTCTTCTGTGCAGTCGCATGACACCCTGGGTTCTTTAATACTGCAGAGAACGGTGCTGACGTTATTGGTGCAGTGTTCATGACAGCCTGGGTTCTCAGGAAGTGGACTGAATTACATTGGCCATCATTCAACCTGGGAATAAGGTGAGTATTGCAGCAAGAACGGCATGATTTGATCTTTGTAAACAGCAGGGTAATTTTATATTATGATTTAAATTATTTGGCGATCCACATTAAAGCTGAACTACTGGCAGGAAACACCCACATTTGATCCCTTTATTTGCTAAAAAAAAGGTTGTAGGTCAGGGACAGAAAGTATTGAAGCCAAAGACAGACAGAAAGCCAGCATTTTCAGCAGAGGTTAGGCAAATTAAGCCTTTATAATTTCATGGACCCTTTTACTAGTGTACTTTTGTGAAGCATATCTAAAGTTAAAAACAAAAAAAAATATTTATTGCAGCTTACCAATCCTTAGATCTGGTGGCTACATTAGTTTTCAACCTAAGGACTTATTTTTCTTTATTTTCACCTGTACCACACTTCCTGTCTTAGGGTGGCTCCACTCTATGGAGGAGCAATGGAGCCACCCTTGGACAGCTGCAATTTCAGTCTGTGGAAAGGCCAGTGTTAGATGCACTATACAAATTTAGGTGGACTTGGTTAAGAAATTAAATCTGAACTCCAGTTAACGGTTTTAAGCAGTTACAAAAGCAAAACCACTGTAAGCACCCCTGTCAGTGGTAAATGGTTTGTCTCAACCCTCAATCTGCCACATTTGCTGTACAGCTTGGTCTGTTAAATGAAGTTGACAAATGACTGGTTTCCCCAAGCTGGAATCCTGCACTCCTTGGGTGTCTATGTCATATCACAGGTGGTAGTACTGCTATAATAGGAAGATAGCATCTATTAAGTATATGAATTCCTAGTGACATTGCAGGAGGCAGGAATTCTCGCCTTATTGCCTCCTGCAACATTAAAAGCAGGACCCTTATTGAGTGCCACTGAATGACAGAAGGACAGACACGGGGAGAGAGCATGTGTACACATAATGTCACAGGGCAGCGCAAATGGAAAGGCACTCAGCTTGAACGCAATACATTTGATTTTGTCAGCCCCCACCAAAATGACCCACATAATTCTCTGTTCCTGAACAGCGCTCTACCTTTCTGATAAAATCAAATTGGCTAAGTCAGTGAACTCCCGTGAATGATAAATGTCAGGCAATTTTAATCACAAAGAAAAGGAGAATGAGGTAGGAGTGGAATATTTTGAACCTTACAGAATGGGTCACGTTAGAAGGATTATATTATTCTAGACAGATCTCTTTTTAAAAGTGACGTTTTCCCTTGCAACTACTGCACAGTACATGCAGATTCTCACCGGATGCAGCTGGTGATACCATGACCCAGATATAAAGACTTCTGTGTGTTCTGTAGAATATTGCATGCCTCTGGAGATGCTATCCCCTTTAATTATACAGAAGATGCTTCGTTTACTAAAGTGTCACTAATTGCATGTTGATAAACCTCTCCGCAGTCACCCAGTGCTTCTCCCCACCACATTATATGCTACCTAGAAAATCTCTGGAGATAAGGCTGTTTTCATCTGTGTTATATTAGTGCAATTACTATGCTCAGCGGTCTATTGGACTGTCGCAGGAGATGCCCCCCCACCCCGCCTGCCGCCCTGCGAAGAGCACATGGTGTGGATATCAACGTGTCATCTCATTTACTTACAAAGAGACCCGCTCTGGAAATATGATTTATGAATTTTGATAGAGCATGAAAGCTAAAGGAATATGGAAAGGTCAAGTGCCACTTAGCATGGTATATTGCATTTGCAATAAAGAATATTCATCTCCTTTCCCCCTCTACTGGTAAGAGCAGCCTCATCATTTTGGATATTTCACATTTCCATTTCTCTTTGGCAACTCTGGGTTTTATAAACAAATGCATTGTCATTGGTGAGAGATATAATGGATTAGGAGGCTTATGTAATAAGACAAAGAAAGATGTGCAAAGACTGGTAATCCAAACCCACATGTAGTAACATTATGAATAGATAGGAACTTGCATCATCCTATAAAAAAATTTCTGTAATAAATATCCAATATCTGCTATCGGTCTGGTCCACATGTGATAGCAATTACATATGTAGTGTGTTGAAGAATTGCCATATTTCATTATGCTCAGATTGCATATTTCGAGATTTCTTCCTGGTCTAGCATCTCCTTACAACCTCTAAATTTTAATGAACCTTTAGATACAAGACGTCTTTGCAACCCACTCTCAGAGTAGATTGCTTATATCACACATCATATGACCAGCATACTAAGATGTTCGGGTTGTTTATCAAGTTTGCGTCCTCAATCCTATAGGCTCATTGAATGGTTGGGGGTCAGATACCCGATAAGAGAATATGACATGGGTAAAATAGCTTTTACATGGGTTAGGGTTTTAAGGGTTAACATTTCTTTGTGCTTCTATTTCTTTTAAATGTTAGGAGGGGTTGTGATGGGAGAGAGGTCTGGTCCATTCAGAGAAGGCTTGCCCATTGAGGGTTAATGAAGCTTATTTGATAAGCACAATCCTCAAATTTCTGTCCCGAGACTGTGCATTGGGACAGATCACTGTGAAAAGGCTAAGAAAAACGTGGAATCAGCCATCTTGCCTGCTTTAACAAACATCTGAAAAGTAAGAATTTTCTTTAAACGTTATTTTTCAGTATGCTGTGTGAACAGGAACACATAACGAACATATAGAGGGGTTTTCCTAAATTTGACTGCAAAAGTGGAAATACACTTTAAAAGAAGTATGACCTAAAGAGTGGTAGGCCAGACAAAATGAAAGTGTGACAGGTTACATGCCTAAGCATCATTGCAACAGTTTATTGGGAAAGCAAGACACTATTTTAAATTGAAGGGCAAATGAAATTATGTCCTACAACCACCTAAAGAAGAAGTTCAGGAAGCAAACTGTCCCCTAAAAAAATCCTACTCTAACAATTGCTCTAAAAGAGACTTAGGGGTCTATTCACAAAATGGTGAAGAGTTTGGAGAAGGCAGGAGAAGTGAATAATATAATAAAAAAAATGGTCCAGTAAATGGGAATTCTGGGGGCTCAGCCTGATCCGTACCACAGTCAATAGAGTACCAAGTTCGCACATCACTGAGCTTGGTCTTTTTTATAATTATTTATTATATTTTAATTTCTTAAAATTGTGAAAAAGTGTCAGGCAGGGCACTGGACAAAGCTCTAGGGACAAAATTGAAGTGAAATAGTTTGATACATAAGTGTAATCATAGAAGATTACATTGTATTGTGTGTATTCTGTGTACATTGCAACTTTTCAATTTTGAATTTCCCGCCAGCTGTGACGCGTACAGCAGAGGACGCCGCAGGCTCGCAGGTACAAGGTAAGTGTCACTTTTCTCTGCAGCCCCGAGTCTGGCTCGGGGGTTACCGCTCCTGGTATGGAAAATTCACCCCAAGCCAGACTCGGGAATACCGCCAGGGAGGTTAAACACAATGCTAAATGACCCTTTTGCTATGGAATGCCCTTATTGTGTGTCACTGATAGCTGCTGGTAGCCACAATACTAAAGTCAGAGGTAACCAGACAACTAACATTTTCAGGAGAGGGTCTGAAATGGCAGCCCCATATACCGTAAATTGTATAACAGGTTTCCTGTAAGGGTTTTGAGAAAAGGGCCAGTGGTTTGTTAAAACAGAACTATGGGGTAACCTTTTTATCCCATAGTTCTCTTAAGGGTCACAGGAGGACTAACCTCCTTTTGTGACCCAAAGCTCAGTATATAGCGGGCTATCCATTCTGAGTACTGAAGTTTTGAAACTGTTCTTAAAATGAACCCAAGCTTTACAACCATTCCATTTAATTGCCAGGACTGAAGAGGAAAAGCCCTTTATAAGCTCCAAGTTTCAACTTGGAGCTTACACAAAAAAACCTCTCTTCCTGTCCCATCCTGTCTCTTCCTGTCCCATGTGATAACTTTGTGTTTTCATTTCAGATGGCGTAGGGAATGGTTAAAACCACTATCAGGTTTATATTTTGCCATCTTACACAGCGACTTGACAAAGAAGATGAGATCTTTGAAACGCGTTGCTGCTTAATCCCTTTGACACAAACACTCTGACGCCGGGTTTGCTCCATGCCCATGAGTGATGTGTCCTCTATCACCCCTCCACACCAAACACCTGCTCTACTGAACGATCCTTTGACACACCGCTTGTGGACTCGGGCGAAGGTCTGTGCTCTCGAGCGTTGTGTCCTCACACCCACTCCCCGTCACCTCTTCACTCACGCCCTCCCTGATCGTCCCAATCATGCTGCTCCTCTACTGCATGGCCACCTGGCACAGAAGTTTTCGGCACCACAGTGCCTGGAAGCCAAGATACACAAACACCCCCGGGGCCGCTCACCTTCATTCCGGCAATGTGTGTCAGCCGGCTTCAACCCATGCCATCCCACACTCCTTTCCATCTACCATTTCTCCTCTCTACCTTGACTTACTGTTCAGATTACATGAGCTCCCTTGCTCACCAGTGAAAAGTCTCATCGGTCACACACCTCTGACCACACACAGGGGTTAAACAATTTTCAAAAACTTAGAAAAAAAACACTTGAATGGCAGACCCCTCTCAGTGCCATTGGGGTTAAGCCCCCACAGAACCTACTTAAATAACTGAGGATTGTTTTTGAGGAACCACTGCCATCGCACCGCAAAGGCCCACAACGCTGCAACCCATGCACCATCACTCTGAGGATACCTAGCAGCTGCCCAAACCTGGACATCAATTCTTCCTCTCCAAATTGAACACATCAACCCGGAACTCCACCCCACCACAACACCTAGAACTCAAGGATCGTCACCTCAACCTTCATCGATGACATTGCGCCACTACACCAATTTCGCGGTGAATTGCTACATATAACACTTGTGACCAACGCTTATTGATTAATCACCTCGTCAACGTCTTTATCTACTACTCTGGTTCCCTCTGCCATCAACCGGAAGATACAACACCGCCAACCTCTGGATCCATCCTCGCCATCATGCCTATCCCAAATACCACAACTTTTAAAATCCACCCATCAGGCCCACATGGACCTCCACTTTCCGACAGGTCTCTACTTGGTTGTGTCGCTTCCTTCCCTACTTTTTATATTTTGCCATCTGTGTCCCATTGTGGAGATCTCTCTTTTTATGTCCTGTACACACAACAGGAAGAGAGGATTTTTATCTAATGTGCAAAGAATGCTGGTCTTATGTTGCAAACTGACCATATATTCAACTTTAAATCTGTCAAAACTATGTAACGTAAGCACCTACTTAAGCTGTCCATTCAATTTGTATTCAGTCAGCTTGGCGCTTGCATTGCATATTTGTTAGTAGATCTAAAAAAGATTGCACAATTACACAGCTGTCACTGAAACAAGTTCCCCTATTGGAATATTCTCTATTCCTGTTCTGGTGACAACAAAATATTTTGGATTTTCCCATTACTTTCTTTTCTGGTGACAATAGAAAGGGTGAATCTACCCAACTGGTAAACTATAAATATCTGGTAGAGGTTCTAACCCTTCACCAGTCTATCCAAGACTAAATTTAGATACACTTTACAGTAATTTACATTATTATATAACTATAGTCACTGGCAAGCTGGTGTTGATGAGAGGACTTCTGTAAATATTTTTCATAGTTGGCAGACATTTCAGAAAGAATTAAAAAGCCAATCAGCTCTCCTTTTGGCTGCTCACGCCCCTGTATTTTGTTTATTAGCGAGTTGTGAGTTGGATGTGACGTCAAGGCCACAGTTTCAGCGTGACTTAATGATGAGAGGTGCCACTGGGTACATGGAAGTGTATCTAAAAAATAATTGTTATAAATATGGATACCTTGTGATCTCTGCTGCTTTGCAATAATGTTTCCCATTCAATTTAGAATATGTGAGAAGTTAACTTTAATCTGCATTAAACACTTCCTGCCCCCATCCCCAGTGAATGCTTACAGCTGGTGATATGAGGCAGTGCAAATAGAAAATTTCCTTAATCACTCCCGCTCTCAGCCTGCTCGCTCACAATGTCAGTCTGATCTAAAATGTAAGCTTTTTATAGGGAATGATGAAAGTTTATTATAAAGATAGGATTACAGGTATTTTATATTATAGTTAGCATCTAAGAAAATTCAAAATAATGTGTTGATAGGGACCCTTTTGTGTAATAGCCTCGAGGCGGTACATTGTTTTTGGGCATTTTATTCCTAGATATAATTGTTTTGGATGTGGTTTATTGGGCACAGATGTTTTAGTTGCTAAAATGTTTTCTGCTGTGTTTTCCATTGTGGTTGCATTTGTTAGTAAATGCTGTTTCGGGTTCTTTTGTGGCTACTTTGCTTGCTTTGGCTGTCACATTTTTGTTCTAGTGCTGAAAATGTATTGCAAGTCTACAGTATAAGATGATCGGCACCAAAAAATGTGCAGAGGCTTGTGGAAGTACCTTGGCTTATGTATAATGCATTACAGGAAAGCAAGTAATATGCAATATTTTTGTACGAAAACTGGTGTTACATACAATCAATTCTCTTCCTGTATATATACAGTATATACACTGAGTGGCCAGATTATTATGACCACCCCATCAGTACTTCGTTGGGCCACAAGATAACTCCACGACATTACTTCGTTGGGCCGCCTCATGACTCCACGAGATGTTGAAAGGTGATGCGAGGAATCTGACACTGCACTGTTGCCCTTCTGTTGTCTTGTACCAGTCTTGCCACTCTCCGTTCTGCCCTAACATTGACTAGTCGCTGAACCTCCACCATGCTTCACTGTTGCTGCAGACACTTCTTATTGTACCGCTCTCCAGCCCTTCAGCGGACAAACTGCCTCCTGCTACAGCCAAATATTTCATATTTACAGTCATCAGTCCAGAGCACCTTCTGCCATTTTTCTGCGGCCTTGAAGCCAAAAATCCATACGTCCGACTGGAAAACAAGGCTAAGTGATTCAAATAAGAACAAAAACATAGGAACTGGGGTGCATAAAAATGGCAGCATTCCATAGTATTGTGAATTATGTTTTGCAATACCAGATTTCACCAATAGGCAGTGACATATATTTATTTTGAAATGTAAGTTCACCAATACAGAACTTTCTAGATCAGTATAGTTAAACCTTATTGTTTGAACAGTTATATAATGCTACACAAGTGCCAACCCTGTGAAGATCTACACTTGCCTTGGGATTTGCACCCTAAACAGCATTATAAATAGAACAGTGTTTAAAATGAAGCGGCTTAATGTTCTATTGATGAAAGTATAATGTAATTTCACTGCAGTCCTGGTGATGAGAGATATTTTACACCTCAGCGATCAGAACAGTCTTCACAATTCATGAAAGACTAATATCATTTGTGGCCCAGATACTATTAAAACTAAAGAAAAGAACATTACAAAGGGCGTCACTTGAAATATATGAATGTTTGACTCATTTATTTATCAGTCACATGTGTTTTACACCTAAGTGATCAAACCCAGTTTTGCAGGACTGAGATGCATCAGATGTTGCAGCTTTATTTCCTTGGTGAAGAAGGATGAAATGAAAAATGATTCTGTGATATTTGCATGAACATTGTTTACACATACTGTAACACCTACCATCCTTGATAGCCTCCGTCTGGAATGATTGTTTAAAACAGCTCTCTAATGTATATAAGAAATGAATTCCAAGCCAAGAAAACACAATTTAAAACAGTTCTGCTTTGCATTCAAAGAATGCAATATGTTTACAGACAGCTAGCCTAAGTACCTGAATCTCTTTATATACTAGCCTCTTGTAATCCCTTGCATTGGTGCACTGCAGACAGGGAACATGCTGATAGGGGAACAGAGTGAGCAAAATTGATGCCCTAGTGTAACTCAGGGCAAAGTAAAAAATTAGGTTGATGATGCAGTTTTGACAGCTTGAACACAGTCCTTTATGTTTTTCTTCCATTTGTAAGACCTGCTAGGATCAGGCCAAGTCTATACCCCTTGCAGGGAGGGATAGGCGTGTGCTGGGTGGAGTCTGGGATTACAGCCTGGGTATTAAGAAGTTTAGTATTACATACCTGGTAGAGGACCGATTAGCTGAGGTGGGCTCCCTTTCGGCTCGCCTCACACCCCTGGATGTGGGGACAGGGAGCGAGTAGAGAGAGAGAGAAGCACAGGTGCCAGGGTGTTCAGACACTGTGCCTGGTAGTAGTCCAGCAACTGGGTCCCTAGGAGGATGAGCAGGGCTGGTGTTCAGCTGAGAGGTCAGCATGGTCTGCAGCAGGAACTGGAGTGAAGTCAAACAAGCTAGGGGTCAAAACCAGACGGTCAGCACGGTACCAAGGGAGAAGACAGAACTGACTCCCAGAAACAAGCAGAGGTCAAAGGCAGGCAGCAATCAGGCATAGTCAAGGAAATCCGGGTCAAGGCAACAGGTAATCAAACTGACAGGAAAACAGGAACACAAACTGAAAGAGCATTCAGCACTGGCCCATTGGGCAAGCCAGTTTAAATAGGGCCAACTATTAGGAAGAGACATGTCTTTCTGTGCGCCACGTTTGTACATCCGTTTCGTTGCGTGCGCACATTTTCCGGCAACCCGGGACACTGGGACCCGCACTCAAACTCCCGGCTATGGCATTACAGCTAGTCAATCGTGGGTCTGATGGCTATGCGGTTCCTCCTTGTCAGGAACCTATTCTTACCTCTACACCTAATTTCTTCTAATACACGAGTTCCTGTTCCTGCCTAAACTTTCCAAAGTGTGGGCGCATCTCAGTTGTAGATATCCCCACTGTGTCCAACATGCCATGAAAATCTCGATAAAACTCTGTGTCCAATTAGACACTTGTTATCCTAAGAGTGGGTGCCTGGACTGCATGGCAAAGCACACATTAGTCCTATGCTGGGCTTCCGTCCAACTCCAGCAGTAAACAGTACTGTCAGCTGACTAGCAAATGAGTGATTAATGAATCTCTATCTCACTCCCAGCTCTGCCACTCATTGGGTGCAGCAGCGGTTGCACTGGTCCATCCACCTACACTGTTGCCACAAGGTTGGATTTGCCCAATTGTCTAAAATGTCTGTAGCATGAGCAGTACCCTTCACTGTAAACACCTGAACTTAATTACTCGGAGGTATGTCCTCATATATTTGGCCATTCAGGTAGGTGCAATAGTCAGGTGTCCACAAATTTTATTCATAATGCTTTCTAGTTTATATATACTGAGAAATCCCAGTGGCCTTTTCTGTAAACAGCTACTTGCGAAATAAATGTCCTTCTGACATCTCTAAAGCCTTGTTTGGTGAATAGTGGTGTCTACTTCATCTGTGTAGCTCCCCTGGCATTCCGCGCTATTGAAGAGATTGTATATTTAATCGCGTTATAAAGATTATTCATGTTAAGAATATAAATAAATAAATAAAGCACAGTCAAGAGAGCAGCCTCTCTCGGGAGATGAGATGAAAGTTGTGTAGCGGTTTTATCGCAGAGCGCCCATTGAACTAACGGGATGGAAGGTTTAATTCAGCGTATTTGTCAACCAGCGGCTCTTTAACGCCAGGCAACTGGTAAAAGGGAGAGAGAGAGAGCTTGAGTGAGAGAGGGGGGCACAGCTGTGTGGCTCCAGAATAGCATCCATATGTGGCCTACTTTTGTTGGTGTTTCACATGCCTACAAGATAAACCTTTTGTGTGAGCTCTGTCATCTGTCTAGGAACAATGAAGTAAAAAAAAAAAAAAAAGAAGAAAAGAAATGAAAAGAAAAAAAAAAATCTGGGTCATTCACAAATACATTGGGAATTTGGTCCTTCAGCAGCGGGCTCCTCAAGATAAACATATTTTTATTCTACATTCTTCCTCGAAGCATTTATCAATTTCACACAAGCTTCCCTCTATGTGACCTCCAAATCCAGAATGCAGATCTGTCCATGATATAACATAAAAAAAAACCCTTATTCACAGTCAGCCCCGACTGCGGTGTCTATCTGTCGCTTGTCAAGAAACCCTTGAAAATGAAAAAAATGATTACATAGAACATGCTGACAATATCCTGTATGCAAGATTATAATTTAAAAAAAAAAAAGGATTTTCTTTGTCATGAGCGGCGAGGATTTCTGGTTTAATTCGCTGAAATGTCGCCTCTCCTGAGGATTGTCTGGGAGTAATAAACTACAGGCTTTTTTTTATTTTTTCATCAACACTGATAGTTGAGTTTTTATCCCTGCAAGGCTGGATAACTTATCAAGCAAAAGGATTCGCAAATGTAACTTGGCAAATTAGTGCGGGCCCTTCAAACGAGCCCACGTCGGCTAATTACGTATTGCAGTGATCTCTGCGGTGGGAGGGTTGGGATCCAAAAATAGCCATGAATCATTGTGGGCCTTCGTGTTCTGCTGTCATCACTTTAAATAGTCCCAGGGAAAGTTATGTAGTTAATCAAACGGGGGTCATGTTGTTTAAGAAAAGCAACACGACTGAACCTACCACTGTGTGCAACCACCCAGCATATCTGTACATGTCTCCTTATGCTTAGCGATGACTAGATTACCTCACAAATCAGGTGAATTGAGTAATAATTAACCTGCATATACGAAGGCAGATTAGTAGAGTGTCAGGGGTGTATGGCTGGGCCATGAGTGGAACCCCTTGGCAGGGACAAAGAGTCCGAAAACGAGGTACAGAGGGAAAATCCAAAAGCGTAGTCAGGCCCAAGTCCGGGTCGAGGCAGGCAGCGAGGTTCAGAAGCGAGAATGCAGGCCGAAAGGTCGATAACGGGGGTTCAGGCAAGGGTTCAGGAAGCAAAAGGTTTACACACAGGGAGCTGGCGATCACACTATAGAGGTAGAATAACTCAGCAATCAGCCAAGGCTCTGCCTGGTTTAAATACACAGGGAAACCAAGGACCACCCCCTGGTTGCCGAGGCGACCAGGAAGCTTCCCTAACAAGATGGCAGTCGGCATGCATCAATTAGATTACCGCGCATGCGCGATGACGTCACGTTCATGCATGATGATGTCACGGTGGGGTGTTACCTGGTCTCCACTCCGGGACACCCCTGGGTAGGCAAACTCAGGCCCTCTAGCTGTGGTGAAACTACAATCTGCCTCTGGGAGTTATGCCTGTGGCTGTCAGTCTTGCAGTGCCTTTTGGCGGATGGACTGTTGTTGCACCACAGCTGGAGAGCCAGAGTTTTCCCACCCCTGCTCTAGAGATTTGAAGATCTGGGTGCTAAAATTTGAGTGAATACAAAATAAATAAACTGGCCGTTATCCTAATTTGATTCTTATAATCCTTATAAAATTCTTATAAAATATAATGAAAGTTGTAGGGGTTTTTTGTTTTTTTTTATGTATTCTGATAAATGTGAACCAGCAAAGCACATCAAGTGTCATATAGTTGCTGCCAAAACACAGTGCACTTTTTTTTATTCAGATATATTAACTTAAAACCTATTAGAGCTGAACTCCGGGCAAACAGCTCAATATGCCATTGTGAAGTATACCGAAAAACTACTGTAGACAAAAATGGGGCTTAAAATGTAGCACTGAGGACAAGAACTCAAATGCATAGTGGTAGGGGATCAACTCGCAACCACACTCTCTCCTTGCTTCGCACTCACCAGTTTTGACCAGCTATGCATCAATGCAAGTGAACAAATAGAGTCCAGGAATTGGAGTAGAGCACTGGGAACTTTATTTAAATAAGAACCTTACAGCAGCAAAAAAAAACTAGATGTGCCCTGTGCTACGGCACTTAAGCACCATTCAAACGCTCAACAATGGGATTCCTCTTGTTTTCAGTGGCCCCTGTTCACACCTGAGCATTGTGTTGCTTGTAGCGTGAAGCTCCAAAAAGTCCACGAGCTTCTTTTGGGGCAAAACATGCATTTTGGTCTTATAGACTTTAATGGTAGCGCCTTTATTGGGTGCCATAGTCATAAAAGTATCTGAACCTGTCCTGATATCAATTTCATCTGTCCCTCATACAGTAGGGAGAGGAAGGGCCAAGGCTGAGAGCAAATCAGGATCTGCTGCATGCACACGTGTTGACGGGAGAAGAACACATGTCCAATCAGCAGGCTTTAGGTGGGGAGGTGACACCATTGTATTCCTTAACTCAAACAGAGAAAGTGGTGTCCTCCACAGAGGTGTATGAATCACAGAGGCAGCTTCTAAATTACAAATCCTTTGGCAGACAGGACAGTTTACATGGATTTTAACTGTATATTATTCTGTTTGCCCAGAGTTCAGCTCAAAGAAAGGTTAAGTCATTATTATAAAAATACATATCTTGAATAATAGCCATATATGCATCTGCTAAGCTTAGTTGGAAAAGGATAATTTGCCCTAAACTAATTGTGGTTTATTTAAGTCGCAGTATATCCTCTCCATCGATAATTCTTTAATTAGGCGGCACGAGGGGTACGGGTGGCGAGCAACAGTGCACGAGGCCACAGCCGCCAGTTAGATTTCAGAAAACTGTAGTCATCTCTGGGAAATATGGTTGCCATGGCATATTGTCCTTTGAACTTTGTTTTGTTAAATAAGCTTGCAAATGTTATAGAAAGCCTAAAGCTTTTGTGCATTCATATTATTTGTATGCTAAATCCATTAATGTCGGCTTAAAGCTGAAGTTCACTCATTACACATTCTCTTACTGTTAATACAGTTGCTGTGCATTTTTTGATCTCTCGCTTACAGTATATACATATTGATCACTTTCTTATGCTTCCTCTCTTAACAAGCTTCCTCTGCCCCATTCTAATTTTTAAAAGTTATTGGCTGGCATGAGTGATAGTTACCCACAGGGCATTTCTGGCCTTTCTGGTGGCCCTTTGGCCTCTGCTATCCGCCTCCACCTTGCTACCAAACATAATTGCACTATCACTGCTATTAATATGTTTTAGTACAGTAGCCCTCATATAGTGTCCAACCACCCCCTATCATACTGCAGATTTACTGTACCCCTCAATTTATTGTATAGTCATATATTACAGCTCCAGGGTTTGCTCATACCTGCCCCTTCCTTGTCTAACACCTCCTACACTCTTACTATATGTATAAACCATACCAACTAATCCTGCCCTTTGTGCCTGCCCCACATGAACATTTAAAGAGTATTTTCATGCAAGAGAAAGGAAGTAGCTTACCGTATATTCATGGGTTAGGCAATATTACATTTAAAGTTAAAGTTTAATTTGCTTATATGTTTAGGGAGGGTTCCTCCCTCCTATCAGCATGTTTATCTAATTGCTCCTCTATGCAATGCAGGCAGATGGTGGCTGCTGGGAGGGGCTGCCAGGGTGCTGTACATAGCTTTATGAAAGCATCACAGGTTACTGTCGCTTTAAAATGGATCTCTATCACATCGTTGGGTGTTCAAAGTTGCCACAGCTTTACCTTTTCCACCAACATTCACTTTGCAAACTGAACAGCCTCTAGCACACCAACCCCTGATGTCTTCCGCTTTTTAAGTCTTCACCTTTTTTATTACAAGAAAGTATCTTCTCGCTTTAGAAGCCGTAGATTGGCATTGCACGCTGTAATTACTTCTGTGATCTACATGGAAACTCAAAACATAAACAAAACCTTAGTTCACTTATTTATTCCTTTCAATTCAGCCAATGTAATTACTTGAAAATTCAGTTTATACTAAGCTACGCATTAAATCAAGATTGCCAACTCATCTTTTTCACCCCTTGATATCTGGGTTGTACAGTCCTTGTGGATAATTAGATTCAGCGTTTGTCTTTCTTCTACTCAATCGGCCGCAGAAATCTGTTGTCCATAATGAAAGAATAACAAGTGAGTTATTAGTAATGAAATTAGGCTTGGACAGGGAGTGTCATGGGTAGGAGGGGGAGGTACTTGAGTGGTAATAAACTTTATGTAAAGGCAAAATAAAAAAATATATTCAGTGCACCTTTGCAATACATAAACATTTCCCCATGTTTTATCCCTTTTAAGACTCTGCAATACAGAAAAATGCCTGTTATTCTTATAGAAATCCAATCAGCTCATATTGTCCTATTGTGGGCTGATAACACACATTCAGGGGAATTTATCAAAACTTGAGCAGACAAAACCTGGCGCAGCTATGCATGGAAACCAATCAGAATCCATCTTTCATTTTCAAAGCTTAACTTAACAAACTGAAGAGAGAAGCTGATTTGTTGCCATGGGCAACTGCTCCGAATTTTGTCTGCTCCAGTTTTGATAAATTCCCCCCATTATGTTTGTAGGCTGAATGGTGTCAGCTCTTCTCAGTTGTCTTTTGTTATTCTGCTGAATCCCTCCCCCTCTCATTTCCACAACATAAAAACTAATTGTAGTCCATGATCAGAACTCGGAGGGCTAATTAGGCACCTTGGGACAACACAGGAAGTGTGCACAGGACGGCTTGGAGTTTCTGACATAATCAACAAGAATGTTTTGCATTTATTAAACAGATATACCCAAAGAGCATAATTAACAGACCACAAGGGAACAAATGTTAGGGATAACATTGTAACGGCCGCCGCCGTCACCTGCGAGCAGGGGTGGAGGAAGCGGCAGCCAGCCGCTCCTTCGCTGGGCCGATTGCGTTCCACGGTGGAGCGCATACCCCTCACTTCCGGGTTTCGGGACTGCGTGCGTTCCACCGTGGAACGCGGAAGTGCGCCGAGAGCGTGCTCGGCTCCTCCTAGTTACGGAGGCCTATTTAAACGGCCAGCTGAGACAGCATGGCGTTCCTGAATTGAGCAGAAACGCCTGCTGTCTCCTGGGACCCTCCACTTGCCTCTTAGCAGTGCCTCCATCGTTGACTGGATCCGGACCCCTCCGAGGAACCCCTGCTTCTCCAATTGAGCCTGTTTTTCAAACAAACCGCAAGTACCGAGTGCTTTTGCACCCTCTTGTCATTTGGGACTATTTAAGTAACGCCTGTATAGGCTTAAACTGCTAAGGGGGATTTACTCTTGCTTTAGATACATTTATTTGTGGAATCCTGCGGTCATACAGCCTGATTATCAATTACCACATCTCCTCAAACCTAGTTTACGTAGTAGAACCTTTTCTGTTGCCTTATTATTTATCCTGAGGCTGTGATGCGAGGAACCCTAACTCTCTGTTAAAACTGAGAGAGTGAAACCAGGGTTCCATACCTGAGAAGCCTCCGCAGCTGCGATCCCCACTACTACAGTCCATTCAGGCGTTACA
>NW_017306348.1:1146275-1150352 GCF_000935625.1 Nanorana parkeri | reverse complement strand
TGTAACGGCCGCCGCCGTCACCTGCGAGCAGGGGTGGAGGAAGCGGCAGCCAGCCGCTCCTTCGCTGGGCCGATTGCGTTCCACGGTGGAGCGCATACCCCTCACTTCCGGGTTTCGGGACTGCGTGCGTTCCACCGTGGAACGCGGAAGTGCGCCGAGAGCGTGCTCGGCTCCTCCTAGTTACGGAGGCCTATTTAAACGGCCAGCTGAGACAGCATGGCGTTCCTGAATTGAGCAGAAACGCCTGCTGTCTCCTGGGACCCTCCACTTGCCTCTTAGCAGTGCCTCCATCGTTGACTGGATCCGGACCCCTCCGAGGAACCCCTGCTTCTCCAATTGAGCCTGTTTTTCAAACAAACCGCAAGTACCGAGTGCTTTTGCACCCTCTTGTCATTTGGGACTATTTAAGTAACGCCTGTATAGGCTTAAACTGCTAAGGGGGATTTACTCTTGCTTTAGATACATTTATTTGTGGAATCCTGCGGTCATACAGCCTGATTATCAATTACCACATCTCCTCAAACCTAGTTTACGTAGTAGAACCTTTTCTGTTGCCTTATTATTTATCCTGAGGCTGTGATGCGAGGAACCCTAACTCTCTGTTAAAACTGAGAGAGTGAAACCAGGGTTCCATACCTGAGAAGCCTCCGCAGCTGCGATCCCCACTACTACAGTCCATTCAGGCGTTACAAACATACACTTTAAGGGGTTGGATAAGTAGGATTTCTACTGTACGGTCGCGCATCTTCCGTCAAACAAGCAGGCTGGAAAACCCGCCGGGAATCGTACGTTAGTGGCCTGCTTGTTCGACAACTGCTGAACGGGCTGTTTGCAGTCATCGGAAGCCCTTCCCTCATTGCAGTCATCAGAAGCCCGCCCCTCAGGGGGACGCGCTTGCTATGACCGCAAGTACGATCTGCCTGTCCAAGATGGGCAGATCGTACGTTTTTTAAATTACTTTACAACCCTCGCAAGACAATAGTCTTGCGAGGGTTGTAAAGTGTATGGCCACCTTTACAGCTATCCAGCAAACAGGGAGGCATGGATCACAACATTATGTGCATTTCTTAAAGTGATCTTTATTCAATTGGAAAAACAAAAATTAAATGTTTTTTCTGGTTAATAAAGATAAATGGAGACATTCAGAACTGCTGCTTGGTACCAGGTATTATAAAACCACCAGTGCCAGAACTGCAGCACTGTATGACAGTACATGTATTGTGAGAGCCAAGGTTCAGGCAACCAAAGGAACTGCTGCTCGGTATTAAAGAACCACCAGTGCCAGAACTGCAGCACTGTATGACAGTACCTGTATTGTGAGAACCAGGGTTCAGGTAACCAAAGGAAACCATTCATGAGATTTGCTTCTACTTGATGGTTTGGTTTATTTCTTTAACATTTGAATTCTAAATTAATAATTTTCCTCCGCCCACTGAACCCCTGATAAATACATGGACTGTGCACCGCAGATGGGATTCGGCCACAGCAGCCTTAAATTTAGCCACAATGAAACAATTAGCAATCTAATAAATAACCAAGACAAAATAAACCATAAATGAAAAATACAGTACCATGACAACTGTTGGAAGGGGGTCTTTGGTGTTCACTACCCTAAAGGCTTGACAAAGACCCAAATCTGTCAGAAGCCACACCCCACTAGATGGAGGATAGCTCCGATCCTAATGTCCCAGACATTTTTCACCTTTAACCTTCGCCATTGGCCATGGCTGAAGTTCCTGGACTGGACATGGTGAACATCTTCTGGGCCACAGATAAGCAACTGATTCTAGCAGTGCTTTCTGCTCTGATGTTTTCCTTTCAGATTGCTGTTGGTTGTTCTCCAGGCCGCATTTTATGTAAAGCTGCAAGATGGTTGTAATGCCCTTGGCAGACTTTTTGTTGGATTCATAGATCTCATTATCAGTTGAAGGTTTGATTGTCTATTGGCGCACTTGGACATGCTTTCTTTAAACATTCCATATGTGGATACTTTTTAAAATGTAACTCCAGGAAGTTCTAAAGTACACATATGAATGCAGCCTTCTATTTACTTATACATCATTAAATGTAGTTTTTAAATACAAGCAGTGTAAGTACCTACATTGATTTGGTTTTAACCTCTTGCGGTTCCTGTACAGAAGAGTTTAGACTGGGAAAAGGGAAAGCACAAAGAACCAATAAGTTGAGCAGCAGAGCAAGAAACATGATAATAGCAGGAAAGAGCAGAGTGACAGGGAGGTGAGCTCATCAGTCTTATGCTTCTTCTTGTTACTGACCAGTCACAGGATGGGGGAGGGACAAGACCTGTAAGTGTAACTGATTTGCAGCAAACAAAAATCAGGTCTCCTCTTCTGTCAGATTGAGCTGTGCTGTGTAAATTTTAGAACTGTATGAACAGAAGTACAAATTCTTTGGCAGGATAAACAGAACCTATATATGTATTTTATCTGTGTATATAACTTTTAGCCTGTTGTTCAGTTACCACACATACTTTGAAAGCCCAAACAATAGCTTTATATGCAATAATTGAGCAGTGTGTTAATTGTACATTGTGTTTTGCTGGAGTTGGCCTTTAACTGCTGCTTTCAACTGTTTTCCTTCCTATTGGCGGTGATCTGGCCATCCATCGCCACATTTGGGGCAGCCGTCCTGCACTTTGCATCGTGCCTTTATCAGCGGACGCGGGAGACAGCTGGCAGCCCGCGATTAGGAGAGCAGGTAATGGCTTATTGACTGACTCACATCAAAGGAGGCCGAGATCTTCATTCACTTGCGGCAGTACAGGAAAATGAGTGACACATTGATAACAGACTCACCTGCGCTTCTCATACTGTTTCAAATTACAGAATTAAGGAAGAAAGTCTTATTCTGCAAAGTTTCCTCACTCCTGTTGTAAATTGTAAGCTCTCACCATAATGGACAGCTCCATCCTGGTACATTGGTTACCTACCTTGAAGTATATGTAAACCCAATCAGTAAATTCTCAAAAAAGATTTAACATGCTAATAACATTTCAAAAGCCATTTTCACTCTTTTAAATTGACAGCTTTGATTAAAATATAGCCTGGTGATCCTGCCATGAAGGCCCTTCCTGTTATAGAGCAGAAACACCCTGTCCCTGTCTCCCAATTGTGCTCATCTGTTGTCCCTTTGTCATGCGAACTTCTGATTTAGACTACAAATGGAAGTTTTAACACACACACATTCAGTGTGCCGAGCTAAAAGACAAATATAACTAACTAAAATCACATCCACGTATTGAACAATTTGAAAAAATATTGTGAACAAATGAACATGTGTATACCATTGAGACAAATCAAAATGATACAAACTTACAGTCATGCAACCCAATCAGCAGTCAGCTATTCCCAGTGCTCAAATCAAACAAACTATACATAACACTTACATCTATGTGTTGACCATTGTAACAAAATATAGTGAAACAATATTGTAATCATTAAACAAGTCCACAAGTGCTCAAGCAGAACAGAGTACAAAGAACAGTGTAAAACCGTGAGGCTTTAAATCTTCCACTCTTTCCTTACGAATTGGCGTGGAAACTCCTCCTAGTGAAACACTCCCCTTCTGGTATAAAGCTCTTTTTAGGTCAATTAGCAAAGACCCCTATGTTATTCCACGCAGGACACCCTACGACCAGTGGCTTTAAAGAGTCATCCTTTAGACATCCAGTCCTTGTGGTTCTCCCCTCCAGTTGGTATCATATACGAAGAAAAACAAAAACCATAGTGCACACTAGGGATGTGTCAGGAAGCGGGGGGTGTTGTCCCTGCTCGGGGGCCACGGGCACGGCGCAGGGCACGGGTTTCCCCTCAGCTTGGCAGAACTCCGGGTGCCCGGGTTGCGGGTATGCATGCTCGAGTCGCATGGCGGGTGCGCATGCGTGGTGGTACGCAGGCTGTGCACGCATCCCCGGGGGCACGTGTGTAGCACTCTTGCTCCATTAGGCATCAGGTGTGAGCCTTGCTGGGGGAGGTTCCCTGTACACACCTTCCATCTCTCTCGCCTGCCATTGGTTCCCGAGGAAGGAAGCCTCCTGGTTGCCTCGGTGACCGGGGG
>NW_017306348.1:1144798-1146014 GCF_000935625.1 Nanorana parkeri | reverse complement strand
TGCTGAGAGGTCATGGAGCCGACTTCCCGGCCAACCAGGAAGCCGGGCAGCGTGTAATGACGCGCTTCCTGGCTTCCTGATTGGTCGGGAAGCTGGCCAATCAGGAAGCTGGCCTCGTGAGGTAAGGTTACCTTACCTTAGTATGTGCAGCCTGTCACCCCGGGGCCTCTCCAGCGAGTATGCGGCCTTTGGCCGTTCCAGCCGGAGCCGTCCAATCAGGAAGCCGTGCGCCGTCTAATGACGCGACGCCCTGCTTTCTGATTGGCCGGGAAGCTGATCAGTCAGCACTGGATCGGACACCCGCCGCAGCACTGGAGAGAAGGATGAAAAGGACAGGAAAGAAGAGGAAGATCCGATTAAGAGACATCATTTAAGCTACTTACAAACATCCAAATACAAGAGTAAAGCGAAGGGTAAGGATCCAAGACACTGCTAGCCTTATCCACACTCCTATGCCGGTGCACTTACCTATTGAGGTAGCTCTGCCCGAGTAGAAATAATTTCACATTTTATTCTTTTATTAATGTGTGTGCATTTATTTTTTATTTTTTGCAAAAGCTGGACTATGTCTTTAATGTATCTCAACAGCACAGAAAGAAGGGATACAAAGAGTCCAACAACAATGGAAAATCTCTCCAACAGGCAGAACTTTATTCCTGAAAAACAAGAACTAAAAGTAGAGTAACACAACCAGCTATCAAAGTTTATCGTTGCCTGTGTGTTGTCTTTTGCCAAAGATGTTGCTCTTGTTCTTTAGTATCGCGTCGCGATGCGACAGCTGGCAGGTTGTTACGGACGAGCCGATTGGCTGAAGGTGCTGTCAATCATCTGACTGCACTCAGCTCACACAGTGCACGCAAAGCTGCGTGCCGGATAGCTTTGCTTCGCTCTGCACGGCTTCGCGTGCAGTGTGTCACGGCCTTTACAGAGCCGCATCATTCTGATAAAGATGCGGGCGGGCTCACCGTGCACAGGTGGCAGAGAGGCGGCGGAGGAAGCCACTGCAACGGCGGCCACAGCAGTCCCCCCACAACCAGGGTCCAGGGAGCCCCCCACTGACCACCAGGAGAGCCCCCACCAGTGTAAGGTGACAAGATTTTTAAAATAAAGTCCAGGGACATTTTTAAATGTCCCTGGGAACATAATACAACATAAAACAATATATATATATATATATATATATATATATATATATATATATATATACAGTGTATGT
>NW_017306348.1:1140324-1144762 GCF_000935625.1 Nanorana parkeri | reverse complement strand
AGTCTCCCACGCTGTCAGAAGCTGGATACAGCGTGTGCTGGTTACTACTTAAACCGGCACGCTGTGTGGAGGTTCTGAGAAGATACGCTATTAGCGTAGTGGGGAAGCCGGCTGCGTATTTTGCCTAGCTCCCGCTACGCCTATCTTCTCAGAAGCTGCACACAGCGCGCCGGTTTTTCAGTAGTAACCAGCATGCTCTGTTGCAGCTTCTGACAGGGTGGGAGACGGGAGGCTGCATTTGGCGGTGGATCCAGGAATCAGGTGAGTATTTTGGTGAGTATTTAAAAAAATTTTGGCCCACTATTTGAAAAATAATGTGGAGAAAAAATTTCTGTGGCACAAGAATGTCTATGCAGGTGGGGCGTGTGGGAGGGACTTGTATGTGGGCTGAGCACAAGGGGGCCCCATAATCTTGTATTGCCTGGGGGCCCCATGTGTTGTCAGTCCGCCCCTGGTCCCTACTCTTCTTCACAGTCCATCAGCAGGCAGCCAGAGATCAGAGCACTTAACCCAGTGGCATCTCCAGGCAATAGCCAGAAAGTTTCCAGGTTTGCTGATTACTATTGATATATACTTACTATTTCCAATAGCCATTACTAACTCAAGCTTGTCCAATAGAAAAAAATGTGTTTTATTAAACATTGTATTTCATTGCTTCTCTGGTATATGACCTCTTTTTAAAGCACTAAGTTGAGAAGTGTGCCTGGACTTCTTTGAGTCTTCTTCGAGACCCAATTGCTATCTATACTGCCCAACTCTTTACAATAGCCATCACATCAAAGAGTTGTAATGTATTAATGATTGTATTTAATTTCCCCTCTTCCCTAACCCTGCATATATATAAGTGGGATTAATAAACCATTCTCAGAATTGTACAAAGCCTAAATAAGTAAGGGATCTAAGGCATTCTGGAACCTTGCATCTCCAATAACTTCAGTTGGCCAATAAAAGATAGCATTTAAACTCCAAACTTTCTCTTTTAAGATACAAAATATATCTCTTTTTGTTGTGCAAAAAAGTGTACACGAGATAAGAGTCTACTGATGAGAAAAAAAAAAGGTAGATAATTATGTAAAGAAAAGTTGTGTCTAGGGCCGTCCCTGTGATGAGACAGCCCGAGGCAACCGCCTTGGCTGCCTCAGGCCGCATCTCATTGGGTCATATGGGGGGCGTGCCTGTCACCCCGTTGCCAGCCAAAGCGTTGCTTAGAGCTCTTAGAAACCTGTGATACTCTGTCTTTTGTCCCACCCAGCTCAGCGACCATCGCTGGTTGCCAGGAACTGAGTGGGACGCTCTGGCGCTGGCATCCCACTCAGCTCCTGGCAACGCAGCCACTGATGTCAGTGAGCTGGGCGGGACGCCGGACAGAGCCGGACCCAGAGGTAGCACTCTGGTAGTACCCACATCCCCCCATCCCTGGTAATGAACATCCACCACCAGCCCCCCCGATAACAAACATGAACTACCAGCACCCAACCGCCCTGGCCTCAGGCGGGAAAAAGTGTAGGGACACCCTTGCTCATGTCTTTGTCACTAGGCCACTATGCATAATTGTAAACCTATCTCTGGTTCTCCCTGTACTTCAGTGACATGGGAGTGAGAGAGGGCATGTGCTTATGGTTGCTGTGCATGACCTCCAGCATGCTCATATACCTGCTGATGCCCACCTTTCCAAATTTAGGACTGCACCTTTGAGAAGATATAGCATTTATGAAATGTAGCTCCATTCATATCTCATGGTAAATGCGTTGTTGCTCAGTGCTGGTGTATAATGACTTGCCTATTTCCTTACCAGTCCTAGGATCTCCCTTCTACACCGCAGCAATTTGATAACAGATAACGTCATGCTGTAGACTTCCCAGCCCTTGCTTATAACTTTGCACTGCTGACGGCTAACTTTCCCCCGCTCTTTCTAATGAAACTGACCAGCAGCATTTAATTCCTTGTGTTTTGCGCAGTAATGTGATGTAATGTGATTTATGGATGCAATTTCCTGGAATTCTGGACTTTAGGTGTAAATGGAGTTCATTCTGCTTTCATTCAGACGCGTGCCTTTGTTTACTCAGTTATTGAACACAAGGCCTTCTTTTTGATACGTGACTGTACTTAGAAAGCATCCTATAGACAGCAATACTTGCATTCAAGGTGTTAGATTTTTTTTCTTAATTAGATAAAAGAAAACTCAGGCCTGATGGAAAAAGAAGATTGTTGTTTTAAATGTGATGCTCTTCAAATTACAAAGAAAATCCAGCTGAGACTTTAACTTTGGTTTTGGCAATTCAAGGTCAGTTAAGTGTAGTGGGGTGAGGTAGGTCTCCTATTAGGACTTGTGGGCATTTGTTTGCAACTGAACTGCTTTTCCTCAACATACAAGTCACTATGCATCAGCAACTCAGAAGCAGCTCAAAATTACTCCTTGAGCAATGGAAAGACGAACTTCAATGCATATAATGCCAAAAATGCTTGTTTTGCATAGAATATATCATGGTTTAAACCAGGAAGTAAGAGGAAATGCCTCTAAAGCAAAGGGAAATTTAACTTTAACAGTTGTCCCCATTAGAACATTTTCACTAATCTCTTCTCCATGTGATAACTCTAATAATATTATTCACAAAAG
This sequence comes from Nanorana parkeri, assembly GCF_000935625.1. Lineage (NCBI taxonomy): Eukaryota > Metazoa > Chordata > Amphibia > Anura > Dicroglossidae > Nanorana > Nanorana parkeri. The sequence continues at coordinate 1,142,145 of NW_017306348.1, read as the reverse complement.
GGTGAAGAGTTTGGAGGAGGCAGGAGAAGCAAACCATCTAGGACAACATAGCTGAACTGGAAAGTTGGCTGAATTGGAGAATTTTTCCAAATCAGCAATTTTGGCCTACATTGTTCACTTCTCCTGCCTTCTCCAAACTCTTCACCCTTTTCTGAATAACCCTGTACATACAATTTTGGATTTCCCATCCTTTTCTGTACTGGATACAACGGTCACCAAGGAAAAAAGAGCAAGTAAATTTCCCTTGTACGGACAGAGAAATAAAGATCTACCCTTCCTAAGTTTATCAAAAAGCTACAAAATACACTTTAACCCCTTCGTGACGGGAGACGTACACTGTACGTCCAGCCACAAAGGGACCAAATGACTCGTCACGTACACTGTACGTGACGAGTTATTTGCTGCACTAGAAGGCTGCTAACCGCTGAGAATCAGCGGTTACCTTTCAGTAATAGATGTCTAACTATCTAGAGATCCATTACTGAAAGGGTTAACCTTTTTCAGACACCCGATACCTTAATATCGGGTGTCTGAGAGTCACAGCAAAGCAGAGACACATGTCGGCTTTTGCCGGCATTCTGACAGCTCGTATAGATCGAGAGATATCTCTCTCAAGCTATACTGGCTTTTTTTTTTTTATCTTTTGACTTTCAAGAATAGATACAAAATGTTATGTATTAGACACATAATGTATCTATTCTTGAAAGTAGAATGTTTAAGTTTTCTGAAACATTCACTGACAGCTGAATCCTGAACTGCTGCAGGATCAGTGTCACTAACTTATTATCGGCTGTTCTGAAGTTTGAAGCAGCCTGATAATAAAAAAAATGTATTAATTTATCAAGCAGTAATAGTGAGATTAATTCACAATGACTGCCTGATATAATTAAATAAATAAAATTTGTCAGTATAAAAAAAGTGAAAAGTGTAAATAAATTAAAAAAAATAGTGAAAAGTGTAAAAAAATTAAAAATAAGGGACAAATAAATGAATGTATGTATTGCATTTTTTTTTAGCTGTGCTGGTTTTGTTAAAAAAAAATACTACAAATCAAAACTGGGAAAAAAAGTTTTTTTTTACGTTTTTTCCTCTTTTTTTAATTTGTATTTGTCCTAAGTGAGGCGTTAGACACACATATGTGATATAAATATATAGCCCTATCTGTCCTCTAAAAAACAATATATAATATGTGTGGGTGCACTTTGTAAGAAAGTATATTACTGACGTGGAAGAATCACACAGCAAAAATGTCAAAAGTGTGTCAGTCATTTACGAACAGAAACCAAAAACAAGCTCAGTCATGAAGGGGTTAAACAAATCAAAACAACTTAAAAGCACAGCAAAACATACTGCATTGTACTCTGGGTCTTGAATCTGATTTCTGTGAGTCTTACACAAGTGCTATAGCCCCACCATGAGGGGAACTATAAGCAACTTTGCATGACTATAGGGTTGCCACCTGTCCAGGATTGACCCAGACAGTCCGGGTTTTGAATGCTGTGTCTGGGTTTCATGGCAGCAGAAACCCGGACACAAGATGTAAGGCAGACAGGGGCAACCAAAATTAAGATAGGGGCTACTAGCCCCCCACTGAAAATAGTCTTGACTGTGATATTTACATATGAATCGGTGGCACTATTTACATATTTACATATGAATAAGCTGCGACTCCCCAAAAAATGTCTGCGCGTCGCTAGGGTGTCGGGTTTGCTTGAAGAAAAACTAACCCTACATGAATATATTCCTGGCATGTCCCAGTATACAGAAGCAGTATAATTATTTTTAAGGCTTTAGGTTTGATCACTGAAGTAGATGCAATCC
>NW_017306348.1:1128933-1140297 GCF_000935625.1 Nanorana parkeri | reverse complement strand
GAAGGAAGGCAGGGAAGGGAGCTGTCAAGCTATACCAGGAAGTACCATAGACCTTCATGTAAGAACCACCAGGTATTCTTTTAAAAAAAGGTGCAGATTTTAAAATATTAAAACTGACTTTTGTAATTACATTACCATGTTAAAAAAAGTCCTACACTCTAATATTTGTTTGGGTAATCGTTAGCTTTGATTATGGCACATGGTCGCCATGGCATTGCAATGTCACAACTGGATTTAGCTAAGGAAATAGGTCAGAGCCTTCCTTTGAATAATAGGTCTAGGTTCAGCAACATTATTACCCAAAAAATGAGGACAGCTGTCTTCCTAAATATACTAAATTGCCAGGTTTTTCCATCAATGGATATTGTCTTCCCTGATGGCACATTGGGCAAATTCCAAGATACCAGTACCAGGATTAATTGGGCTCAGATTGTGAAAGAGTGGTTCAGGGAGCATGAGACATCGTTTTCACACATGGATTGGCCACCATAGAGCCCAGACCTTAACCTCATTGAGAATCTTTGGGATGTGCTGAGGAAGACTTTACGCAGTGGTCTTACTCTCCCATCATCACTACAAAGCAACTCTGGACGGAAGTAAATGTTTTGACATTGCATAAGCTTATCGAAATGATGTGTGACGTAATCAAAGCGAAAGGTGGTCCAACTAAATATTAGAGTGTGGGACTTTTTCTGACCAGGCAGTGTATAAGGTCAGGGCAAATCCCAGAAGCCAGTTCACTGAAGCTCCTTAAAAATGGCAGTTGGCACCTAATTTTTGAGGTTTTCTCTAGATGTTGTCAATGGAGTTGGCTCCTAAAAAAAATCCTGCTAGCTCTTGGATTGGACATTCTTGCTCCAGAATTTCATATTAATCTATCCACCTCTGTATTGCTAACATAACTTACGAACAAACGGGGTACTTTAAAAGTGGCAAATCTTCTTCAAAGCACAGGACGCTGTACCTTTATATTTTCAGCTCAAAATCCGTCTCCGGCAGCTGATAAAATCTTGGCTGCGATTCCACACATCTCTGCCATTTTATTAAAGGGCAGCCGGGACAAGCTCAGACGTAATTGTTTTAATTGCTTGTACGGCGGGCTTGTGTCGCCTGCGATTAATTGTGCAAATGGACGCTGTTGTCCACTGTTATCACGTTATCAGGTAGGGAAACATGTCAGAGATGGAGCTGCTGTTACCAGGCACAGGCTGGCGCTATTTGCAGGGGTTTGGAAACATGGACATGTGGTGACTGGGGACCGCGGTCTCCATCTGTTTATTCTCTCCTAGTTGTAATGAAATAGACATAAGGTAGCAGCACTGCGATAATCGTTTTCTGTGAATAAGGCTTAGACGGAAATAGCACATCTTTAGCCACACTTGCAAAATAAGAGGTGTCAGGGCCTATAAAAGTCAACTGGGTTGGAGCCCTTTAACTTTCTTGCTAAGTGGTAGTCACTTAGCACTTTTTATGTGCCTAGATCTGGTTTTATCTTTCAAATTTTCTTAAAATACATGTTCACTATAAAGGTAAATTTCAGCCATTCAGCTCCCTTCCCCGGATGCCCCTCACTGCAGGCCTGTACACACCTCATCGACTGTGACATCCTGCGATGTCTGTAGCCCAGCTGGTAAGAATCTAGTGCCCGGGTGCCCACGTCTACGCTGCAACATCCCATAGACTTCTATGAGGTGCTGTTTCTGCCATATGGTACATTACATTTAAGTCAATGGGACATTACTGCACAGGCATGTGCAGCTCAACGGAAGATTTTTCTGGCCGGGCTGCATATTGCAGGGTATTAGGCTTGTAGTACTCTCTGTTTCCACTAGATGTCCCCATTTGCCCTTATGTTCTCTACTTTGGGCTCTGGGTGCCATCTTGGGAAAGCCTGTGTCTAACGAGAGACAGAAGTCTCATGAGATTGGGGCAGCTATCTTGAAGAGGTAGAAGCCTACAAATAGCAGCATTGGCTGCGTTACGGAGATCCTGCAGTATATGACAGACAGTGTAGGACAAAGACAGTGAAAGCAAAGGCAGACCTAGAGGCAGGGAGATCTTCCTGGTGAGGAGGGACAGAACAGGGACGCCCTTAAAGTCAAGCCGGAATCCCAGGACAGGTTGTCTAAAACATTCTCCAGCCTTCTGGTATAATGCAATTCTGCACACTGAATCTAACTAGGACAGCACTATTACAGGGAAGCCACCTCCAGCCTTACTGGTACACACTCAATGAGCATGTCTCTAGCAGCCTCCTCACTTCCTGTCTGGTAAAACCATTGTCAGTAGGACAGGAAGTAAGGGAAATCTGAAACAGGGGCACAGAAATAAAAATATAACAGGGGTTATAGCCACCCTTTACTTTAAAAAAAGCATTTTTAAATTTGTCTGTGCTGCATGTATAAGGGCACCTTCACTTCCTGTCTGCTAAAATTCTGTCATCAGGAAAGGAAGTGAGGGTAAATCTGTTTAAGGGAGCCCCAGATATCAGTAGAAGCCTAACAGGACATCTATCCCTCCCTATAAAAAATATTTTGCCATACGCAAACAATGGAAATCTTCACCATTTGGTTTAGCACTCCTGTTGTATGCTTACCCCTACTCATTCACAAGGGGGTGGGCGGCATCTGGGTGCCCCCTTAATTAAAGGGGTACCCCGATGCAAAAAAGCCGCCCTGCAAGCAGACCCCAACAACCAACGCCTAAGGGCTTGTGGGGAAAAGGCCCTTGTCATCGGCATGGGGGACAAGGTGCTTTTCCAGGGTGGACCCTAGAAAAGCACCCTTCTAGTGCCGAGGGCATGTGGCCTGGCATGACCAGGGCGGGAGGCACTCGCTTGCCCCCCTCTTTCCTGCCTTGCCAGGCCTGTGTTCGGAATAAGGGTCTGGTAGGAATTTTAGGGGGGACCCCACGCCCCCCCTCCCCCCTTTTTTTTGGGGGGTGGAATTCCCCCTTAAAATTCCTACCAGACCTAAAGGGCCTGGTATGACTTTTAGGGGGAAGCCCATGCACTGGGTGGGTCCCTCCAAACATTCCAAACTGGTATGAATCGGGAGGGGAACCTCACGCTTTTTTATTCTGCTGACTTAAAAAATATATATTTTTTTCTTTTGTCTAATGTCACTTTGCTGCAACGAAAATGCGTCCAAAAACAAAATTTTGTACATACTACCGCTAAATAATTTAATCCACATCCCGAAATGAATTGACTTTTGGACCCGAATCCCAAAAAAACTAAATAACAGAAAATCCAAATAAAACTAAACTAAACACATTTTCTGTAGGTTCACATATCTACTACCCAATCCCATATGCAGCAAATTGTGATGTACTGTGACTTCAGACACCTTTCTATCAGAACCAGCATTACATTTTTCAGCAATTTGAGCTTCTGTAGCTTTACTATGGGACTGGACAACAGGGGCAAGCCTTAGCTCCCCACATGCATCAATGAGCCTTGGCCACCAATGACCCTGTCTCCGGTTCACCGGTTTTCCTTCCTTGGACCACTTTTGGTAGATCCTGACCATGGCAGACCGGAAACATCCCACAAGAGCTGTAGTTTTGGAGTTGCTCTGACCCAGTCATCTAGCTATCACAATTTGGCCCTTGTCAAAGTTGCTCAAATCCTTACACTTGCCCATTTTTTTTCTGCTTCCAACACATCAACTTCAGGGGCAAAAGATAATCAATGTTATTCACTTCACCAGTCAGTGGTCATAATGTTATGGCTGATCGGTGTATTCTTCTGGAGTAATGAAATCCAGACAGAGATTCTAACCACTCCCCCCTGTATACAAAACTCATAAGAGAATAAAAAAATGGCTTGAGTTCTCAGTTATTTAGCATTTTAATTACATTTCAGTATATCTATTAACGGCAAAATGTACTGCGATTTCTCAAAGTAAAAATGTGTTTGCTTCAGTTTATGTCTGAACCATTAAACAAATGGGCACATCTCTTGCCAGTTTTCTCTAAAGCTAACGGTCTACCAGAAGCGGACATTAATGGAACTCTGGGGCAAATATTATTTTTCCATTTCCATTACATTGTGTTTTATCTGCTCAGGCCTCCCCCTAGCCAAAACCCAGGAGTGGAATACTTGTAAAATCAAGTCAAGCAAATGGTAACGTTTTCAGGCTAATTTGTTCATTAGGAGACAACAAAACATTAAAATCTATGGCGGCTCACTACTAAATCGTAGATCGCAATCAAGTTAGCGTACAGCATGCAAATACATGAAAATGAAAGTCCTCGGGTTTTTTCTTTAGATTGATGATTGCAGATTTTACTCAAGATTAATGGAAAACATAAATAGAAATAATTCTGAATCTGATTAACATTTATTTCATGAAAATGTACTGCAAATGAGGTCAATGGCCAGATATCGTTTGAGGTTTATTTATACATTTTTTCTGTTACTTACAATAGGAAGGAACCACACCAGCGGAAACGTGTGGGGAACGCCATATTTGTGTAATGTTTTCTGATGACGGTTAGAAAATTAAATTGCATAGTGGTAGGGTTTCACAAATCAAGGGAAATGTAAAAAAAAATAAGCTTGCCTGTAGATGGTTTTGTGCAGATCTGTGTGTTGCGATAACACATGGTATAATGCAATGCAATGCAATGAAATGCATGTAACTAAGAGACCTATTTTGAATGGCATGCCAAAATGGCTAATGTACCACAATGCACATATGTAAAAGGATAAATAACTCAAGAACAAAAAAAGTATTATAATATTGCAGCTTACCATTCCTTAGATGTGGTGGCTGCATTCGTTTTCTTTTTTCCAGCTAAAAACATTTTAAGCAAGTATAGAAAGTATCTGTGGACCTTACCAGAAATGTCATGTCGTTGTCACTTCCTGTGAGCTAAACAGACAGAAAAATACTAAGGGGGTTATTCACAAAGTTGCCAAAGGCAGCCAAGTGAATAACCCAGCCAAAGTGAAGTGAGCCGAACGAAGTCCGGCTATTCACTTCTGGCTTAGTATGGCTGATTTCAGCCGTACATCGGCTGAAATCAGCCGTACTTCGGCTGCCTTCGGTCAGGCGACAACGCTCTGCATGTTCGGCTGAGCCGAAGTGCAGAAGGACTTCCACTCAGCCGACCCAACATTTGGATCGGCTGAGCCGAAGCTCTGGCAGTTCACTCGCTGCCGTTGGCCCCTATTCACGTAGGGGCCGAACGGCAGTGAGTGAATAGCCGAATACCGCCGAGTGGCATTCGGCTTGGCTATATAGCAGAATGGAAAATAAATGAAAAAAGTTTTTTCTAAAAAAAGGTTGAATTTTTAAAAAAAAAATGTAAATAAATAGTTAAATAAAAAAAAAACAATTGGGCGGAGCTAGCAGTGACAGCATAGGATTTGAAGCTAATTCCAAGGGTAGTATGGTGGTATTCTGAGCTTGTTGCAGATTTGTTGCTGCGTGGACTGGTGGTCAAGCCAGGGTGCCCTGGGTTTTGTGTATACACCCTCCATTTTTGTTGGTTATAAGAATTTTCCAGCAGTGTATAGTGGGAGATTCTGACCTTTCATATTTACCTGATTCAAAATCAAAACTTTTGTAGCGCTCACCCCCGAAGGAGCCGCTGAATATGAAATAGGTTCTCCTACCTGTTGGTTCCAGCTACCGGTCCCCTTTGATCAGCAACAGCACACCGACACTCATGGACAGAATGGCTTGAGTCTTAGGGTATTTATTTGTAAGTTCAATAGGAGAGAGAGGGTTTAGGATCTGTAGGATGCCCTTGGAAATACTTCAGAGGACAGCTTTCTCCCTTAGCAACAGCTAAGACTGAAATCACTGTGATCTGGTCCCAGGGACCAATAGTAGTAGTAATACTGTGAACAGATACCTGGAATAGGGTGAGGGATCTCCCTTGTGGGTCCCAGACGGACGCTCGCACCAGCTCCTCTGCGGTACCCCTCAACAAGCAGACTCTCCCTCCATCCCAGCTTCCATCAGGTATTTTCCTCTTCAGGATCTGGAATCTCTGTGCCCTCAGCATCTGCAACTGCCAAGAAGCACTCCAGTTCAGTGGTAGTATTTTCTTAGAACAAGGCACCCATCACCTGCCACGTGTATGGGCCCAGCAAAGTATCAGTGTATCCTAGGCCTCTAGGCCCCTCAGCACCTGCCATGTGCTGAGGCCCCGGCCAGTTTCCTGCATCTCTACAGACCTCCTAGGGCGAGGCCCCTAGAGGGAAGAGAGCTCTGCACAGTGTCCCCAGACCTTTTATTACCTGCCCTCAACCATGCCTCTGAGACATCCTACTCAGGGATTGGCTAGGGTCAGGTGCATGGTCATAACCTGAGGATGGATCCTCCCTCACTGTATGCCAAGGCTCCCTTTTCCTCAGCAACAGGAGGAGCAATCAATCCAGCAGATTCAGGGACACCCATAGAATGCAGAGCTCTGTATAATCAGTATCTAGACTAGTTACAGTCCAGGTATCTCTAAATTGAATAGCGACATTTTAGAGGGCGCTACACTTTTTTTCAATGTATTTTTTTTCATCCTGAATAAAATAAACATTTACAAAACACTGGCATTCCATTTAAGACACAGGAATTCACTTATAAAAGTTCCACCCGGCATCAATGTCCCTTGATGGCGCTGTCGGGTACAGGAATTTCCTGTATGCTGTGCACATTATTTTTTCTATACACCACTTTACTTCCGCTTTAAAGCATACCTTCACCCATGGAATGTACATTATCTCCTCTCCTTCCTTCCCCCTCCCTCTTACCCAAATGATATTTAACTGTGACACTTCCTAATTCCTTGCCTAGGTGAGGATAACGAAGGATCGGCCACTCGCTGCCTCACATCCCAGGAGGCAGTGTTTAAGTGAGATGGAGTATCGTCCAATTTCGATCTAGTGAATGTGCAGACACACCACAAAATCTAAGTTCTTTGGGTCCTGGCAGAGACAGGCAGCATGTCTGCGCATGTGTGGATTTCCTAGGTTTCCGTGGGATGAAAAGCAGAAAGCAACAGAAATGGGAGTTTCAAGATGGCAATGCAAAGCAGAATGGCACAAGGATAACTTCAGCTGGATTCCTGCCCATGAGCACACATGCTGCAGCTCTCTTCCAACTTCCAAGGACCTGGCAGAGACTTTAAGGAGTGTTTGTGCATCCACAAGAATCCAGCTGAAGTTCTCCTTGCGTCACGCTATTATGCACTGGCTTCTTAAATCTCCCATTCCTGTTGCTTCCTGTGTGCATAAACATGCCACAGGTCTCTGCCAAGTCTTGCATGCTCAGATATGCTCCAGGTCTCTACCAGGTCTTGCATGCACAGACACATCAAAGGTCTCTGCCAATTCTTGCATGCACAGACACACCGCAGGTCTCTGCCAGGTCTTGCATCCACAGACACGCCGCAGGTCTCTGCCAAGTCTTGCATGCACCGACAAGCTGCAGGTCTCTGCCATGTCTTCTTGCATGCAGAAACATGCTGCAGGTCTCTGCCAGGTCTTGCATGCACTGACAAGCTTGCGGCCTCTGCCAGGTCTTGCATGCACGGACAAGCTGCAGGTCTCTGCCAGGTCTTGCATGCACTGACAAGCTTGCGGCCTCTGCCAGGTCTTGCATGCACGGACAAGCTGCAGGTCTCTGCCAGGTCTTGCATCCACAGACACTTATTTTTTGGGGTTTTTTTTGTTTTAAATTTCATTGATTCCTGTCATTCAGGGCACTACCCGGATCCCCATACACTTTTTATGGCCAATAAATTGCATATAAGGCTTCAAAATGGGGACCTTTAATTTTCTGAGTTCTACCCCCATAGACTTGCATTGAGTTCTAAGTTCGAGTTAGAACTTTTTCCATGTTCGAAAGTTCGAGTTAGAACCGAACACGGGGGTGTTCGGCTCATCACTAGTCTTTGGGACCTGACAGAGACATTCACCATGTCTCTGCATGTGTTGGTTGAAAACCAGGCAGCAACTGAAACGTGAGTTTCAAGATGGTGACGGGCAAGCAGAAAGACAGTGCTGGACTCCATGGACTAGTAAGTATTTTTTTTTTATTATTACACAGGGACAATTATTAGACCAATGAGTAGTCCCATAATCATATGGGTCTAAATATGGTAAAACATCCCAGCCAACCAACATTTGCCACATCAACATAACCATGATTTCTGATTGGTCTGTTTTCAGACTTAACTTGGCTCACACATTGGGGCTAGTTATGGCTCTGAAGGGGGCATGCCAAGCTACAGCATCCGGTCGTGACCAGCGGCTGCAATATTAGAAGTCAGGAGCGAGTTTTATTCCTAAGGCCTTGTTCACACCAAATGCAGAGCAGATCCAGTCAGGTTTCTGCACACGCAGTGCAGTGGGTTATGCCGCGTTTTTGATGCGTTTTCGATGCGTTCCGGGCCACTTTTGCGTAAAAAAAAAATGTGTTTTTTTTTTAAAGTTTAACATGGGCTTTCAGGCACTTGCATGCGTTTTGATGCATTTTTGCGTTTTGCATGCATTTTTGATGCATTCCAGAGCAGGTAAAATAGGGCTTGCCGCAGTTTTTTCACCTGCTCTGGATCTGCACGCTGCGATGTGAACTGGAGCTCAAAATACCATAGGAATACATTGGACGCAGTTTTGATCCGGTCTGCACCTGCTCTGCTCTGGATCTGCTCCACGCTTGGTGTGAACAAGCCCTTAAAGTGGACTTGCAGCATGTCTTAAACTCCAGACTTATGAAGCTTGATGACTATTGAACGTTTGTGAGTATATTCCCTTGTTTTTATACTTCATTTAATAAATGGTTTTACACATAGAGGCGGCGCTCTGTTTTGTATATTTTAGTGACAATTATTAGACTATTAGATGAAATTATTATTATTATTTTTATTATACAGAATTTATATAGCACCAACAGTTTGCGCAGCACTTTACAATATAAGGAAGACATTACAATCACAATACAGTTCAAGACAATATGGTAAGGACTGCCCTGCCCGTGAGGGCTTACAATCTAAAAGGGAGGGAGAAGTGATACATGAGGAGGTAGCGGTGTGGGGATGAATTGTTTGATGAAATGTGTTTGTTCCTAGGTAGGGTGAAGTTCCTCTTTAACATTTTAGAGATCATACTGACTTGGTTTCTCTCTCTTTCTCTCCATATATATTCTTGTCTGTCTGTCTCTTTCCTAATCTCCATTCTATCTCCCCCAAGTCTCTCCTCTACCCCTCTTTGACACACATACACACACCACACACACATTAGCCTTTCCCTAGAACTCCTGATTCTCAGAAAATTGCTTAGAGACAGAGACAAAGAAGCCTGGTTAAACTGGCGTTCAGAGCCGCGCTCAGTTGATTTGGTATTCGGAGCAGAGTTGCGGCTCAGAATTGGCGAGGCACGAGCTCGGCAGGCTGGATGGCTCGTTTCTCGGTGAATACTAACTAGCTCAACTGGGACTTGAAAGCAGGAATGTTTGCTTGGCAGCCGGGAGCAGAACCTGACATAAAATACGAAGCGGCCATCAATCATTGCGCCATGGAGCGTGGACATATCATTTAAATGTCAGTGGGATGGCAGCTCGTATTTATTTATTTTACTTTTGTCTATCTCTATCTTTCTTTTTGACCTCCCTTTCCCCATAAATTCAGGTAGGTTCTTAGTTGAGAGATAAAATTGCTATTTTTTTGTTTTCTTGTGTTCTTTTTTTATGTTTGGGAGTCAAAGAATTCTATTGTGGCAGTGCATGGCAATGCCACTGCGTTATCTCCATTCTTGTGTCCAGAATCTGAGTGGCCAGCGCATGATGATGGCACAGGTGTGCACAGCCTTTAAATTAAAGTTGTTGGGAAGGGTTCAAGACTCCACCTGGGAGACAGGAAGGCTCCACCCAGGAGTCAGAGTGGAGTCCGGTGCAGCAGGGTGCTGCGGATTGGGAAGAATCCCCCAGTGTGCAGGTTAGCACATGACTGAGGCCGTCTGGAGGAACAGACAGTGGGCTGAGGCCGGAGCAGCGGTGCTGCAAATGCAAAGCCAGGAGGCTGGATGGGCATGTGCTGCCATGAGATGCTAAAGAACCCCTGCGAGGGTAATTGTTCTGTTTTGTGAACTTTCATTTAATAAAAGTGGGCAAGGAAGCCCTTGAATGAAGATTGCAGCGAGTGGATGCATCCTTAATGCGCTACCATTGTAAGCTAAAGCTCACAATATCTATATACATATATCTAAAGCAAACAGATCTATACTCCAATATTGCAACTGTGTTAACAGTTTTGCAGGGGTGGATAAATAATAAAGTATAATAGATGGCCTGAACTATTTATATTTCCTGGAGAACCTGTTGCTTCAGATTCCCTCCAGTACTGCCCAAAGCCCACACAACCAAAAGTCTAGGCATATGGTCACATGATCTCCTGCTAAATGGGCGAATCAGAGTTCTAGTTAGTGTATTTTCATTTTTAGCATAGATCATTTGACCTAAGTCATGAGCTTGTAGTACAGTGATAAGCACTATAGGGACCCTTGAGGGTTTTCCGCAGACACATAGAAGTACTGTATTTAGCCATAGGCTAACAATAAAGTGTAACTCCAGTTTTGTTGTTAGAAACCCTCTTGGGGATCTATACAATGATTTTAGCAAACTGTGTTGCAAATTCCTGCCATTTCCTGTTCTAAAGAAATATCTGATTCATGGTGTCCTTTCCAGACTGATTCCTGAATGGGGGGGTCAGCCTTTATTATAATGGACTGAGCAAATCTTAGTGTTCTAATGAGGAAATCTGCAGTGTCTGCAAAAATTAAACACCTATTATGGGAAATGCCTTAAATCTGAACTCCGGGATAAGCAAATATGGTCTAAATACAAGAGTCATGTGTATTCTTACTTGAATCTTGGTGATTAGTTTTTCCAGATCTGTGCAGTAATCCCTCACCAAATGCTACACAATCCCTTGTGTAGGGTGACTGGTCTTGTCTCCGCCACCCTCCTGCAGTATTCTCCCGGCAGCTTGCAATGGGTGGAGCCTGATGGGTCCCTCCCACAGCTCTGCTCTCTGCACAGGCTGTGCTCCACAGGGTGATGTCACTGCTAAATATACAAAGTAATACCTGGGTTTGCAAAAGCATTTGGTGCACCCAAACTGGATTTAGATCCTTTGTGGCTATTGAGGAATATTTGTATATATATAAGGCCACCTTGCCCTAAGTGGGGTGACTACTTAGATCTAGTTTGCTAGGACTGCATTCAGTCTGGCTGATTGTATAGTCTATGTTCATTTGGTTTTCCCTAAAGGATTCTGTTATTGATTGCGTCTGCCTGCTGCTGGGTGCAGGGCCGCCATCAGGGGGATATGGCCAATACACATGTAAGGGGCCCCGTG
>NW_017306348.1:1128474-1128866 GCF_000935625.1 Nanorana parkeri | reverse complement strand
TAGATAGCAGGGAAGCCAGGATGGGCTTGGACCTCAGAGAGAAGTCTGGTGTCTCACCCAGGGGAGATCTCAAAATGTGTGCCAACCAGCTATGGTTCTCCTACACAGTTACATAGTTAGGTTGAAAAAAGACACAAGTCCATTGAGTTCAACCTAAAAAACAGGGTTCTCAGTGCCCTGTGCACTGTGAAGCTGGAAAGCATTTGGTGAGTCTGAAGTTCTGTTTGATCCTAGATGTCTGCAGCCCTGACCCTCTCTCCCTATTTTTGCCATTCATTTAATGAAGCATTATAACATTCTTAAAGTGACTGCTGCCCAGTTTCACTTTACACATCCCACATTCTGACAAGAGGTAGAGGTGCTACATATATACTGTATATATATATATATAT
>NW_017306348.1:1116095-1128381 GCF_000935625.1 Nanorana parkeri | reverse complement strand
GGCATCCTACCATAATCCCAATGCAACGTCAGAATAACCACCATTTTTTTTTATATTTATACAAGCACAGCCTTTTAAAATTATACACATGCTGAAGACTTAAAGTGACATTAAACCCTCAGATTTTTTAACATAAAACAATACTGTAATGTGCGCCTTACTGTAATCCACGGTTGTTTCCCTTCTCTTTGCTGCTCTTCCTTTTAAATCTGTATCTGTTCTCATGCTCTGCAGAACTTCTGTTTTGCAGCAGACTGCCTTGTCTCAGGAATGGATACATGGTGTCTGTGTATACGTTTGTATTGGCTTTTAACCTGAGCCAGCACTACAGGAAGAGGCCCTGAGCTGCAAAGGGAAGTTCTCCCCAAGCATGAGAAGACATGAGGATTTAAAAGGAAGAGCAGCAAAGAGAAGGGAAACAACCATGGATTACAGTAAGGCACACATTACAGTATTGGTTTATGTTAAACAAATCTGAGGGCTTAATGTCACTTTAAAAGGAATATGGACTGTGCTGTCTCCAGCAGTTGTATGGGCAATGCAGTTGCATTGGCATTTGTTTACTTTGTATTTCCATAGGTATAATTCTGTAATGCTGCCTCCTTGTGGTCATTATGCTTATTACACTACTTGTTTTGTGCAAGAGGCGAGGAGAGAAATATTCCTTTTGGCCTTCGAATACAAATGTCTTTCCCATCATATTGTTTCGAGAATGCAATAAAGATCATCATGGATGTAAAGTATTCAGGTATCTTTTTTTTTGTTGCATTGTTTTGTGCTACCTACAGGCCAGATATAGAGATCTCAGAAAAGGATGAATTGCTATTACAATTGGAGTCAGAATAAAGACCTTTGTGCGTCAGACTTCCTCCTCAGCATTATAGGTGAGAAAATCTGAACTAGAAAAAAAAATATTTTCTCCTATCATGATGTTCTTTCTTGTAAGTGGTGCTATGAATACGAATAATGAATTGAAGTGGGTGGTTACGGACACAATACGTGTTAAGGTGTCAAATATTGCATATCGGCCTCTGTCTCTCTTACACCATACATATTTTAATTAGTTACATTCTTCAGGATCACAATTTTAAATTTTAAAACCATTTCCTACTTTTCTAGTCGATCAGAGTTCTTTATTTAAAACACACCTCCAGGCAAACAGCTAAACGTCCAGATAATATACAGTACATAAAATATACAGAAGCTGTATATACAGCAGAGCCCTGCCTGACAGGGCAGGAGACCTGATTTTTCTCTGTTGCAGTTAAGTAACATTAACAGGTCTCGTGCCTCCCCCCCAGCCTTTGACTGGACAGTGAATGGAAAAGCTGCAGACTGATAATCTCATCTCCCTGTCACTCTGCTTTCTCCTCCTATTAATACGTTAGCATTGTATCATGATTGCCTGTCTCCTCGTGCTGCTTCTCCCTCTCCCAGTGCGAGCTCTGTTGTGCAGGGACTGCAAGAGAATGATACTAATTCAAATTCAGGTACTTACTGCCTGCATGCGTGGCCATCTTGGTGATACCTGCCAGCGGCCATCTTGGTGATGGACGCTGTTGGAGAGAGGAGGGAACGTTTACCCGGTGAGATAAGGTATGCCGCCGGGTTCCCTCCTTTCTCCTGCAACTGTCTGGCTCTCGGCCCATGACTGAGTGCCTACATTTTCAGAGGGGGTGACACCAAAATGACTGTCAGCCATTTTGGTGTCACCCCTCCAATGGTATCTCCCGGGTGCGGGCCGCACCCCCCCCTTGTGACGCCACTGCCTGATCCCACCATGTAAGGGCTAAGTTCTCGTGTTGGTCTAGTGGCTGGATTATATTCAATTATATTCACTGTATCCTCGGTCCTGTGAGGGTGAACGCTCACCTCTCTCCCCCTCCACTCTGGAGGTGAAATGTCCCCCGTGTCTTCATGTCTAATGGACCTGCATTAGATGTGATGACAGGTCCTTAGGCCACCTGAGCCAGGGGAAGAAGAGGCTGTAGTGACCGGTCTAGCAGCCAAGCCGGACCGAGGATCAGATGAGTATACCCAGTGGCGTCACAAGGGGAGTGCGGGGGGTGCGGCCCACACCCGGGTGACACCGTTGGAGGGGTGACACCAAAATGACTCAGTCATTTTGGTGTCACCCCCCTCTGAAAAGTCTGGCGCTCGGTCATGGACCTACTGAACGCACGATAATATCAGGAGAGAGGAGGGGACCCGGCGGCATACCTTATCCCGCCGGGTGACTGTCCCCTTCTCTCTCTGCCGGCGTCCATCACCAAGATGGCCGCCGGCAGGTATCAGAATACTGCCGCGCGTGCGCGATGACGTCACGCGCAGTGACGTCTCGGTGGGGTGACACTCGGTGTCACCCAGCCTCGTGACGCCCCTGAGTATACCTTCTTTATTTTCCTCCCTAGACCAAATCAAGAAGTTAACTCTTGCAGTGCAGAGGCAGCCCCACTGCAAGGGTTAATGTTTAGATTGCTGGAGTTCTTCCGTATTGATGCATTAATAAATGCAAAGCCACATTAATTGTAAGTCTTTGCCTGCCTGGAGTTCAACTTTAATTTGTTTTTTTTTTCTGTAATTACTTGCAACCCTTCTCTATATTAAAGTTCAAACATCCCCTGCCGACCAGCTCAGGGTGACATTGGGAGTCCCACACTGTCTACACTGGCTGCTGAAACCAGGACAGATCTGAGAACTGGCTGTTCAGAACACAAGAATACATTTTACAGCTTTACGGCGGCCATGATCACTGTCAAAAAAAAATCCTTGCCTGGTTATCTTTCATGAGATGGACAAAGTAATCGCCACCTTCTCTCGTCTTCCTTGACAAGGCGACGACTATCGCTTATGATTTTTTTTTTTTTGCTTCTTGGAAAAAAAAGCCCCTTTGGAAGTGACAATTGTGAGAGATTGAAAGGCTGTGTGATATTCACAGAGTTATATTAAGTCGCTCTATGTAAATTAATATTAATTGAATGTGTGACACTCAATAGTCATCCTTTCAGTCTGTGTGTCTGAAGACTGTGACGGTGCAGCTGCTGGCGATATGCAGCTGACAGTTTGCTGCGTAGGCTAGCACTGAGAGACTGAACACTTTACAATGGACGCTTCTATATGTCCGTCTAATTAACAAAACCATAATAATCCAGTTTAATATTTTTCCCTGTAGGGTTCCCCCAAAGTGTAAGATGCAATTCAATGCTGGTAGATACCCTGAGTGGAACATGACATCTAAAAGAATACCTAGATGGAGCCCACCCAGGAGGACACATCCGTGCAAATCACCTCTTGTGTCTGGGAGCCGTCACCACTGTAAGGCATAGTCCACTTTTAAAGGCATAACAAAGGCATAAAAAAGATTTAAAGGCATAGTCCACTTTTTGCAAAAAAATTAAAGGAGTTGTAAATTCCCAGCATATTCTATCCTGTTATAACATCCGCATTGTAATAGGAATACATACTGGAGTTGTTCTTGATAATACAATTAAAGCTTAGTTGAAAAAATCCCTTTTATGTAGCGAGAGCTGCCTTCCTTCTGCCCATCACTTTCCACAACTTCCTGGATTCCCAGTGTGCTTTGCATCTCTTTCCCTGCATCTTGATGTGATGCAATCTCGATCTCTCAAGACTACATTTCCCATCATACATTGCTTCCAGCAAGCAATGATGATGTTACATTGGTCAGATGCTGAGTTGTAGTTCAGAAGGCAAGCTCTGTGAGAGGAGTTGTGAAGAGCATATTCACAGGGCTGAGTGAAAATGTGCAATGAGGAAGTACATCTTATGTCAGTTTACAAACTTCTAGATCAATATGGTTATTAGGAGTGAGATAGAACTGGAAAATCAATATAGAAATACAGATTTAGTTTTAGTTTTTGACCACATGCATTATAATTTTTTTTACATTGGAGCCTGCAAAGTATTGCCACTTGGATTGCGAATGCAATGCCCAGGCTCCTGCAGTCTGTTCCTCCAGTCCCTTTTGGACTGCAAGTGCATTGATGTCACAGCATTAGTACTCCATTAAGAAATATGAGTCCCTCTGCTGCAGTGGCAGAAGGGCGTTGGAATTTTTTCTTTCACCATTCATATGAATGGATCTGTGAGTAAATGATACAGCTATGCACACACAGCTGCAATGAATTAAACTATGCAAAGAAGCCTGCAGAGAGAAGAACCTCATCATGTAGGTAAAGGTTGAGTGCCAGTTGAGGGTGGGGGGCTGCGGAATGGCACCATGTTCCAAGTACACCCTAAATATGGGTGTAACATTGAGCATGGTATAAAAGGTAGAAATTAGACATGTGCGATTCGTTTCGTTCCGAATCGAAATTCGGACGAATTTTCGGAAATTCGGATGTATCCGAATTCCGAATTACAGACATAACGAATGCAAACGAATCCGAATTTCCATTTCCGAAATTCGGTAGCGTTCGTACGAACGTTCGTTTCGTTTTTCTGTTCTTATTCGTTTCTTATTCGTTTCGTTCGTTGGAGCAAAGTGACATTAGAGAAGGAGAAAAATATTTTTTCCCCCTCAAATGTCACTTTTGCTGCAAACGAACGAAACGAATAAGAAACGAATAAGAAACGAATAAGAACAGAAAACGAAACGAACGTTCGTACTAACGCTACCGAATTTCGTCCGAATTCCGAATCCGAATTGACTTTCACACCCGAATCCTGAAAAACGAAATAACACAAATCCGAATTTAAAACGAAACGAAACGATTTTTTTGGCAGTGCACATGTCTAGTAGAAATAGCCTTTATTATAGAAGGATATGTACACTCTGTTGACTGTGACCAAAACTGACTGCAATAATCACCTTGTTCCCAGCCCTGTACCCCACAGAAATTCTTCTCTGCTGCCAGCTGTTAGTTTTCTCCGGCTTGCATGATGACCCTCGTCATTCAACCCCCTTCCTGTGAGCCCAGGCTATCATGGACACATAGACAATACTGCACTGATGTCATTACTGTCGTATACTGTAGAAGACTGCCCATGGGGTTGGTAAAATGAGGGTGGTGGGGTGTGGAGAAAGGCTTTCAATTTTCTACCAGTGGACTTCATATCTAATAATGAGTGTTTCTTGATCCCTGCATACAGCATCAGAGGTGGTAGGATGCATATGACAACATATTTACATAAGACGTATAAGTGGATAATCCCTCTAATAGGACCTTAACCCTAATCTTTTACATAGATCAGAAACTCTTATTTTAAAATCATCCAACATATTGGCCCATATGGGCACCCATCTTTTGGAGTGTTAGAATAACAACCATCTACATGCAGCATAGTTTTATTCTTGGACAGTATGCTATCCATTCTGGTCTACATTCTTTTACACCTAATTATATTAAACCAAAAAGACAAAAAGGTTTTCTTGGTAAACTAACTGAAACCAAATATTATTCTGTTAGCTGGCTCTTCGGTTCCTGTAGATAGTATTCCTCTTTAAGAAGACCATTGCTCCCCCCTTGCCCCCCTTTTAGGATTTTCAGTTAACTGAAAGCCTTTTGCTCTAGGAAGATTACTGCAATCAGGTTTTAGACAATGGTGAACTTGGCTTTCAACATCCTCGAATATCCATAGAGCAGCATCTGCAAATCATTTCATGCCCAGCAGTCCATTTCTGAACCCCCCCCCCCCCCATTCCACATTTGGCCTCCAAACCATCACTGTGTTTGAGAAGAGAAGTTTTAGCTACATTAGGAAATGTGTGTCTTTGTGTAGATAAAAAAATTTTCCCTGGCAAGTGGAGAAATTATAGAGTCATCTCGAATGAAGAAATGTGATGTTTATTTCACTATAAATCTGTCAAATTATTAACATTTTGGGACTCAGCAGTAGAATTAGGAAAGGTCTGCTGATTAGCAGCTATCAGAGAGGATGTGGTGGCAGGTGAGCATTCACACATCTCCTTAAAACAGATCTGCAATTTAAACTTGGAGCTGATGCTGAGCGCCCTCCCATAGGAAAGGATTGAGAAGACACTGCACCCTGCGGCTACCATATTGGACAGGCAGAGAGCTGCTGTTTGTGGTTTGGGAGAGTGTCACAGGCAGCTTTGGATGCTGCGAGGGGAGGGGTATAAGCGGCATTACAACAACGAAGCCCCTTGAACGTAAAGGTCCCATTTGCACTGGAGTCTTGGGATAACGTGCGTTTAAACGCTTGTTGTGGTGTGTGTTACCACAACGCCCATGAACACATAGTCATAAAAACAGTTTTTGGTGGTACTATTCATTTAGCACCTTGCCAGCACACTTTGACACATGTGCATTTTAGAGCGCAAGAGTGCACAAATGTGAACTTTTGTATCTGTGTATTGTGGTGCATTGAAAAAAAAAGATGCAGGTCTAATGTTTTGCACCTTAAAGTGTGCTGTTAGCCCATTCAGAATGAAAGCATTATCATAACACAGCTCTCCTTAACCCCAGGTTAGGTGTTAGCGTTAGACATGTGCACTGCCAAAAAATTTGTTTAGTTTCGTTTCGTTTTAAATTCGGATTTGAGTTATTTCGTTTTTCAGGATTCGTGTGTGAAAGTCAATTCGGATTTGGATTCGGACGAAATTCGGTAGCGGTAGTTCGAACGTTCGTTTCGTTTTCTGTTCTTATTCGTTTCTTATTCGTTTCGTTCGTTCGTTTGCAGCAAAGTGAGGGGGAAAAAATATTTTTCTCCTTCTCTAATGTCACTTTGCTCCAACGAACGAAACGAATAAGAAACGAATAAGAACAGAAAACGAAACGAACGTTCGAACTACCGCTACCGAATTTCGGAAATGGAAATTCGGATTCGTTTGCAGTCGTTATGTCTGTAATTCGGAATTCGGATACATCCGAATTTCCGAAAATTCGTCCGGATTTCGATTGGGAATGAAACGAATCGCACATGTCTAGTTAGCGTTAACAAACATGCAATAATGCAACACATAATGTGAATAGACCCTTAAGGATCCATTGGGGACCCCTGTGATAGACACTTTCATCAGCCTAGGGACAGCATTCATGTCACCAGGAAGCGAGATGAGCACTACAAGGAGGACTCTCTCACACTAGAGTGCCGCAGACTAGAGCAGTATTTCTCAACTTTTTCTCAGTCACGGCAAAATCTTGAGGCACCCAGTCTACAAATGTATAAATGTAAATGACACGTGCTCCGTCAAAAATTCCTACCAGACTTTTATGCAGGAGAGGGATCTGGTATGGATTTTAAGGGGGAAATCCATGCAAAAAACAAAAATGGGGTTTCTCTTCCTACCAGAATGCCTCCTTCCACATCAGAGTCCCCCTTCACATCAGGAGTAACCTCCTTTCACATCAGGGTCCCTTATCACACTAGGACCCCTTCACATCAGGAGCCGTCTTTACATCAGAAGCCCTACTTTTCACATCTGGAACTGCCGCTTTCACATCAGAGTCCCCCCTTTCACATCAGAGTTCTCCCTTCACATCAGGACCCACTTTCACATCAGAAGCCCCCTTAACATTAGAGTCCCCAGCTCCTTCTTCTCATGAGAGTCCTACCATTACAGCTAGAGCAGTGGCAGCATGGCAGAGAGTAGACTTGTGTGCCGTCAAAAAATTTGTTTCCTTTTGGAATATCCGTTATTTTGTATTTCGTAATTCGTGTCCGAAACTCAATTCGGATTCGTACGAAATACGAATTTTCGTTAGTTTCGGCACATTTTCGTAACTGTACGAACATTCGTTATGATGAAGTTAAAAAGCAAAAATACCTTTGTTAATATTGGAGTCGATGTGGTAGTTGTTTATTTATCCGAAATATGAATTCCGTTAACGGATTCCGGATCCGAATTTTCGTATTTCGGATAAAAAAAAACTACCATCAACTCCAATATATTAACAATTGTACTTTGCTTTTTAACTTCAATATAACGAATGTTCGTAACGGAACGAAATTCCGTCAACGGAATTTCGTATTTTCTGCCTGTATTGTAATGCAACTCTCAGCAGCAGTAGAGAAAACCTCTGATTGGTCAACCAAACGAAATACGAATTCAGTTAACGGATTCCGGATCCGAATTTCGTATTTCGGATAAAAAAAAAAACTGCCATCAACTCCAATATTAACAAATGTGCTTTGCTTTTTAACTTCAATATAACGAATGTTCGTAACGGAACAAAATTCCGTCAACGGAATTTCGTATTTCATGCCTGTGTATTGTAATGCAACTCTCAGCAGCAGCGGATCCGTATTTCGTATTATAAAAAAAATCTAGTCATGTTGTTCAACCTCATTTACAGGGGTAATATTAGTTCCTGTTTCAAAGAAATTCGGATCCGAAATTCGTTAACGGAATTTCGTATTTCGGATATAATTCGGAAACTGCAATTCGGATTTCGGATGCTTCCGAATTTACGAATTTCAGGAAAATTCGTACGAATTTCGATTCGTAACAAAATGAATCGCACATGTCTAGCAGAGAGTGGATGGCAGAGCAGACCTGGATGCAGGCGAACCTTTGTTCTTTTTTGAATGGATCCCACTCTCCCTCGACATTTCTTCCATGTTGCTGGTGGCTGGCCTATCTGCACTATGGAAGGGTATGACGCTTTGTGAACATTTCAAGGCACCCCTGAGAAAGCCAGACAGCACCCCGGAGTGCCATGGCACCCTGGTTGAGAAAGGCTGGACTAGAGAAGGAAAAATTGGACCTGAACTGTGACATGATGCCTGTTCCTCAAAAATACTTGGAGCTTTGAGATTATCTTTTTAATTAAAAAATTAGTGATTAGATAAAGGGGGTTGGAGTGGAAAGGAAAATGTGTTTTTGTGAAACTTCCAAAAATAGAGTTTTACATTCTGTATGTTCTTTAAAAGTATGCAGCATTTTCTTGCCTCCTGTTCCAGTTCTCCATGTGCCACTCTGCTCAGCAGGTACCAATTTCATCAATTTCATGTCATGTTCTCTACACTATTCCATCTAATTGGAAACATTCCTCTCTCAAATGATCAGCAGATATTCTCTTTTCTCTGAAACCTGTTATAACAATTATTTTTCCTTAATGTAGAGGTACTGTAACAGGGTCACAGTGATGTTGGCAGATTTGACTGCAGGTCTCTTGATGGGAACGCAGGCCAAGCTAGACATGTGCAGCCACAATAAATTAGTTTAGTTTAGTTTTGTATTTTGTTTATTTATTTTTTCCGAAATGGGGTCCTGTATGTGTTTCGTTTTGGGTTACGGATTCAGATCGGATTCGTAATGCGGATCGGATTCGTAATTCGGACGAATTTCCGAAATTCGGGGTTTTGCGCGAACTGACGGATTTTCGTACGCACGTATGTAGCAGAATTGGCACAGTTGACATTTCTGGTTGCTGTGCTCTAGTCTTCACTACTAAAGGGACATTAAAATCCTTTTCTTAATTTTTTTTTTATCCGTTTAAACGTTGACGGTGCATGCACAGGAACATGAAGTAATATTTTGTTTTTATTTTCACATGCTATGAAATCATCTTTTTGTAGTCATTATCGTAAATTTCGGATGCTTTCGGATGAATTCGGACATGGCACATTTCGGAAATTCGGATGCCCCGAATCTACGAATTTCCGGAATGAAACGAATCGCACGGGATCTGCAGATGCTTGCAGGCTGCTTTGTTTTTGTGACTTAAATGTGCCTTTGACTTAGTCACACGGTTCTTGATCACACAGCTTCAACTTGCTCCTACAGAGCTCACCTGGGGATGAGATTCAGGTTCACTGCTACCAGGGGCTTGTGGTACATCCTTATGTTACCATGAGTTTGAGAGTTGCGTGAGTTTGTCCAAAAATGCAGTGCACAGCCTTTGCCCCTGGTTAGTCACAAGAGCAAGCCATATGAAGGAATTAATATCCCAGCCATGATGTCAGTGTGTGTTGTTGTTAGAGAGAGTTGGCAATTCTGTATAGAAAGAGATATACCTGCTTTTAATTTTGGCATTGGTACAAATTCCCACGGCAGTGCCCAGCTTCATATGGCTTTTGTTTGACAATAGCTTGCTTATTAGCCTTTACAAATGAACAGAATTCAAATAAGAAGATTCTCCCCCATAGACTCCATTGGTCCACATAGTTTGCAAGCTTCAGCTTTAAGCAAGGTTTGCGTAAATGTTCACAAACCTAACCCACACTGCACTGGTAACTCCTCGTTTAGGTGTAGGTGACCTGTGTAAATAACTTTTACTTACCTGATCCCCACTCCTACAGGCTCCAAGACCGGCACCCACAGCCTCTTCTCCCCTTCACTCCCCTTCACATGGTGGTTGGAAGTCCACTGACGTCTTTAAGTACTATGCAGGGCCCATATCCCTGTTTTATACGTGAGGATGCCAAGAGATAGTCTACAAGCAAAAGTGTAGAGGAAACGCGGTGAGCACCGTCCATATAGGGAGCCAGGATCAGGTACGTAAAAGTCCTTTGCACAGTCGCCCTAGACCTAGCAAGCAATTAACCTTTGCAATGTGAGGGAGAGTTTTTTTTCTTCTATTTCCCTAATAATAGGCTTTGAAAGGCCAAAAGAGAGCAAATAAGAGAAGTTCATAGAGTTTACATACTCTATAATTTATTTGTATTATTAATAATAATAATAATAATTTAACATTTAAAAAATAATATTAAAATATTATATAAAATAAAAATTCAAAGAAAAATGCCCATCATAATGGGATTTACTTTTCTGGTAGTAGCCTGTTTCTAGCACCATTCAGAAAGCTCCATCCAGTACGCTGATGTGAATATTGATACATTTAGTGAAATATATGTTAGCTGATCTGTCTGTTTCCCAGCACAACTTATAGAGGGCTCTGAGTGGCCAGCATGGAATAGTCCGATCTATTTCATATGAGTGAGTAGTTGGAGATATTAGGCAGCTGTGCTCTTTCTGGACAGATGTTATGTACACCGTCACTGACATCAGGACGCAAATGGCTTCATTACGCCACTTTGTACACAAAGGCAGATCAGGTCCCCGGCAGACAAAGCGGAAGATGATGTTGTAGTGTGCTCTACCTCCGCTGTCTCCGCAGGGGAAAAGGATAGAACATATCTTCAACAGGATTCTACATGGCTGATAATTGCAAGAAATTCTAGTGAAAACAGATAGACATCATCCTGAGGAGTGATGTCGGATTGCCCTTTTCAGTGCAGTATTGAAAGAGAGATTATTGACTAACTAAACTGTATGACAGACTGGGCAGGCTCTAGGCAAGGCAACCGAGGCAAAGATGAACGGTAGCGTATACAATAGGTACACAATCTGAGTTGTTGCTGCAACATTTCTCCTGTACTTCCTTGCTGTTCCCAGTTTTGATCATTCTGCAGATTTGTGTGTGCTCCCTCTGTTGGTCATTTCTACATCAGGGAGTGTGATTAGTATTCCTGCTTAGTGACAGTTGAACTCATTGAGCCTTCTACTGTCAGGTCACATGACCTTGCTTGACATTCAGTGCTTCCTTCATGCAGCAGGGGCCTTGAGCATTCTCCTACGATCCAAAACTTTCTATAGCTCAGTGCATTGTTGGTGCTTCCTCCATGGTGACAGATGCTTATACCAGACATCACAACCTGCAAAACCTTATTTCAGGAGGTGCTCTTTCTGTTTTTTTTTGTCTTATTTTGACAGCGGCCATCATCAGAATAAAAAGAAAAAAAACTCCAGCAGATAGCATGGGAATGAATAGCTAGGCTGCTATTGACTGTTTTCATTTGCAAGAGCCAATAGAAGACTGGTATTGCACCTGCCCACTGCTGCTGTCAATCAGCAGAAGAAGACCCAAAGGAGAACTTCAGGTCCACCTCTGCTGATTGACAGCAGCAGTGGGCGGGTGCAGTAGCCAGCCTGCTATTGCAAATTGAAATAGCCAATAGCAGCCTATCTATTCATTCCCATGCTATCTGTTTTTTATTTTTACTCTGAGGGTCCGGCGGCTGCTGTCAAAACAGAAAAAAGAAACCATAGCAGGGGGGAGTGTAACCACCAGGTATCCCGGAAAGGTTTACTCTGCTAGATAGAGCAGAGTAAACCTTTCAAGGACAAAATGTTTGTGGGTGTCAGGGAGCTGCTATCTTATAGCGGGAGACTCCCGGAATGTCCAGAAGAGTTGGAATGTCTGTTATACATTGGATGAAACATCTTACGTGCCCTTACAGTTTTGTAATACTTAAAGAAGCTACTAAATAGGGCTACTAAAGATCTCATCAGACTCCCTCAGTAGTAATACATGATCAAACTTTTTTCAATCCACATCATACATATATATATATATAT
>NW_017306348.1:1090827-1112296 GCF_000935625.1 Nanorana parkeri | reverse complement strand
ATATTTTAGTATTATTTTTTTCACGTACGGATATCTGGTGCCTAGTGCAACACAGTAGCTATTTTGTTTTTTAGGTGTTTTCACCAAGGTTTTGTTGCAGCTGGTAAACTTCACTCACATAAATCCTAGCGCAGCCTTCACTGATGTCAATTATTCATTTACATTATTGCCCAAGCACTTACAGCCATCATGTTTCCAAACAGCTGGCTCCAACCCTCTAGGCTCGGCTTCCCTGAATTTCCTGTCCAGTACAAGATCACAAGGGACAGAGCAGTCTCCAGCAACTGTCCTTTAGCTTAGAGAAGGAGGAGGCAAGAAGGGGCAGAGGGGAGAGGAGTGTCTTGCTTTGCTGTGCCTGTGTGTTTGTGGAGACACACACAGCTTACTAGCACACACAAGGCTCCATAGGAACCTGCTAGGGAAAGGAGCCTCCCTAAAGCAGGAAATTAGGACCAGTGCTCAGAAGCAGCATCCATTGTAAGTGATTTCATCAGCATTTGAAATAGCTTAAGCACCTTTTGACTTTAATATCATCTTGGAGGCAAAATCTATAGAATAGTTTCATGTTTTGGTGGGTAGTCTGAAGGGAACATAAAGAGTTAATGAAGGATTTTTGGGAAGTTGTTAACCATTTCTTTGTAAGGATACCTGTACATAAAAAACCTGTCTAAAATAATGAGGCTATTTTGAGTCAATTGCTCATCTGTCTAGGGCCAGCCGTACAAGTATTGTTCTGATCGTTTCATGAACCATTTGCTTAATATTGTGTTTGAATCCATGTACACTGAATGTTTTTTTTTTTTTGTCTCTAAAAAATCCAAACTATAATCCCTTTCGACTGCTTTTGCTGCATTGAAGCGACAATGGAAATGATTGGATGGGCTGCAAAGTTCTGATTGTTTTGGCAAATGATTTTTTTCAGGCTATTGTTTGTACCAGCATCATTACCATTGATTTATACTCACAGGAAGTGCTGGCTGTGTCATTTCCAGGTGAACAAGCCAATCGATCAAGATGCAAAATGATTGTTTTCACTGCCACCGTTGATGTCTGACATTAAAGCTGAACTCCAGGCAGATATTAAAGACACAAATTAATGCAGCTCTCTAGTACTAATAAATCATTAAAGTGACACTAAACTCTGGAGTTAAATCTTAAAAATGCATTCAAATACCTTAACCGTTCAAAACATTTATCTTATTTGTGTATCACTCGTCTGTAGATCCTCCAATCATCTCTGAATTGGTGCTGACACTGTCCTTCCTTCTGGATGGGGGCTACTTTTGTTCCCCAGGGTCCCTGTGTGTGTTGTAATGTAGCCAGAACTCCAAGCTCACTCCCGTGATGGACTACAGTCCCAGGTTTAGTTTTCTAATTTTAATTGAAGTTATAGTGCATCACAGGATCGAGCTTGGAGCGGTAACCACTTTACAACACACACAGGGACCACAAGGAACAAAAGTAGCCACCCTCCAGAAATAAGGAAAGTGTCAGCACCAATTCAGAGATGATTTGAGGATCCACAGCCGAGTGATACACAAATAAGATACATTTTTGTCAATAGTGCAGGTACTTGAATGTATTTTTAAGATTTAACTCCTATGATTATCATTTTAACCCTTGAAATGCAGGGGTAGCCCCACTGCAAGGTTTAAGAATTTTCTTTCCCCCAAGTTTAGGGTCCGTTCACACCAGATGCACTGGAGCTGCCCTGGTTGCATTTACAGCGGAGCCCCAATGCACAGGCAAGGTAAATTTGCCTTGTTTTAAATTGGCTCAGTTCACACTACATTGTTGTAGAGAAGTGCGCTAAAGAAGAGTACTGAATCCAGTACTTTTTTTTAGTGTAGCAGAGTGTGACACGATACAACCTCATCACACCAAGCTGTGGCTGATAAAACTCATGACATTTCAATAAAGTTCTAACAATAAAATAGTAAACAGTGCGATGCGCCAGGATCAGCGCTGTTACCTGTAAGCGTACACCGGAAGCCATGCTTTCAGCACAGCTTGCTGGTGTGCAAAGACCCTAATTTTTTTTTTTTTTACTGTAACTACTGTAAGTACCTGTGATTGGACTTGGTATCAGCCTTGCATTCCAAAACACAGGAGAGCTCAGAGTAGGAGAGGGAGGGGAAGGACTGAGAGCCAAATGTTCTGATAAGGAACATGCTGATAGGATGATAGAACAGAGTGAGCAACAAGATGTCCTTGTTAATCTCCTGCTGCTCCTTCATTATCCAATGAGCAGGCTGTGGGTGGAGAGTTGACACCACTGTATCTCTTCTACACTCTGGATGAACAGAGATATATATATATACTGTATACTTTGGCAGGCAAAGCAGCCCATATATATCCATTCCACCTGTGTGTCAGCCTTAAAAGGGATCAGTCACATCAGTCACAGGGTCAGTGTGCACCTGCCTCACATAATTGCAGTACTAGGATGAATTTCAGTCATGTGACCATGCCTTAAACACCGGAGACAAGGTATGTAATAGGCAATTTTTGAGACTGGGAACATGTTGACATCCATCCCTAATAGTGTAAGTCCCTTTGCCACGTTTCTGGCCATAAACCTATGCAATTACTTTCCACTTAGTAGTTGTCACAGCTTTATTGGTAATTTTACCTTTGCCAACTCTTGGTGGGTTGTTTAATGTTTTTGGTGTTTTGGAACAGTTGAATGCCTGTCTTTTACTTATGGTAAGGGCAGGTGCTTAGACTCTTGTTTAGCTACTGTATGACCAAAAGGTGCTTACAGCATGCCTGCGAATGGCACACATGACAATGTAATGATGGTTTTTGAAATTGCATTACTACAATAAAGCGGTAACCAAATCTCTTTCCAACCTAATATGCTTCTGTGTCATTATTGGGCAAGGTTAGGTTCATTAAAGGGAGTTTGTCTCATACGCTTCTCAGCAGTGAAGTAGATCTGAACCCAATCACTAAAATCTCATATAAGCTTTAATATGCTGATTGTTATTAATTACTTGGTGATCCTGACATGAAGGTCCTTGTAGGCACTTTCAGTTATAGGGTGACAACTGTCTCCCAGTTGTGTTTCTGCATTGTCACCCTGTCAGATGCTTCCCTGGTGGAGACTGCAAGTGGCTGTGCTGGCACACATTGAAGAGGCATGGTCAGACATTGTTACTATCAGGAAACTGCTCCTAAGAAGTGGTTTGCACTTCACACTGAAGCGAGTGCGTGTAGATGGGAGGTGGCTGAAAGGTGAATGGTGGAGATCAACTGTGCTGAGAAGCAAAAAAGGATGAGTACGTGAAAACAGTATTGTATGATGAATATTAACATAACAATTATTTAGGATTCACATTATATTTCTTTGTCAGTCCCTCGCACCTTGGTTTAAAAAAAAAAAAGTTAGTAAGGGTTAACTAGCTGCTCTTGGATCTGATCCTTATATCCTGGTGATCAATACCTCCTTCCATTATGGCTCAGATCCCGGTGTGTGGTAGATAGCCTGTTGCATCTGTGCAGCAATTGAGCAATGCTGGCTTATTTTCAAGCAAGCCTTGGCAAAGAACCGAGGTGTCTGGCTTCTGAGAATTTCTAGAGGGAAGTTCCCTGAGACTTGTTATATAATTTCACCCTAGGGGGATTCGTCAGCTGCTCTTCTCCTTTTTTTCCTACCGTTATTTACCTACTAAACAGTTGGACAGTGAGCGGTTTTATTTACATTTCAAGGGAGGATGGCACAGATATTGCTGCTTGCTTATTGCCTTCTCAGTCAAAATAGAAAATGTTGCTGTGAGATGCATGCAGAGAGAAAATCCTCTCTGCTCAATGGCTCCAGTTTGTCATCCAGACACTGCTAGAATGCATCTGCCCACTCCACTCAATTTTCTCAGTAATTTGCCTACAAATCTAACTCCTCCCCTCCTTTTCCTCTTTCTGTAGGGGTCCCCCAAGGCTAAGTCCCTGGACCCCTTCTTTTTTTCTATCTACACCACCTCTCTTGGTCAGTTAATAACCTCACATGGCTTCCAATACCATCTCTATGCCGATGACACTCAAATATATATTTCTACTCCACAACTCTCAGTTGCCCCCTCAGTGTCCTTGTGTGTCACTAATCTACTAACTGACACATCAGTCTGGATGTCACAACACTTCTTAAAACTCTGTCTGTCAAAAACTGAGCACAACTATCCATCTCTCCCCCCATGCCAAGGTTCTAGGTGTCATCCTGGACTCAGAATTTACCTTTCTGCCTGTTATTCACTTGTTATCTCCCGTCTTGACTATTACAACTCCCTCTTTATTGGCCTACCTCCTACACCGGCTATCCCCCCTTCAGTCTATCATGAATGCAGCTGCTAGACTCATCCACCTAACCAACCGCTCAGTGTCTGCAACCCCCCTCTGCCAATCCCTGCACTGGCTTCCAATAGCCCAAAGGATACAATTCAAAATATTAACAACCACTTACAAAGCCATCCACACCTCTGCCCCTGGCTATACCTCAAACCTTGTCTCAAAATATCACCCTAACCGTCCCCTCCAGTCTTCCAAACACCTCCTGCTTTCCAGCTCCCTAGTCAACTCCTCCCATGCTCGCCTCCAGGACTTCTCTAGCTTCTTTTCCATCCTCTGGAACTCTTTACCCCAACCTGTCTGTCTATCTCCCACTCTGACTGCCTTTAGGCAATCCCTAAAGACTCATTTCTTCAGGGAAGCCTATCCCACCTCAACCTAACCACTGAACCATCATGTTCTCAAACAATTCATCCCCACACAGCAACCTCCTCATGTATCACTTGCCCCTCCCTTTTAGATTGTAAGCCCTCATGGGCAGGGCCCTCCTTACCATCTTGTCTTGAATTGTATTGTCTCCCTTATATTGTAAAGCGCTGTGCAAACTGTTTGCGCTATATAATTCCTGCATAATAATAATGGTAATAACAATAATAATACTAATAATTTGGCCATTTGGGAACCCCATTTACTTGTATGCTTGTGTTGATGGAGAAGTATTCCCAAGCACACCCAGATTCCTTGACATTTGCCTCACACAGAAACTCAGATATATTAGTGTGGCACTCCTCCTCTCATGGTGGTGTGGTTTAACCCTCAGGATGGAAAAGTAGGCTTGCATTTCACTCTCTGGGTTGGATCCTTGGCGTATGGTGAGGCGAATAAGTCGGGCACTGGTCACTATACTCTTTTTGTAAATTTATTGGTAAATTAACTTTGTTGGAGACGGTTAGAAATACAGCATACTAAAAACGATGGCAGTGAATCTGGTCTACACAGGTTGCAGGTTGAGTCTCAATTTCCAATTTAGTGTAGTGTGTTGTTACCATTCCCAATTTTCTTGTTAGTAGTTGGCTCTTTCAGAGCAGCCAAATCAGTGCGGTGACTGTAATAGCAGTCACACTTCAGATCTATGACTCTATAAGAGTAGTCACCGTCTCATTCTTATGCTGCAATGGATCTTTCCATCTGAACAATTTTGACCCTTGACCCTTTTATGGCAGCCACAGGTCCCCTATTCTGTAAGCAAGTAAAGTTTTCTTGGAATGTCCAACAGCAGCAGCATCTAGCCAGCTCTCCTTAGACAATCTTTATCACAGAAGATTCCTTTAAAGATGCTCCCTCCAGGCAGATATCTTCTTGCCCAGTTCCCTCTGTACAGGACCTCCAGCACGGCAACTGAAATTCAGTCGAGGATTACACACTGGCTCCATCTGGGGCATGGCCCAGAGCAGGGGCGGACTGACCCATCCGGCCGACAGGCGCTGCCCGAGGGCCCGCGACCAGCATGGGGCCCGTGGCCAGGCATCTGTCCTGTACCAGACGGGCCCCATCAAGTGAGCAGGCGAGCGAGCGGGGACCGAACCCAACATGGGCTAGGAGAGTCTGCGTCCACAGGCACATCCTGCCAGCGCCGAAACTAGGGGGGCATATAATATTAATGAGCAGGGGTGGACGATACCCCTCTCCCTCCCTGCACTGACCGCTCTGCAGGCACTGCCAGGGCACCTGAGGGCGTCGGGAAGGGGGGCCTAGACGGTTGCGCAGAGAATTACATGGGAGTGAGAAGATACGACCGGAGGAGGCAAGCTGTCAGCAGGTATGAGGAGCTCTCCTGCACTCACAGCTGCTCCTATAGTATACAATCCGGCCGAGAGCAACGTGGGGAGTGGGGGATTCTTCTCCATGTCTCAGGCTTCTCCTCTCTTCCTCCCCTTGGTGCTTGAACTATGTACAGGCTGAATAGCTATGCTGTTTGTGTGTCCTGCATTGCATGTGTATTATTTGTTCTGCATTGCTTTTTGTATGTGTCCTGTATTGTATGTGTATTATGTGTCCTGCATTGCATGTGTATTATGTGCCTTGCATTGCACGTGTATAATGTGTCCTGCATTGCATGTGTATTGTGTGTGTCCTGTATTGCATGTGTCCTGTATTGTGTCCCATGTATTGCGTGTCCTGTATTGTATGTGTCCCATATTGCGTGTGTATTGTGTGTCCTGTATTGTATGTGTCCTGTATTGCGTGTGTATTGTGTGTGTGTCCTGTATTGTGTGTGTCCTGTATTGCATGTGAATTGTGTGTATTGTATTGTGTGTCCTGTATTGCATGTGTATTGCGTGTGTATTGTGTGTGTGTATTGTGTGTCCTGTATTGCAAGTCCTGTATTGCTTGTGTATTGTGTGTACTGTATTGTGTGTACTGTATTGTGTGTACTGTATTATGTGTCCTGTATTGTGTACTGTATTGCATGTTTATTGTGTGTACTGTATTGCGTGTGTCCTGTATTGTGTGCACTGTATTGTGTGTGTACTATGTGTATGTGTATTGCGTGTGTACTATGTGTGTATTATGTGTTGTGTGTGTGTATTAGGCCTCATTCACACTGGGCACACATGTCTATGGTGTGTGCACACCTGTAAACAGTTGATCCCGGGAGGGAGAGGTGCTGCGTGTGATTGCGCGCCGCAGCCTGTTCTCCTCTATGGGAGGACACGGATGTACACTGTTATCCGTGTCTGATGGATCCTGTCTGCGTACAAGTGCGGACCACGTTACCCACATAGATGTGAAGTCCAGGTGTCTGTATGACATCATACAGCCGTGTCCTCCCATAGGGAACAACAGGCTGCTGAGCGCAACCACACGCAGCACTTGTCCCTCCCGGGATCGGCTGTTTACAGGCGTTCATGCTGCATGGACATATACACCCAGTGTGAGTGAGGCCTTATGTGTTGTGTGTGTACTTTGTGTGTTTTGTGTGTGTGGTCTGGCGTGCGTTGGTTTGTACAGCAATCATTCCTAAACTGTAGAGGATCTTCAGGGGTGGGCAAACTTTGGCTCCGTAACCGTGGTGGAGTTCCAAGACCCATGATGCATTGCAAGACTTTTGCATATGCATGGTTCCTACGGTAAGATGCATGGTGGGATTAGTAGTTTTACCACAGCTAGGGGAATTCAATTTCCCACCCCTTGTAATAATGCATTGGGGTGGATTTTATATGTGCAAAGCCCAAGGGGGCCCCATAATCTCTTATCGCCCGGGGGTCCCATATGTTGTCAGTCCGCCCCTGGCCCAGAGGAGAAAAGAGCACAGAAGCAATCTATATCCTGAATTTAGGGAAAATATGCACAGAGCATAAAAAAAGTAAGCAAATGCTTAGACTGGCTACAGCCGAACTGCAAAAGCAAATAAGGAATTTAACTAGGGAAACTGCGGCTTAGGGTAGGTCCTTTCAAAATGTCAATAGTGAGTTCAGTTGACCTGCTTGATCACAGCCACCAAAGAGAACTTTCTTGGAAGGTTGAATAAGTTTTTTGATACTCAATCAGACTCAGGAAAAGAAAGTTACACAAAGCTGATTATGGAAACAGAGCTTCTAACTTCGCATGAGAAAAAAAATCTCTCTAGATTTTTATTTTAGCAGCTTATATAGAATTTAAATTAAGAATTAAGTAGATTTAGATTTATTACGGCTCTAATATACCCCCAAAAGCATTATTATTTCACTTAATGATCTCACTTGATGCCTAGATTTGCATTTTAAAGAAAGATTACAGTTAAAACTGAAAATTAAGACTGATTGGTCCATGTTCAAACCTCAAATTCAATTGTAAATACCAAAATCTCACTCTTGTGGGGTACCTCTCTTTATGAGCTACCTCTCCCTACTCTCTTTTATTCTCCCACGTTCTTTTTTATTTTCTTCCCATTCGGTGTTGGGATGTGCTAGAGAAGACTTTACGCAGGGGTCCGAATCTCGCCATCATCACTACAAGATCTTGGGGAAAACTAATGGAACTCTGGACAGAAATAAACGTTGTGACATTGCATAAGCTTGTAGAAATGATGCAACAGTGAACATGTGCCATAATCAAAGCGAAACACGGTAAAATGAATATTAGCATGTGACTTTTTTTTTTTTTTTTAACAGGCAGTGTAAATACTAAAGGTGTGACACCATCTTTTGTCATTCTCTTGGCTGGAGAATTTGGGTGGAAGTGGAGAAGTGCATATCTCTCCACTGGAGTACCTAATGTAAGAGAAGCCATTGTGTGATTCAGTTTGACACCATCTACACAAAACGAGTTTTGGATTCATTTGGATTTTACAATGGTTTGGTTTTGTAGCAACTAATGTTGCAGAAGCAGTTATTATGTCTTACCGCTGAAGCGCCTGAGTGGTATAAAAAGTCTTTATGAAATTAAATTTACATGCAGCCACACAAATTAGTTTTGGGTGGAAATGGTCTTAGCAAAATACATTTTTCTACTGCTAGATGTGCAGGTGTAATTCTCCAGCACCCTAAAAGAGAGAGAATGCCAACTTCTCGTTCCCCGACCCCCTTCCCCTGTAATTGGCATTCAACTCTCAACGTGAACCAATATATTAGGAGTTTAAAGCCTTCAAACTTATAACAAAAGCCAGGGCCGGCAGCAGGCAGCTCTCACCAGCAGGCAGTGGTGTTTTTCTAAGCACCCCTCATTTCTCTCCTCTAAAGTGCAAACATCCAAAGGACAAGAACTCTCTGATTCCTTCCACCACTGACGTTCGCACACAGTAAGATCCTTGGCTCCTGGTTATAAGGATAAATGGTTTCACAGCAATGACAAAAGCACCTGAAATAAAAGTGAAGACATGTAAACTGCTCAAAGGATGCAGGAAATCTTTTTAAACACATTCAAGTACATACAGGGCACATCTGCTCTATGGTTATATTCAATACAGGTAGCCATTGCTATAGCTCTTTAGCTGAACCCACAAAACCCCCATGTCCTCTTTAATGTTAAAAGAGGCAGAAATCAGCTCTGTGTTCTTTGTTTGATCGTACAGCCTATTCCATACCCTCTGCAATCCTCCACACTGTTGTAATTATTGACATTATTTTTACAGCAAGCCATATCATTATACAATCAAGCCAAGATGTAAAACATATCATTTCCAGCAATCATGTCCGCATTTAGATTTCAAAGCCTTAATCTGAATTTTCCAAGGTGAAAGACCAAAGGGGAACCATTCATCCTGAGGCCATTATTTAGGTGTCACTTGGAGGCCTGAAATACTCTGGACTCTGTGGCCCGTGATTACTGTATTCAGGCAATGCTGCATTATTTCTTTGTGGTTTCAAAGCATTTGTTATCAAGATGGTGAACTTGAGGTGGTAAATGCATTGATGTATCGCGGCAAAATTACCCTGTTCTCCAAAGGCCACATTTTCTAAAGATGTAACATTGTTCGATAGGTGGAGGACTTTTTCTGTGTGTTCACCCCACTCAGTGCAATCAGTGCCGTTCCTATTATTGTATATTATATTATGCGCACGTCTCAGAAAAAGAAAACACCTCCCATAGCCGACAGTCATCCACTGGATACAAATCCAAGTTCAAGGTCTGCAGCTATTAATGAACACTTACAGATTAAAGGAGAGTAGAGTATTCATGCACGGTCATGAAAAATACTCTAAATACCTTGCTTTTCACTCAATTAAAAGGGAAGCGGGGGAAGCATGAAGAGAAAGAACGAAAATCAATTTGGTCTTTCTTTTTTTTTTTTCTTGGACATCAATTATTCAAGCTCCTTGACTTCCATATTGTTATTGTGAGCGACCTCTTAAATTACAAACAATCTGTTTCATCCATTTGAGTAAATGCGGAGTCTATGCTGCTGCACAGAAGATCAATATGAATGATGCCTGTTCTACTATTTCACTGAGGTTTTGCTTCCTGTGGTAGTCCAGTAGGTGTTTTGTGGGCATTAGGTGGAGCAGGAAGGTGTAACTTTGACAATGTTGGGTCCTTATAAAAGGTGCCCATACACTGCACAATTCTCGTACGAGAATCGCGGGAAATCCTGAGATCGTACGAGAATCGTGCAGTGTGAATGAAGATGTGCTACCGTTTCTACTGTACGGTCACGCGTCTTTTGTCTAAGGAGCATGCTAGAAAACCAGCCGAAAATCTTACGATTTTCGGCTGGTTTGAATGATGCTCGGGAGACAAATGCCGGACAGGCCGGTGTGCGCACACTGCCTGTTCAGCATCGCGGTCATCGGAAGCCCGCCCCTCAGGGGGGCGGGCTTGCGAAGATCGCAAGTACGATCTGCCTCTCCAAGATGGGCAGATCGTACGTTTTTTAAATTACTTTACAACCATCGCAAGACTATTGTAGCCGCAGCTACAATAAAAAAGCCTGTATCCCACCACCATGCTTCAGAGGAGGAAAGCTGCTCTCTGTGTGGAAGTGGTGGTCTGGGACACCCCCTGCTAAGCCAGAGCGAGAGCTTTCCAATCAGCAGGGAGCACAAACTTTGTTAATTGCAGAGCTATAGGTCTGACTCAGCAAGGGGATCACTGCTTCCACAAAGAGAGCAAAAGGACATGCTTGTATTATTATGGCTGTGGCTGCTTTAGGATCTGAACCAACGGTAAGGCTGTCATCACTTGCCATTTTACAGCACCTGGAATGTACTGACCACATTTTACATGAGAGTTCAAATGGGATTACAGTAATGCACAACTTAATTTCTCTTCCATGGTCATGCAGACACACGTATATAGAAGAAATCATTGTCAGGGAAGGACACAAGCTTAGGATATCCGTATGTTTTTGGGTTGTGGTAGCTGGAACAAATTTAGGAATGTCTCAGAAAGTACAAACTCTATGCAGAGACACACACGCATACACAAAATATAAATAACACAAAGTGTATCTGCGTCCAGCTATCTGGATTGTGCTATCAGTGAGCTTCAGCCCACGTCAATGTTTCTTTCAGTAGGTTTTTGCGGTGACATATTGTTTGTGTTAGTGTGCAGCTCCTCTAGATATTGCTTTCAATTTTTCAGGAAGTGAAAAATGTTATACATGCCTCCAGTGAGGTATGTTT
Organism: Nanorana parkeri; assembly: GCF_000935625.1. Taxonomy (NCBI): domain Eukaryota; kingdom Metazoa; phylum Chordata; class Amphibia; order Anura; family Dicroglossidae; genus Nanorana; species Nanorana parkeri. Next base: position 1,100,912 of record NW_017306348.1, on the reverse strand, counting down.
TATGGCGGTCTCGCAGCCGGGTCTCAGCCTGCCTTCTGGCAATCGCTTTGTGAACAAACACGCACGGACACCAAAATGAAATGTGACATTTCTTAAACGATCTTAAACATTCCAACTGCAGCGAATAAACAAAGCCGCAATCTTTTCCTCTATGCCTTGTTTGTGTCTCGTGCAGTTTATTGGTATGGAGATGGATTAAATTAAAACTTCATTCATAGATTGAATTTGATTTAAAAAAAAACGTATGTAATGCCCTGAACTGGAAAAAGCCACTTGTACAATGGCCTTACCTGCACAGGTGAGGGGAGGGATACAGCACATACCATCAATTGACAAAAGTGAGTATCAACAAAGGATTTATTATAATAGAGGCTGGATTGTTGTGTATGTAAAATAGTGCAGCTACCTAAAGTTATAATAATATACGAATGTGCTAAAAGTCAGTTTTTTTGAGGTCTCCTCCAAGCAAAGGTTCTATTCATAAAGCATAGCGGATCAGGTGCATCAAAGCACATAGCAACAGGAAGAAGAATTGAAAAGCTCATTCATCATATATAACATTCCCTGTCATGGTACCTAGCAACGTTATCCATGCAATTCAGAATAGTCAAGCACATAGTTGCCAACAGTCTTGGATCCTATAGTATAGTCCCATGATTTTTGACGTGCCAGTGTCAGTGCCCTGTGGGTTATCCCGCAGGATCCAAAATCTATAGTGGCAGCAAGTGCTGGAATGCTCTGTAGGGCCGCTACAGTCCGTGGAGCCATGGTCTCTCTCATATTGCTGTTCTCTGGAGTTCCCAGTGTTACATTATAAGCCAGGTTTTGTGGAGTAGGCACTGAGGTTTAACATTGGTAACTCTGCCTATTTGTTCGCTTGCCAGTCCCTGGTGAGTTTGTTATCATTGTTTCAAACGAAGGCCACTACCCCAATAACAGGCAGTAGGAGGTGGAAGTCACAAAGTCATAGAAAAAAGGAGCCCACAACTGCTCCTTTCACTCAGGAAGGACCCAACACAGCCAGAGATCAAAGAGGCTTGCAATGCTTCACACCTTCCTGGGCCCCCGGCATCCAGCGCAGCCGCCCTAAAGCCGCACTGACTTTTTTCTATGACTTTGTGACTTCCACCTCCTACTGCCTGTTATTGGGGTAGTAGTGGCCCTCGTTCTTCTCTCCCCTGAATTTTGGGGTTCTGCCCAGATTGGTCCGCTCGGATGCACACGTATCAACCTGCTTAATCAATATCCTCCATCTCCTGAGGAAGTGCTTTTTAGTCTCTTAGGAGATATCTGATTGGCTGTTTTTCATAAATTAATTTTATATGAATTGAATATATTTTTAATCACTATTTAAATAAAAATACTTTTTTTTTTTTTACTCTCAATTGCCTTGGAATTGTCATTTGGTACCTTCAAAACCCCATCTTTTTCTCTTTGTGATTACTACTATTTCCAGGGGTGTGGTACCTAATACTCAGGTCCTGGCCATAAATTTAATTGTATGATACTGTCTCCTGTTTTGCCCTGATCTTCCTTGTTCCAGGACCTGGCGCAGCGTCAGTTTACTTCACCAGCACTCGTGCTACTCTGTGTCCACATACTCCCTGACCCCTCTCTCAGGGGTGTTGGACAAGAGGTACAAGGGAAGCTCCCTCATTCACTTGCTCTTAATCCAGGTATGTGGCAACTGGTCTGTACTTGCGGTCAGAGATCTGGTACAGTGTAAAAACTTCTGTTCTCTGTTTAAAAGGGAATATGATGTCAATCTATACATTGTTGAATAGTGATGGTAGAATTGACTCTACAGTTCCTAAAAAGGACAAGAGAATGGAGGAAAAGAGGTTCAATCTGAAACTGCATAGGGGGTTCTTTACTGTGGGGCTAGCTCCACTGCAAGGGGAGGTTTTTTGCTATGCGTAACCAAGAGATATAACCTGTATTCAGGAGTGTGCCGAGGATGCATGAAAGGAATGCCGAGGGAGGATGCTACAGGCAGAAGATATCTTTGACTAACCAATTAGCGAGAGACACAAGACTTTAACCAACAGCTCCTCTAGTTTGCCCAATAGTACAAGACATTTAGAGATAACAGATGTGGGCATATGTGTGACGAACACTCTCCTGTTATCTGTGTATAAAAGAGAGAGACCGCCCTGAATAAATTAGAACTTTCATAGACCGTTAATTCTGAATTTGTGATTTCTCCGGTGCACCGAACACAACATAATTAGAAACAGCAGCAGACATCCTGTGTGAACCCAGTTGTGGTTCAGATCCATTTCAATGTGCTCACAAGGAGCATGCTGATAGAAAGAGAGTGTGGAGTGACAGAGACATGGGCTCATCTGCTGGTTCTACTTCGGCTATCCTTGTGACTTATAGTGTTACTTAAAGTGATATGAAAGTCACAAGGTTTTTAAGCCGTTTCTAATGTTGATGAAATCACTTACAATGGATGTTGCTTCTTGATGTTTTAAAAGTTTTAGCTTCCTACAGAATCAACTGGTTCCCTGAGCACTGGCCGGATACCCTGTTTTAGGGTGGCCCCTTTCCCTTGCAGGGTCCTATGGAGTCACTCTTGTGTGTGCTAGTTTCCACAAACACACAGGCATAGCAAGCCAAGCTTCTCCCCTATTTCCTGATCCTCCCCCTTCCTTCTCCAAGCTAGCAGATGGACGGCTGCTGGAGACTGCTTTGTCCCTTGTGGTCTTGTACTGTAGAGGACATTCAGGGAAGTGGAGCTTAGAGAGTTGGTGCTGTTTGGAAACCTGATGACTGGAAGTGCTTGGCAAAAAAAAAATATATAAAGAATATACATTGCTGGGCAATGTATATTTGTTTGATCAGGATTCATTATTGGAAAATACTTTAATTGCAGCAGAGAAAAATCAGATCTGTGCCCTGCCCGACATGGCTGTGCTGTGTGGCAGAGCTGTTTAAATCCCAAGACTGGGTGTACAGAAACACAAATTCATGGTCCAGTAAAACAGCCCCCATATATGTGTTTCATCTGTGTTGTTATCTGTCCATCCTGAAGTTCAGTTTTAATGCATCCCCAATGGTCAATAGAGGGACTCGATTCCTACATCCTCCCAGGGGTCCCAACTCACAGGATGCTTTCTGTCATTCAGCTGTCCGCTTACAACATAATTACCCAGAATTATCTGTCAGCTTTCCCTAACAAGAGTAAACACATCTGCTGGGATTACACCCCTCTATCACAACCTGCGCATATCAAGTATTTGTTCCTACAAAGAGCTCCTTATTAATTAAATTGTAAATCACAAAAAGGCAAAGCGGCCCTGAACATGAAAGGATGCTGACTGAAGAAACAGCAGCAGCCGCCAGATGTCCCACAATGCACGGGGGCGCCGGGTCCTGAGAGCTTTTACAGGCCTGCCATCTTCTGTGTTAATAGCTGAGCGGAGCTGTTTTCTTGGCCTTCATGCTCCTCTGTGACGTAATGCATGTGTGGGCAGCCCAGGCCTTACCAGGTGCTGCAGAGCTTGATGGAGTTTTATACCGTGATATAAATTGCCCTGACAGGTGTTATAACCTCAGAATCCAGGCATTTATGACCCATGTATATTTCAACGCTTTCCACCACAGAGAGCCATTGTCAGCACATCTGACTGAGGCCTGGGAGCGGAGCCTGGTGCTTTTATGTGTACGCAGCCTCTCTTGCACTTAAATATCCCCGATAAATCAGCACGAAGCAGCACCATGCATAAATTCTCTTACTTGAGCTTGTTTTCTTTACTTTACCTTTGCTCGTTTCTGCTTCAAGTTTTAGACGTTAGAGTGTAATAGCTGTCAGATGTTATCAAGCTCAATGAGGACAGGATGAGGAAATTAAGGTAATCCTGTGCTCACAAAGCAGCAAGTTGGAGACAAAGATCAGTTTGTTCCTCTGAACTGTTCTTGGTTTCAGAATTTTGAGATGACATACCTATTTCACGGCGCTGCAATCCATGAAGGGCCTTGGCCTGCTATTGAAGCTTCTCAGCAATTACCTCTTTTTGTCTGGGCCATGGCTGAAAGCCTTTCCGATACGGGTGGCTCTAGTGATAGTTTGTAGATTGTAGAATGTGCTCTGCTTTGGGGGTGCCTTAAGTTACCGATGAACAACTGAATCTTAAATAAGTGTTGGGTTTATTTACACATAGGGATATACATACATTCTAATTACAATTAAGGGAAATGGAGATCGAATTTAGAGGGGGTCAGTAGGGATAGGAATTGAGGTTAGGATACTTCAGCTAGCAACCACATTCTTTCTCTCATTCACACATGCCATGGGTTTTTCTCTGTGCTCCGAACACTCCTCTCCAGCAGGTCTCATCAAATCACATTCTTGGTTGTAGAATCCCGAAAGACTTGTCTTGTCCAAGAGGTCACCAAGGTTACCATTGTTTCTGCTTGTGAGCTAGGTTTGTGCAGATGATTACACAGGAAGGAGGTTCCATCATATGTCCCTTCCCCCATCCCAGCGTGTATGCTGCATTGCTGACACAGCCTATTGATAGACTTTCCAAGCTTCACAGTTTTGTTGCACAATTACAGCAAGTCTGCATTGCAAGTCTCCAGATCAACGTGCTTTGCAAAAGTACTGTACATTTGCAGAGCTCTTGCTAAGACCTGCAGGACTCTTGCTGTAGACTTGACCAAGCAAATTTGCTACAAATTCAAAAAGTGTCAACTAGAACTTGTGCTGCAAGTGTTCTGCAAGTCTACAACTTGCCTGGGAATGTGTTCAGCGAGTTGAAAAGAATTACAATTTAACCCGCCACAAGTTTGTGGCAAGTTATCCTTGCTATCTGGGAGGTGTGGGCAGTAAAAACCAGGAGGGGGTCTGGCTCGTCCCAGGAGATAAGACAGTCCGGCAGATCTTCATTCTTCGGTGTCCCTGCCCCAAGAAACCTTTGGTGGTCCTCATTTGCGTATCACGCAGCTACATGCGGATCCAGTTCAGGATATCAAGGAACACCTTTATATCAAAGCTTTTCCATAAATGAGCCGTGACAGGATCGAGAGGCGAGCGAACCCGGTATGTGTTCGCTCACCTCCCGATCTACTGAGCCAACCTGTGACAGTCTCATTGTCACAGGTCGGCTAGAGCTCCTTTTTTTATCGGCTCCAACAGCTATCACCTCCAGTATCACTCTAGGGCAGCGTTTCTCAACTTGTTTCAGCCACGGCACCCTTTAAAATTATTCCAAATTCCTGAAGGACCCCAGTTTCAAATGTAAAATTTTTAAATTTAATAAGTTAAAAAACTACATGTGGCTCCCCCAACATCCATACGAGACCTACGGATATGTCCCATATAGGGGTTTGGTATGGTTTTAAAGGGGGGACTCCACACAAAAACACACAAAGAATGGTGTTCTCCCCATCACATCAGAGTTCCCCCTTTCAAATCAGGATCCCCCTTCACATCAGAACTCCTCTTTCACATCAGACGTTCCCTATTACATCAAGAGCACCCATTTACATGAGGAGCTCTCATTTACATTAGGAGCCCCCTCCTTTCAAATCAGAGTCCCTTCTCCCACATTTGGAGTCCCCCTTCACATCAGAGCCCTCTTTATTTCTCATCAAAGTCCCCTTTACATCAAAAGCCCCCCTGCACCATGGAAAGGCAAAACACTGTGAAAAATTCAAGGGACACTTGAGCCTGACGTCTCCATAAAGAGAACTTGTCTACATCTTTGTGACTTTATTAAATGAGAACTATGGTATGAGTGAAATACACTCATCCCAATAGTTAGATCCAGTGTGGGACACAGAAGCTCTCACATGTTGGCTCTATAGATCGAGAACTTAGGGATCACATACATCTTCTCCCTGCAGAGAGGGGTGACTGTCAGTCTCGCTCCCCGTCGGGATTCTCCCTCCCCTCTCCCTTCCTTAAAGGAGAACTATGAGGTGAGTGCTTTTCACTCACCTCATAGTTCTAGCTGATCTGTGACAATAAGACTGTCACAGGTCGGCTCAGTAGATCGGGAGGTGAGCGGTAGACTGCGGCATCTCAGTATACCGCGAGCTACAGCTCGCGGTATACTGAGCCTAGGGTGACGGGAGGATGCTAGTTTGTGTCCTCCCGTTACCCTAAGGAGAACTATGGGGAAAAGCCTTAACCCCATAGTTCTCCTTTAAGCGCTGACTGGAGCGACAGAGAGGGGAGAGGGCGGGCACAGCTGGCTCTAGAGAGGCAGAGCCAGCTATCAATCAGGTAACGGGGTGGATCCCAACAATATTGCCGGGATCTTTCTCTCAGCATATAGCGGACAGCAATGCCTCCTGTGACCCTAAAGAGAACTATGGCCAAAAAAGGTTTGGCCATAGTTCTCTTTTAAAGTTAAGGAAAACAGAAAAAGTCCAACATCCAACAGCAGATGGAGAAGGGCCTACATTCACTTCCAAGGTAAACCTGATTACGTCTATGCAGAACAGATGAAATGGAGAAATTCTTTCTGATCTGGAACACATACAGTATTCAGAGAAAAGTCAGATCCTTATCTGAAGAATGGTTTGGGGTTACTGACTTATGCTACTGAAGCCTAAGTATCCCCATGACAGCCAGAAAAATAGCATTAGCAAAATAAGGAGTCAGCAATGGCAGCTTCCATGTATCTCTCAGGAAAAATTTTCTTTAAAATATGAAAGCTGCTCTAATTTCTTTGTTCTGCTCGATCTGCCATCAAACATCTTAACGTCTGCCCCTGATGTATTTCAATTTTAGTTTTATATGTTTTCATCAATTAACTTGTAAAGCACAAACTGCAGACTCTACTTCAATTTCGGCCATGTTGATGCACACACAGCAGAATAAAATGTTCAATAATCATTATCCCTCCTCCCTTCCTATACCAGATGAGAGCTGCTCTAAAGTTAGACTTCAGTCAAATATAAACATTTGGAGCAATTTTCTTTTGTTATTTTAATTTTTGTTTTCAAGCCAGAGTCACACTTGAGTTCAGTTTTGATGCATTACCTTGCATTTTGGGTTAAGGTAGCCGTTCTTTATAAATTAACTTTTAACAAATATAACAGACAAAACTAAATGCACATGACCCTTTTTTTTTTTAATACAGAGCACTGCAACACACAGTATAAGCTTTGTGGTGCATTGCAGTGCCTGCTACTTTACAGTGTTTTGGTGCATTTTGTTCTCTGATGTGTTTTAATTTTAAATTGAGCTGGATTGCCGTTTGTTTAAACATGTGTTACAAAGCAGATTAATGTGTTGTGATGGGTTTCCATTGATTTCAATGGATATTTACCGGGCAACACTGCAACGGTGTGTTTCCAGCCTGAAGCTTTGAGAGTTGAGCCTAAAATGTAAAAAACAAAAACAAATATTTTTACTTGTAGACACTTTCAATGTGCTTTGCTCTAGAGATCATTTTAATATCGTAATAAACAGGAATACTTGCAGAATAAAACATGTACTTTGCATCTAAAGTAAAACTACTGGGCAGGCTGGAACAAAAAAAAATATTTAATTTCAGTCTTTTTGGGCCCATTTAGATCTATACATAGCGGTACACCTGTGTTGTCATGCATTAACATACATTTTCTTTGACATTGACATGTGCTATTGACTTGGGTTTGTACTGCGTTTTTGAATGTAGGATTTGCAGTGGGTAGAGTAACAGCCATTGCCCAAGGCTTGTGAATATTGATTGCCAATGCATCAAAAGGCATGTTACACATGTTTTTGATGTGTTGCCATTGACCTCTATGAGCCTCCCAACACACTAAAACGCAAAAAAAAGGACGGCCTATTTTTCAAAACGGAGATCGAAGAGGTGGGAAAAGGGAGTATTTTTACTAAGGAAAATTCAGATACATGCTCTTCAGTAAGTTGCAATGCATGGATTTAAACACAACAGTGTTAATAGGCCCTAAAGGCTTAGCCCACCAAGAAGTCATATCTTAGGTGTAGCCTGGTGGGCTGAGTCACTCCATGGCTTCTGATGCTCTTGGAGCAAGATATCCCTAAACAATTCCCGACTCTGTTCCTGTCTACCTGGGAGTTTTGGATGTTCCCACCTAACGTTGTGTGTCATGGGTCCTCCTGTTACATTCAGCAATATATAAAACAAATAAAAATTAAAACAAGAAAGAGTTGTGCAGTTGTGCAGACTGGAGCACAGAAATCTCACCAATAGAGTACTAGAGAGATAGAAGAAGTTGCTGGGTGGTTGAACTCTGCAGCATCTACCAAAGAGAGTAGAAATGTTGACTAGACCTCCCTTTTGAATTATATTGAAAATTAAGTCATTCTTGAAACACAATGGGGTTGATTTACTAAAGGCAAATAGACCGTTTGCTTTGCAATAGAATTTTCATTTTGCATGGAAATTTCCCCCTAACTTACTGAATGCGTAAAGCTCTGCTGACTTACATCATCCAGTCATATGCAAGCTAAAATACAAATTTTCCTTGCACATTATTGGGTATTCTTTGAAAAGTGAATTTACCACATTCACAAAAAAAAACAAAACTATTGTATGTTTAATTAATCATTTTTGGCAGATAAATTCTTAATGACCTGCATAACATGGCACGGGTGTGTCCATTGCCTAAATACATTGAGCTGAAAGGTGTTCTGCTTTCTTATCTCTGAAAGTTTGGAGGTGCAATAAAGCATTATATGGTCCCAAAAAAAGCACTTTGGTAATTACCATTATTGCTGGATCAATTAACCCATTGCTAAAAGGTGGGAAATTCTTCTGATTCATGTAGAGTAAACCAGCACTTTTTCTTAAGTGGTTGAAAAGGCCGACATTGTATTAAAGTCAGCCTGTAATCAGAGTTCAACTGCAGATATTGAAGATGTTCTTTTGAACGTGCAGTCTTTTGCAGGTCCGCCATGTATTAAAGCTCAGCAGGGAAGCTCAGAAATAGTTTGTTGTTTCAGTATGTTTATTCAGCTTATAAAATTATGTAAATAAATTGCTTCTCCTGCTGCCCTTTAATCTTCCAAGTTCCCATCAAAGCCAAACAAAACAAGGCCACAGATTCTCAGTCCCTGTGTCGTTTAGCTGTGATGTACTGTGCTTATGTCTTGGCTCATATCTGAAGGGTAAGGTGGGTTGTAAGGCATCTGATCATATTTCATATAAGCGTTGGACATACTGCAAGTGTTGGCTTCCAGTCCAGTCCCTCCCTCCAAGCTTTGATTGATGTCTCACCAGCTGTGACCGTGGGTCTGTTTCATAACTTAGATGCAAGAAGTAAATTTTTTTCTAGGTAAATTAAATGTCAGTTTCTTATTTATTGTCTCTAGCAGAAGATATAAAGGCAATCAGGTAACAGAGTTAGCTACCATCTGCCATTTTGCCACCCTGGGGTCCCAGGTTATGTGGCCTTTCCGCATATTTAAATCTGTATGCCGCCTTTGCTGCCGTACAGATGCCAAAAAGGACAAGTGGGCCCATTAAAAGAGATACATGAAAGTAAATCTTTGTGTCTTTTGTAAAATTACTTGTTTGTTCAAACCACATGCGTTGGCCAATGCATTGCCAGGACAGGATGCTGCGTTGGTGTACACTATAAAAAATTAAGGCAAGCAGCATTTTATCGCACCGCAGTGTATTGTGATGTGCTGCAGAGCAATGCACATTAGGTAAAAAAAAGTAGTGTGTCTTAAAAACCATTTAAACTGCAATGTACATATAAAATGCACTACATAGCATGCAATAACACACTGCAGCTAATATCATGGTGCTCATGCTGTGGTGTGAGCCTTCCTACTCACAGGGAGCCACACAGATGCTCCTACAAACTCTCTAGCCACTGCCTCACTTCTGGGCGTACTTGGAATAATTCCCTTTCATTTTTATGGTGAGGCCGTCTATTATTGGGATCAGTATTAAAAGTGATGTCTCTGCCCTAATGAGAAATATTTTACTTGTTAAGATAGGCTCCTAAAAGGAAGTGTACCATTTCCATTTTAGGCCAATTATGTCATAGGGGTGAGGTTTCTCACTCTATAACCCCTTGAGGTCCAAGGTTTGAACCAAACTGGATCCAGGCGGATTTCCATAAGTCATCAATAGAGGAACCTATGCTCT
>NW_017306348.1:1045097-1090668 GCF_000935625.1 Nanorana parkeri | reverse complement strand
GTTGGGGGGGGGGGGGGGGGGGGGGGGGGGCAGCTAGGCAGTGTGCCAATAGTGAACTTGTAAGTTGGCTGTTGGACCTCTTTTTTAACAGTTTACTTATATGTCAGGCAAATTAAATCTTTGCTTAAAGAGCTGGAAATGGGACTACTCAATAAAGTGCAGATTTTCTATTATTGGCTCATCCACGATATAGTTATGCTTTTAAAGAAGCCAAATAGTGCAAAAATGACATACATACTCTATAATGTGCAACCTGTGTAATATCCTGAAGGGTAATACGAGAGGACATAAATGCATCCAGCACCTGGCCATGTGACCATTGTTGAGGCATTGGTCACATGGTCTCTGCCAGTGCAGATAATTGCTTTCTTACTGAGCCGGAGGGCCGAAAAGACAATCCCAGTCTCAAGATCCAAGGGCAGAGAACAATGTGTTCAATGTCTTACCATCCATTGCTGAAGTGAAGGAAGAAATTAGATTCCCCAAAAAACTAGTCCTGTCTTGTTGGTCCAATCAAGCAGCCTAGACTATGGCTACATTTAATGCTCTCACAGACTACTAGTTCATGTCTACAGAAGCTCTTCTCCTCTTCTAACATTCTAGTGGGACACACATTCACCCCTTCTGCAAGAACAGAATATCATTTTGGACATGTTGAATACATTTTCAGGCAGACTGAATCTTGCTATACATTTGAATTCATTTTGCACTGCAATCCCACCTTAAAAAGAGACATTTTCCCATCTGTTATGCTTGCTTTGTGTCTTGCAGAGACACATCACATTCTCAGTATTACTGGAGAGATTCAGTGTTTGTATCCCCACTCTTTTAAAGTCATAAAGAAAAAGTCATAAAGCATGATAGTAACATAAGACCTGTTTGTCCTATATGCTACAGTATGGCTGCAGCCATGATTTATTTTCAGCTTGCTACACTGCCCGAAACAGACTTTTTATCTGTCACTATTTTTCATTCAATAAGCCACTTTACTGCGGTCTGGTTAGCCTTTTAGAGGCTGTATGGTTTTTCACTTATTAAAAGGCTTGCTCTACACACCCCAATATTTTATTAGAGAGATGTGACAAATTACAGTTTTTTTAGTGGAAATCATTCCATGTAGGGACTTGTGTCTTTTAACACAGCAGCATCATAACTGATGTAAAGGAATTGTCAGTCATTTAATTAGTTAATATAGGGGTGTTGGGGTGGGGGAAGAAGGGTCAAGATGTGAATGCTAATTCATCGCAGATTTAGTTATGGCGGGGATGATAGATAGGTGACAGTTCAACTGAGATTACTGGCAGTCAAGGAACATCAACCAGTAAACCTCTTCTCATGGGTAGGGATGGGCCGAACACCCCCGTGTTTGGTTCGTATTCGAACACCCGAACGGCCAAAAAGTTGGAATAAGAACTCCAACCTAATGCAAGTCAATGGGGGTCGACCTTTCGAAAATGATTGTCCCCTTTAAGAGTGCTTATATGCAAGTTATTGTCCATAAAAGGTGTATGGGGGTCCGGGTACTGCCCTGGGGGACAGTAGTCAATGAAAAAAAACAAACTTAAAAAATGCAGTTTGTAAGCAGTGATTTTAACATCACTTAAAGGGTAAGAATAAAAATGAAAAATCCCTTCAAATATCGTGCCTGGGTGGTCCCCTTAACCTGCCTGTGAAGTGGCGGATCTGTAGGATGTATAGAACCTGCTGCAGCAAAACTGACATTTCTAAAAAAAAAAGGAAATTCATTTTTACTCTTAAAGCATGCAGTACCCCCTCCCAAACAATACCAGACCCTGTGGTCAGGTGCAAGTCTTTAACCAATTAGCACTTCAGAGGGCTCTTTGCAGTATGGGACGTTGCGCGGTCGAACAGACCGCCAACATCCCATAAAGTTCGGCGTTCGTCGATGTTCGATTCAAACTCATGTTCGAATCGAACCAGCGGACCATCCCTACTCATGGGAACATCATGTTTCTACAGGTAACAGAACAATATCCGATCAGTGGGCAGAAACAAGACATTCAAAATGAACTTAGGGAAAAGCTAACAAGGACAGGACTATTGAACCAAGCTCAAGCTGACTGCAGTGCAACGGAACCACTAAATATGGGGATAGGGACACTCCTGTTTAGGTCAGGGTCCCTACACTCCAATTGAGGGACAGTTGGTGGTTGCTTCATTTCTGCCACAGGGCTAAATCTTATAGAAAATTCTAATAGCATTTCTTATTGCCTTATTGTCTCATTCTAAGGCCCATCTGCCTCTTTCACAGTGGCTCTCGCTCTCTATGCTCTGTGTGTCATGGCCGGGTGATTTGGAGCAGGTTCCAATCAATGCTGTGATTAATAGGACTGGTCGTACCCTTCACATGCACAGCTTTCACGCCTTGTGATTAAACATTGATCATATTCTGCCCGAGATGCTGAAATCCTCCCAGGTTAGTGACAAATGTGTTCTGTACCACAAACATTTGTGTCCTCTTTTCACAACAATCTGCACAATGTAACAGTGACACAGTGAAGTCCATTGTGTCACAGTGCATTACCATCTGCTTTATCTGGAATGGCAATGTTTTCCTTCTTTTTATGGAGTGCCATCAGCATATGGATCTGAGACCTTTACTCCAACTGTCAATCGCTGTGTTCTGGTGTAATGACACAGAGCTGCCTATACCATGCTGGTAATATCTCCCTTCCCAAATGCAGAGTGGCTGGCAGTGACAGCTCTACACTCTGCTGTCTCTTTCCATCAATGTCAGGGGAACTCACTTAAACCACTATTATGTGCTGTATGCAAGCTGTCACATATATGCTGTCCATTCCGTATGATATCAGAACACAGTCCGTTCTGAGTGGCATCAGAGTACAGTCACATAGGCACACAATTACACAGGCACAGTCCAAGCCCTTAGCTCTCCTGATATTTTTGGTTATCACCAAATTAAGGCATCAAGCTAGCCTAGGCACAATAAAATAATGATGCCCTTATGTACAAACTCCACTCCATGTGTCATGTGATTAGTAAAAACGAGTGCAGGAATGCAGTATTAAATATTGTATGGGGGTCTGCTTTGTATTCACAGTTTTTTTTAAATCTGTACTGACCACAAAACAAGAGAAAGAACAGTCATAGAGATAACCCCTAGTGGTGCATCTTCATACCTAGGCTCTTTAAGTGCTGATATAGTGAACGGCACTCACACATTATAACATGAGCACCATTCAGTGCTGCAGAAGGTACTACCCACCTATGACATGAGGCAGGAAGTGATGTCACCAGGCTGGCCAGAAGACTGATTGAAATAAGGTAATAGGAACTTTTTAAATAGTAGGTGCTGAATGGGGTTATTCAGAGAGTGAGGGGTGGCTGGATTTTGTCTTCAAGGGTTTGTATTGCCCCTAAGCCACCTGACCTAGGCGCTATCATACAAGCGGCATTACAGTAAATACATCCCTCAGGGTGTTGCTGGATTTCAGCCCCCCTCTACCATTCTCCCGCAATGGACTATGGGTAGAGGAAGGCAGGTCTCTGTCTACTTAGCATAAGGAAACATGGTCACTCAGTGAATTCTGTTCCTGCACTGACCATGGGTGTGACTGAGAGATACCGACTCATTTTTGTTGTAAATTTCACCTTAAGCTATTGAGCTCTGTAAACAAAAGATTTGTATTCAGCGTAACATATAGGAAGAGACCAGTTAACATGTGAAAAAGATCCAAGAGCTCCACCTGCTGTTTGCATCTAAAAATATAAAATAGTTCTATTTAGCTCAATAAAGAAGGAAAATAAATCTTTAAAAAAAAGTCCTGAACATGGAAACAGAATACATTTTGTACAAAACCACTATACAAGACCCCATTCCCCACCGACATGAACTGAACTGGGTTAGGACCTCTTGGAGATGCGGACTGTATAGACCGTCCGCATCTCCGAAGTCAAAGCTAAAAAGCAAAGTGCATTCCGGATTCCATTCGTCATGGCAACTGCAAAATTAGACTGTATCCCATTTGAAAAAGACAGGAAGAGCGCTCTCACTTCTTTTCATGATGCGGAATAAAGTCTGTTATTCCAGACACAATGAATGTAAGCCCAAGTGCTTGTGACTAATGGCTACTATGTTATCTAGAATCCACATACATAGGAGATGGCCTGAGACAGGCTTTGTTTCCTGCTAAAAGCTGAAATCTTAATGGAATGTTATTTTTTTATTCTAAACAATGCATTTAAATAAATAAAGAAATAAATATAGATGCAGCTAAATAGCTTTTCACTTTTTGTAGTTATTATTCAGTTCTGTGTTGTGACTGGAATGTTCCATAAATAAAAGAAGAGCTCTCCGTTGTGCATATTTAAAAATGCGCATATATGGAAACCACCAGAATTAAGCTGACTTCCTAAAGAAAAGCTTGTGAGGACAGAAAGCTGGCATCGCTGACTTTTTTTTTTAATATTGCAAGCTCCTGTGCTCCCTGGCATTACTATTGAATCATTGGACTGGAACAAGCATGGAACAAGCCCCGAACCATGTATGCGGTTACCGTACACATCCAGCAGCTCACGGTGTGGTATGCCAGACGTGGCAATAGGGACATTAGGCATTTAAGGAAAAGCGTAAATATAATGTTTTGTATTTTTCATTGAGCGTTACAGTAGCAGGATAGCACCACATGAAAATAAGACCACAAAAACAGGAGGACCTCAGTTGTCCACACAGAATAGATTTTTACAGTAAAGTAAACAAGTAGACAGAGAAAAGTATGTAAAATGGTACTTAGAGCTCCACCAGCTGGTTCATAGGGAAAATACAAAATACTCATATGTAATATTTCAAATGTGCTTGACTTAAATGCAAACAGATTTTTTATATAAGTTTTATTTTTTCTTTTGACAATACAAAAAATAAATAATAATAATAATAATAATAACACTACTACTATCACTGCTATAACTAATAATAATATTAACCAAAATAGTAATTTTATTATTACTGATATTTTGGTTATTATTATCATTAGTTGTAATGATACTACTACTAGTTGAAATAATATTAATAACAGCCAAAATAACAGTAATAATAATAGTAATACTACCAACACTACCATTATAACTACTACTGCTACTACTGCTACTACTACTACTAATATAATAATAATAATCAATAACAACAACAGTAATACTACTATTGCTAATGAAATAATAATAATAATAATAATAATAACAACAACAGACATAACAGTAATATTAACAATAGTAAATCTACTACTACTACTGATAATAATAATAATAATTATAAACAACAGTAATAATAATAGTACTACTATTATTGCTACAACTACTACTACTACTACTATTACTAATAGCAACAGTAATACCACTACTACTATTACTACTACTACTACTACTATTATTATTATTACTACACTCTCCTCCTATCAGCATGCTTCTTGTCAGCGCATGAACTCATTGGCTCCTCATACTGCTTCTTCCTCTCTGGCTGGGTTCACACCTGGGCGTACGGAATATGAGCGTTTGTCACGCGTTTCGTGCCACGTGTTTTTACCGCGATTTGCAGTAAAAGAAACGCGCGACAAACGCGCGTTTACGAGGGCTATCCGGCTGTATCCTAATGGATACGTGCAACAAATACGCCCCAAAGAATCTCCTGTACTTCTTTGGGCGTAGGGCATTTTCAGCGCGTTCCTACGTGCTGTAAAACGCCCAGGTGGGAACCATGCCCATAGGCAATTATTGGTTTTCACATGTTGAGCGTTTTACAGCGCGTAGGAATGCGCTGTAAAACGCCTAGGATTGAACAAGGCCTCACATTCCAGCTCTGTTATACAGAGGCTGACACCAGGTCAATTCCAGTTACTTACACTGCTTGCTTTCAATAAAAATACATTACATGATGAGTTAGTGATTACGGAGCTGCATTAATTTGTGTCTTTTATACCTGCCTGGAGTGAGAAGATTCTATATTAATCATCCCACCTATTCATTAGCCATTAACCTTATCCTTTATCCTGGTCTTTTTGCAACACGGGCGACCTTCCTGAGGTTGGAGTGGTTAATATATGTTGTTTATTTCTGGAATTGGGGCTTCCGCAGGTTAATGAGAGTTCCGGGTAAATGAGATTTAGTGCTGTGTGTTGGGATTAACTTCATAATGGTGGGAGCTGTGTAAACAAGGGAAGATTAGCCTGGTATTTAGAGCTGAATGCCCCATTAATGTGAACTCCTTCCCTCTGCAGCTAATTCCATGCAGTACTGGGAGACGGAGCGCACTAAACATGCAAGCGTCTTCATAAATGATAGTGCACTTGTATGTCCATATACTCATCTTTCTACAGAGGGAATTGAAGGGTAAGGTGTAGACATGTGCAATTCGTTTCATTCCAAATCGAAATGCGGATGAAGTTTCGGAGATTCGGATGTATCCGAATTCCGAATTACAGATATAACGTATGCAAACGAATCCGAATTTCCGATTCCGAAATTCGTTAGCGGTAGTCTGCACGAATTGTCGTTTGTTCGTTGCATATGAAAAGTATTATGACACCTCAGCTCCCAGACCCAAATGGCATTCGGGAGATCACGATTAGCATTCTGGAGCTCCCGAATGCTATGTGATATTTGACAGCTGAGAATGTCAGGGAGCTCTGCCCATCTGTTTACTTTCGGGCAGGAGATGACATTTTGTGGCGAGTTTTCGACGGGTTCGGGCGGTCGTCGCGCAGTGGGACTTTTTTATTTCGGCGGGTCTGCGGGCGTCGTGCATCGTGATTGGCACTGGATTACATCGATGGAGCCATTTTTTTTTAATTAAAGGAATAGTTAAAAATTGATGCTTTGTTTTTTTTTTCAATTAAAGGATTTTTTCTAAAAGTGTGGTATGTTTATTTAAGTACCCCTTACTCATTCACAAGGGGGGGGGGCAGCATCTGGCTGCCCCCTTAATTAAAGGGGTACCCCGATGCAAGTAAGCCCCCTTGCCCGCAGATCCCCACAACCACTGGGTCAGGGTTGTGGGGAAGAAGCCCTTGTCCCCATCGGCATGGGGACACCCTCCCCATCTAAAGGGCCTGGTATGGATTTTGGAGTGAACCCCACATACTTTTTTTGTTTTAACTTGGGGGGGTCCCTCCTAACATTCCTACCAGACCTAAAGGGTCTGGTATGAATTGGGGGAGAACCTCATGCTTTTTTTCCCTCTTCTGCAGCCTGAAGAAAAAAAAAATTCTCAACGAACGAACGAAACAAAAACTAAACGACAATTCGTACAGACTATCGCTAACGAATTTCGTCCGAATCCTGAAAAACAAAAAAATGCAAAATCTGAATCAAAACGAAACACATTTTTTTACCAGTGCACATGTCTAGTAAGGTGCTTACTACATTGCTGGGACAACTCTGGTTTTAAAGAAGAACACCAAGAATTTAAAAAAAACTTACCCTTGCAGTGGAGCTACTCCAGCTCTCCACCTCCTTGGTGCTTCACTGAACTTCTTTATAAATACTAATATCATTAGACAATACAGCGGCTGGCCCATTATCCTTATCCTAAACGTTATTACAGAGACTAAAACACCCACTACAACAGTAGTTAATTGGCAATCCATGACCACATACAACCACAAGCCCAAAAGTAGATCTATACCCACCCATTAAAATCTAAGATAATCTTTGAAAGACCCTCTGAGTGCTGCCTATCTACTCATATACTTACCTTCAGTCTCAATCCAATGATGTTCATTGTGTAGTCCCTCTCTGAGTCAGCACTGGCTTTCATATTTTGTCACATTCCCTTAACAATATGGGAAGCTCTTTGGCAATCAAAAATTAATGGTGGCCTCAAGCGTTTACTTAGAGTATGGCTTTCCCAGCTGAGCTATGGTGTGCATGCGCAGTACAAATTGACCATTACACACATCATCTAGTAAGGATTTAGGTCTACCTGAAGTCAGAACTGCTATATTATGATGTACCTGCAGTGATTTAGAATTGAAGCCATTATATCAGTATGACAGCCAGCCAGCGGGCAGTTTGAGAAGAAGAGGCCAGCAGTGGCAGCTTCCATATTTTGTCACGTTCCCTTTAACAATACCGGCAGCTCTTCAGCCTGCCTCAGAAGCGTTCTGGTATTGGTTTTGCCCGGTTCTCTGATTGAGAGGCAGACAATCAAAATTAATTACCTGAGCGCAGGATGCCCCACTTTCTTATTTATTACTCAGGGCCTTTGTTAAATACCTTCTGCAGGCAGCTTGCTTTCAATCACCATGCTGTGTGCGGCCTATGTACAGGGCGCAGCCATGCAAATATGTTAAATGTGCACAGGCCTGTCAGAAAATACATTAGTGGGGTTGATGGAGCAAGTCTGTAGCACTAAATCAGCACCAGGTGCCTTTGCAGGCAGAGATTCAGTATCTACATTGGAAAAACGTACTAATTGATTAGCAATAAATTAAGGCAGCGCAGTGTGTAAATCTTGAGCTTGGCTGCAGGGGGATATGGACATTTCCAATGTGCTCAGCTTTATTTATTGTGCATGATAGTGAGAGGTCAGCGGTTGTAATTTCATGTCAGGCCGCCTGAGCTTAGCGTGGGCTGTGGACACAGCAAGGCCGTCTCTTCTTCTTGAAACTGTATTTTGTCTTATGAAGAATCAAACCTGTGATCTACAGACTTGTGTCAAATAAATAACTGGACCATTCAATAAAACAGGGGCGGCTCTAGTGAATTGGCAGTTTAAAATATATCTAAAGCCAAAACTTTTTTGTTTCATTTTCTTGAAAAAGAGAATAGGGAATAAAAAACCCATCAGATGTTTTTGATCATCTTTGGCCATCCATGTCCCATCCATGAGATTTCTCTTCACTTTCTGCCCTGTAAAAACACAGGAAGTGAAATGAAATCTCTCCAAATAAGGTAAAAACCCTCTTAGACATTTGTTACTGAACAAGTGTCCACGTAAAAGTCTTCCTTTCTTTTCATTTTCTGGTGACAACTCAAAATTTGGGATTTTCCCTTTCCATCCCAGTGCCAGTTGCCACCAGGAAAGATTCAGAGAGTAAATCTCTGTAGCTTGAATCAGACAGCAATAAAAATCTTTCATATGAGGCTCAATGGGATAAAGCTTAGGGTATAGGCCAACAATTGTTTTGTAAAAATACAAAATGCAGTCCCTTGGAAAAAGGACTACCTTAAAAATAAGCAAAAATGAATCCATTGGCCACCTTGATGCTTTCCCATAGCTAAATTTCGAATCAAATGTGGGAACATTTTTCATCAATGAGTTAATTTTTTTCTGGTAGAAATAACAATGAGTGTATACAAAATTTCACAGGGTAAGTATCACAAATATCTCTTATTACACAGATATTTCCAACAGTGTACTTGAAAAGAGGTCCTTCAAGCAATACTGCAATATCTAAGTTTGGATATATATCTACCCCTGGACCGTAAGACTGTAGTCATCGGCACATTCTTAGCCGGCCATAAACTGGACTGAGGATCTGGTTTAACACAATAACATTGCCATGGATATACCTGAGATAATATCAGCAAACACATTACTCTGTTGGTTCTCCATCTATATTGAAAGTAGTCTGAGGAGTACTAAATCCTCATGAAGGAACAATTATAATAAATCAGTAGAGTGACCGTGATTTTGCTTGAGACTTTTTTATTCTCCAAGACATTGTACGTGACGTGTAATGTCTTGGAGAATAAAAAAAGTCTCAAGCAAAATTAACATCATAGATTCTACAGTATTGCTTAGAGGACCTCTTCCTAAGGGGTACCTACGGTAAAAAAAACGAAAAATAAATCTGTTTTTCTACATTGAATTTCCATTTTCCAAGTTCTATCCCGCTACTAATAACCATATTCATCTAGACCAGTGGTTCTCAACCTGTGTAACCACAGGACCCACATGTGTCCTTGGTCATTAAGTTGTAACCCAAATCGCACTACAATGGAACACACGATATTGCGGTACTGCACGTTCCAGTGCAAGCGATTGAACTGTGGGCGGGAGGTGGTGATGAATGGTAACGCAACACATCTCCCGCACCAGCGTTAATGGCACAGGACTGTTCGATTAACGCACTGTACTAGTGTGAACGGGCCGTGACAGAGCTCCATCCATACTTCCATTGCTTGTACAACTCCCTTGTGTACCCTGTAGAGGTGCCGGGAGCCAGAATGTGACGTCATTGCAGTCCAGGCACCTCTACAGGACCTGGCACTCGGCACCGGGCAGCATGTTTTGAATGGCTGCTTGGTGCAAGAACTGACAGTGCTCTGCTAGGATGAGGCTGAGAAGCCTCTCACCTAAGAAGTAGAAGGCACTCGGCGACCAACTGAACACGGGGTCACAACCCACTTTTGGGTAACGACCCACCAGTTGAGAACCAAGGATCTAGATGTTTGTAAACTTACTTATTGAAGATGCCCATAGGATGTACTTCCTCAATTCCCTGACACAATTTCACTCAGCCCTGTGAATATACACTTCCTTGTGTCACAACGAGGATGTTCACCTTTTTACACTTTGCCCTAACAAAGTGGTTTTTTTTAAGTTACTTTAGATTCACTTTAAAGTAGATATGCAGACAAAAACATATATTTTAACTTTGAACAGAGTGAAGAAGACCTGAGTGTCTTCACTGGGGAGATTTCCCTTAATTACCTGCCCCTGCCATATGACACGAACTGAGTGGAAATCTCCCAAAATTGAAGGAAAATCCCACCAATGACAGATGTAACCAAAACAGGTGCCCACATTGGAATATTTGCCCCCCACCTATGCTCTGTAGCGTAAAATTTTGGATTTCCTCTTCTTGCCCTCCCGAAGATCATGGTCACCAAGGCAACTAGTAAGGATGAATCTCCCTCTTAGCTAATGGGTCCCTTGGGGGCTAACTATCTTCTCGTTTTTGCAGTATATGTTATTGTGCATAGGATTTCCATTCTTATTCTCTATTCAAATCCATATGTTTTATAATTCATATAGTACTGTAGGTTGGTCTACCGAATTATAGATGAGATTTCATGATTTATATTGAAACTGTAGTAGCACTTTATTTCAGCTTGGTGCTTATCATATTATTTGGATCTGGGTCTACCCTTGCTTGGAATTGATTATATGCCAGCAAGTTGATAAAGAAAAAAAAAAAAGGTTATAACTATTCTCTATGCTATCCAAAGAAACATCGTTTTGGCAGTAGTTGTACTTTAAAGTGTCTTTAAAGCCAACATTTTGGTTAGTGGAGAGTTAAGGGAATATTTATGAATGATTCATTGGGCAATTTGCCCAAGTGAGATTCATCAACATTCTCTCTGCATTCCACTGTCTCATTCACCCTATTTATAATAGACTGAATGTGCACTAGGCAAATGCAGCTGCCGGTGAACAGCCATTGGATATCACACGTACAGTATCAATGAAGAATTAGATTTAGCCTGCAGGCAAATCTGCTGGCAATAGCTCTGCATGGTGCTGAAACTGTGTTTATGCAGTAACTTGTTTAGTAGAAAATGAAATGTCAGGTGAATGTGCAGGGAAGGTAATAGTCATTCTTTTCTTACATCAGTTTAATGTTAGAGTAAACACCATTTCTTTTTGAATAACAGATGCTCTTGAATGTCAAGGAATATTCACCAGTAAAGTATGGGAAAATGTCCAGCTGAATCATTGATAACATACTGTACTGTATATCCTTTGGAATATACACTCAATAGCCACTTTATTAGGTACACCTTGCTAATACCAGGTTGGACCCCTTTTTTCACCAGAACTGCCCTAATTCTTCAATGCATATATGCAATAAGGTTCGGGAAACATTGATATGATAGTATCACACAGTTGTCAGTTGCGCAACCATGATGCCAATCTTCTGTTACACCACATCCCAGAGGTGCTCTATAGCAATGAGATCTGGTGACTGTGAAGGCCATTTGAGTTCATGAACTCATTATTATGTTCAAGAAACCAGTTTGAGATGATTTCAGCTTTGTGACATGGTGCATTATCCTGCTAGAAGTAGCCATCAGAAGATGGGTACACTGTGGTCATAAAGGGATGGACATGGTCAGCAACAATACTCAGGTAGGATGTGGCATTTAAACAATGCTCAGTTGGTACTTAGGGGTCCAAAGTGTGACAAGCAAATATCCCTGACACCATTACACCACCACTAGCTTGAACTGTTAATGCAAGGCAGGATCGATCCATGATTTCATGTTCTTACACCAAATTCTGACCCAACCATCCAAATGTCGCAGCTAAAATCGAGACTCATCAGACCAGGCAACTTTTTTTCCAATCTTCTATTGTCCAATTTTTGTGAGCCCTCATGAATTGTAGCCTCAGTTTCCTGTTCTTGGCTGACAGGAGTGGCACCCGGTGTGATCCTCTGCTGCTTCAAGGTTCTACTTCAAGGTTGAGCATGTTTTTGAGTTTAGAGATGCTCTTCTCCAGACCCCGGTTGTAACAAGTGGTTATTTGAGTTACTGTTTTCTTTCTATCAGCTTGAAACAGTCTGGCCATTCTCCTCTCAACTTTGGCATCAACAAGGCATTTTCGCCAGAGAACCACCGCTCACAGGATATTTTCTCAAGCCCCTATGTCTCAGACAGCTGCTCTGTTGTAACACTGTTGTGTGCTGCTGGTGGTTTATATAGCTTTTTCTCTTTTTTGTGGAGGGGCGGGGAGGCATATTTATAAAAATAGCTAGAACCCAGGCCCATGTCCAGGCAATTCATATGAGCAATATATCGTTCCCCGTCAGCGGATGTAGAGGGAAAATTCCAGCATATGCAAATGAGCATTGTAGGCATTCATTCTCACTTGCATAGTGTTAAAAATACATTGCATATATACATCAATGAGCAGGCATGATTGAGAACTTGTTTAAAAAAGCAATCCCGGCTTGGAAATGTATTATTTGTATGTTATAAATACAGCTATTGTTACTTAAACCTGAACTTCCCGCTGATGAATGGGAAATCCAGATATTGGACAAGCGGTGGTGAAAGAGACATGATCGGACAGACAGTCAGGCACATATGTCTGGCAATTGTACTTCATAAATGTGACAGTACTTCCAACTGGCGACAAATGATGACGAATTGATCTTGCAGTAGTCTATAGGGCTGACTATTTCAATTTAAGCAATGTAGAGCAGAGCGCTGGGACCGGAAGTGCGGGTAATGGTAGTGCTGATGACAGACACGTTAGACTGCTAGATATACAGTAAAGGACACTGTACATTGTATGTTACACTTACTTCCTACAGCACTATGGATTAAAGCTGAACTCCAGGCAGATATAAAAGTAACGCATTAATATAGTTCTGTATTAATTTATACATTATATGTAATTATCTGAAATAGCAGAGCTCAGACTGGGAGAAAGAGAAGCACCACAAGGAGCCAATCAGTTGTGCTGCAGTGTTCATGTGCTAACAAATAATATGATGATAAAGGAGAGAGCAGAAGGACAGAAAGATAAGCTCATCAGTCTAATGCTTGTCCTTCACTGTTCAGTCACAGGCTGGGGGAGGAACAAGACCTGTCTGTTTTACCTAAAGCCCAACTCTGGACACAATAAACTTACCAGGGTTAAAACAGTTTCACATTCATTATAATACATGATAGTTATATATAAAGTTATAGTCATAGTTAATATATCAAGTTATATATTCATAGTATATATCAATATTTCCTTTAATATGTGGCTAAAAGTTTTGATACCTGAACATCATAAGCTTGTTCAGGTATCCAAAATTGTTCAAACCCCCCGCCCATACTCCTATGACAGTCCCTACTCATCTAGAAAAGATTTTGGACTGAGTCTGGGAAATCTGTGCCCATTCATTCCATTTGTGAGGTCAAGTACCAATGTTGGATGAGAAGTCCTAGCTCAGAATCAGCATTCCAATGCATCCCAGGGCACTCATGCTCCTTCACACCACATTCATCAAACCATGTCTTCATGGAACTGGCTTTGTGCACAAGGGCACAGTCATGCTGGGCAGAAAAGGGCCTTCTCCAAACTATTGCCACAAGGTTGGAAACACATAATTGTCTAAAATGTCTTTGAATGATGTAACATTAACAATGTAATGGTATATTCTGTATCGTAATCTATCTATTTATTATTGTATTTGGGGTTTTTTCTTTTTCTTCTCTTTTTGACTTTTGTTATGTGTAAAGCTCAATAAAAAGTAATTGATTAAAAAAAAATCCCATGTCCCCGGCCACACCCCCACCAGTTCGAGGACAGTTCTAGAATAAACAATTCCCAACTTTCAAGGGGTCAAGCCCCATTCAAATACTGATGCCAACGGGGGGAGCACCATACCACCAGATGAACCCCCCATTTATGTGACTGTCTGACTCTTCACAGACCCCCGAAGGCCCCCTTACACCCAAAGCCCCCCTTACCCACCAAGCTGCTTTAAAAAACATCCATTCCAACTGCCATTAACATTAAAAAGGAAGGTGGGTGGGTCAGCCTGCTTTCTCCATCGACTGTACAGAAATGACTCCCAGCAGCACTGCGCATGGGAGGGTACATGAACTGATCTGTACTGAAGACCCACCCAGACTCCTGACCTCAACCCAGTTGTGGAAATGTAGGTGTAAACCCCAAAATAGAAGTGTCTACAGTGAATGCGTCAAAAGATTTATTTACCACAGGACATACAGTAACACCACCCACCCTTTTGTACACCTTTGGGATGGATTGTGAGCCAGGTCTTCTCATCCAGTATCAGAGTCTGACCTCACGAATGCTCTTTTGGCTGAATGGTAACAGACTCCCACAGGCATACTCCAAAATGTTGTGGAAAGCCTTTTCTAAAAGGGTGGAGGACGTTACATAGTTACATAGTTACATAGTATTTGAGGTTAAATAAAGACACATGTCCATCAAGTCCAACCTATTTAAATTTAGTATTTTTATGCCCTCCCCCCCATTATCTAGTTTAAAAGCTCCTCCAGTCTTTCTACCATTTTTCCCCCCAGGAATGCTGCACCTCCCCCGTTAAGATGCAGCCCGTCTCGGCTGTAGAGCCGGTAGCCGACTGCAAAGTCAGCCCAGTTCTCCAGGAAACCAAATCCTTCCATCTGACACCAGCTCCGGAGCCACTTGTTAAGCTCCCTCAACTCGCGCTGTCTGTCCGGAGTGGCTCTTGGCACCGGTAGTATCTCTGAGAAAACTACCGTGGAGGTCCTTTCCTTCATGTTGTAGATTGAAAGGTGTAAGGGGAATGCCATAACACCCAAAGTTTGGCAATGGGATGTCGAAAAGCTCATATGGGTATGATGGTTAGATGTCCACAAGTTTTAAAGGAGAACTATGAGGTGAGTGCTTTTCACACACCTCATAGTTCTAGCCGACCTGTGACAATGAGACTGTCACAGGTCGACTCAGTAGATCGGGGAGTGAGCGAACACATACCGGCGTTTGCTCACTTCTCGATCCTGTCACTGCTCTCTGCCGTGACAGGAGAGGGGCTGGATTCCCCCCTCCCCGCTTCGATCTGCCAGCGCTGACTGGCGGATCGGACGGGGGAGGTGGCTGGTACAGCTGGCTCTGCCTCTAGATAGGCAGAACCAGCTGTCACTCACGCAGCTGGGCGGATCCAGACATAATTGTCGGGATCCGCTTCAGCGTCTCAGTATACTGCGAGTCGTAGCACAATATGACTTAAAGGAGAACTATGGGGAAGAGCCCTAACCCCATCGTTCTTCTTTAAGTCATATTGTGTAAAATGTTGCCATGCTGGAAAGAGCCGTACTTCAGTTTGACATATACAGCACACTCGTATAAGGTCTCTTGTTTGTTTTACATTCTGAATTGGAGTCTGTACTAATAGCAGAGCTTCTCTTTAGCAGGGAAGGAGTATTCTTCAGAATGAGACACTGCACAGTCATAGCTGTTTGTCCTGACGGGCACCTGTGAGATTAGCTGAACTGTGATAAAGTCTGAAGTTCTATTAACGCAACGGCGGGCTCTGAAGCACAGATGCTTAGAACAGTCTGGTCAGATGAGAGTCCCTGAATAAAATGAGAACGGTTTCAAAACAAAGGCTCAAAAGGACAAGTGAAAAGGTTATAATTATTTAACAGACATAGTCTAATCCCCCTTCTCCCACCTCTGTCCCTCCTGAACAGGTTGTACCCCTCTATATTGGTGGCCCAATCGTGTGTGTTGTCTAGCCAGGTTTCCGTTATTCCTACTATATCGAAGTCCTCCTCGAGCATCATAAGTTCAAGCTCTTCTAATTTATTGGCCAGACTTCTCGCGTTCGTGTACATACATTTAATTCCTGTCTTATGGGCCAAATGTTTACTTGATATTGGTTGGCCAGGCTTAATTGTATTATTTATTGCTATCGGATTTACTATATTCACTGCTTTTGCACTAATGACTGGAGTGAGCCCACTAATTACCCCTTTAATAATTTCCTCTTTATTATTTGAATTTATTGTAGGGTTTTTATAACTTAAATTTTGTATTTTTATGCCCTCCCCCCCATTATCTAGTTTAAAAGCTCCTCCAGTCTTTCTACCATTTTTCCCCCCAGGAATGCTGCACATCCCCCGTTAAGATGCAGCCCGTCTCGGCTGTAGAGCCGGTAGCCGACTGCAAAGTCAGCCCAGTTCTCCAGGAAACCAAATCCTTCCATCTGACACCAGCTCCGGAGCCACTTGTTAAGCTCCCTCAACTCGCGCTGTCTGTCCGGAGTGGCTCTTGGCACCGGTAGTATCTCTGAGAAAACTACCGTGGAGGTCCTTTCCTTCATGTTGTAGATTGAAAGGTGTAAGGGGAATGCCATAACACCCAAAGTTTGGCAATGGGATGTCGAAAAGCTCATATGGGTATGATGGTTAGATGTCCACAAGTTTTAAAGGAGAACTATGAGGTGAGTGCTTTTCACACACCTCATAGTTCTAGCCGACCTGTGACAATGAGACTGTCACAGGTCGACTCAGTAGATCGGGGAGTGAGCGAACACATACCGGCGTTTGCTCACTTCTCGATCCTGTCACTGCTCTCTGCCGTGACAGGAGAGGGGCTGGATTCCCCCCTCCCCGCTTCGATCTGCCAGCGCTGACTGGCGGATCGGACGGGGGAGGTGGCTGGTACAGCTGGCTCTGCCTCTAGATAGGCAGAACCAGCTGTCACTCACGCAGCTGGGCGGATCCAGACATAATTGTCGGGATCCGCTTCAGCGTCTCAGTATACTGCGAGTCGTAGCACAATATGACTTAAAGGAGAACTATGGGGAAGAGCCCTAACCCCATCGTTCTTCTTTAAGTCATATTGTGTAAAATGTTGCCATGCTGGAAAGAGCCGTACTTCAGTTTGACATATACAGCACACTCGTATAAGGTCTCTTGTTTGTTTTACATTCTGAATTGGAGTCTGTACTAATAGCAGAGCTTCTCTTTAGCAGGGAAGGAGTATTCTTCAGAATGAGACACTGCACAGTCATAGCTGTTTGTCCTGACGGGCACCTGTGAGATTAGCTGAACTGTGATAAAGTCTGAAGTTCTATTAACGCAACGGCGGGCTCTGAAGCACAGATGCTTAGAACAGTCTGGTCAGATGAGAGTCCCTGAATAAAATGAGAACGGTTTCAAAACAAAGGCTCAAAAGGACAAGTGAAAAGGTTATAATTATTTAACAGACATAGTCTAAAGCAAACAAGCTCCCAAAGATGATGCCAGGTTCTGTTTAGAAAAGAAAGTATTTATTTGCTCCTGCCTTTGTTAAGGAAAATAATAGCGTTTTTTATTTTATGCACAGCTTGTCTGAAGAATACAACAAACACGAAAGTTTTTGGGGTGTTAAAAGTCATCTATAAATGAGAGTCCTGGACTAAGGACTTGTTCTTGCTACTCCCCTACAGGCTGGACATAATTAGATTAGGGCTGCCTATTTGCCTATCTCTCATATAATATATTTATGTTCAACCTTCTGCCTGATGAGCACCAAGTTACCATGGTGCCGGCCTAAGGCGCACAGAAGAGGCTTTCCTGGCTAGCAAAGCTGGTTCATTGCATTGTCCGTTCTTAGGTAGGTCTTTTACTTTTAAAAGAATAATATGGCCTCTGCAATTTATTTGAAGGTGAACTCAAGAAAGGCAGATAAATACAAAGAAAAATAAATGCATAAAAAAGAACCAATTTATCTGTTTTAAGATTTTTAACTCTGTGGAGACAGTTTTGTGATCTAGATATTTGTGGGCGAGGCACTAGATTTGTCAATAATTCTCTGCTTTGAATGGTCAGGCATTCTTAGAGGGGCGGCTCCCACACAACGCAAAGAATCACCAATAGGGGGCGAAAGAAAGAAAGAAAATAAAGGACAAAACAAATGAAGAACAAAAAGGGGTGCAACTGCTGATAGTAGAGTCCAATATTATATTACATTTACAAAGATCAATAAGACAAAACAGTCAACAAGTTTCAGGGGTCCACAATTTCCTTCATCAGTGTTAAGAGTAAACATAGAAATGTATTAATTATAACTTTAGACTTGTAAAGATAAAGATAATATGTAAAACATAAAAGTGTAAAAATCATATTGACATGTACATTCCTTTTATAGTCATTGTGTGGGTAAAGCAACAACAATGTGAATTCTAACATGTTGTGATAAAAAGCAGAATGAAAAATACTTTAAGAGTTACTTTGTGACTTAGTTCCTTTTGAATGTTTTGGTCCTTTTGTGTTCTACATTTAGTTTTGTGTTCTAGCTATCCCTGCCAGAGAGCTGAGACCTCAACGGCAGCAAAAGCACAGCTTGGTCAAGATTTTCAGGTGAAATCACACCATCAGCAACTTTATGGGTACTAAAGTGACAGCAGCACACTATAAAGGCCATAAGGTGATAGGGGAAAATCTACATGACTCAGAGTGCTGACGTTCCCTCTCCCTTTCCCAAATATTTCTAAACTTAGGAATACAGGGGGCCGCGATCAAGACAAATTCAGGTGCTTACAATAGTTATATTTAACAAAATACTTTGGGGTTGGTGGTTGTCTTGCTCTCTACCCCATTTCTATTGGTCCCTCCCCGTCCGCGCCCATGATTGAGTGTTGGTCAGTGGTGGATCCAGCCATCTTTACAGACTATTGTAAGTTTATTGAACTAAACAAACCGCACAAAGTATTAAAATACATTTGCATAGGTAAACTATGAACTCTTTGCAAATACAAAATATGATTTTCTTGTAGAAAGACAGTAGCCTGTTTCCTGAAGAAGCGGATCTCCGTGAAATGCGTTGAAATCTGTTCTCCTCCCACGGGACTTCAAATTAAACTAGGAAGCTGATATCCAGCAAATTGTAACAAGTATCGCAATATAGATAAAAATGTGGGAGGATGCGGCTACATCCCATGGTCTTTTTTAGGCTACCTTGTTTGTCTTTCTTTCTTTTTTTTTTTAACTATGCATTTTAAATATATTTATAAATAAAAATTGTTATACTTTATATAAAAACTAAATGTGTTTTGTGTGATCCTTGAAGTACCTTAAAAGTCCAAATCCTCCCTTTTTTCTTCTTTATGACTGTAATGTTATAGGAATAACAAAAGGAAAAGAAATGCATTAATATACAATGTATCAATTTTGGAACAATCTGTGGTCAATCCTGTGGGGGAGATAGTGGGAAAGTCTGCAGGGTCTTCGGGTGATGTCAGCAGAGTGCCATGTTGCTGATATCTTCTCTGAGTGCTGGATGGATCAGATGTGTTGTTCCAATGTGTCTGGGTGCAGTCCTCTGTGACTGCGGAGTGCTGGCATAGAGGATGGCTGGATATCCCAGTTTCCAAATTGCCTGACAGCGGTGGGGAGAACTTGGCAGGGATGCTGTATGGAGGGCTGGGGAGACTAGCTGGTTCCAAGGCAGAGCTGAGGCTTGAGGTGCCTTGGGACTGTGTGACTGTGTCAAAACCCGCTGGGGGAGAGGCGGGAGGCTGTGTGGAGCACCGGCTCAGACACAATGCCGGTGTCAGTCCAAGCCTGAATCAGGAGAGATGCAATGTGCTGGGGAGGGGAGAATCAGTGTGGTAAGATTAGAGTGTAGGTAAGGAAATGGTAGGTAGCAACGCGTTTCAAGGATTCTACCTCTTTCTCAAGCTAGCTTATGCTCCTTGCTGATTGAAGAGTTCGAGGTCTGACTCACCAGGTGTTATGTTGGACTGCTGCAGAAAGACCAATGCTTCTACACATAGAGCAACGGTCTTTTTCTGCATCACGCTGGCAAGGGACACGCCATTCTATTCAGACTGTGGCTGCTTCCTAAACAAAACAAACTCTTTGCACACCTTTTGTTATGAGGCACCTAGAATTCATTTAGCTGATTCAAACTGAAACTATATTAGCGCTTTTGAAGCAGAACAATTTTTTTTAACCCTTTCAATGGGGCTACCCCTGCACTACAAGGGTTAAGTGCTTGTTTTTGTCTAGGGAGGAGAATAATAAAAGTTATACTATCCCAATCCTTAGAGCTGGATGCTCTTAGAATGTGAGTCATCACATTCTATACACTGTGTGTAGGACTTGAGGACACCAAGGGACATACTGCAGTGTAGCAGGGCAGAGTAGCAGCCAGTTGTTTCATGCAGTTTCAGTGAGCATAACTTTTTTTTAGCACGTAGACAAAAACAAGCACATGACCCTTGCATTGCGGGGGAAGCTGAAAGGGTTCTGCCTGGAGTTTTGCTTTAAGGGCATAACATCGTCTCTTGGGTTTTATTAAAAAAGATACATATACTAACATATTCATCCTATAATTCATTTCTGTACACCAGCTGACCTGCAAGAACATTGACACAAGCAGCCAAAAAGATGGAGAAACTAAAACACTCTATATAACATATTTAAAAAAAACATGGCACAGTGAGCAAGCAAAAACAAATATATATATAAAAACGATATCACAAAATTAGTTTCAGATCATCTTTACAATAATAATGCAAATGGGAACCCGCTGAAAATGCATGATAGCCTCCCTTTGAAATAGTCTCTACTTTGAATACTGATGTGGAAACATCTTCGGTTCCTCCACAAAAAATGCAGCCAAAAAACAGAGCCTGGTGTTCACGCTTCTCTTAGCAGAAATAGCATTTATTTTATTCTCTCTTCCCAGTGCTAACCCCTTGCACTCTGATTCATCAGAAGCTGCAGTGATGGCATGCTATCAGCCCCAGTAGACACCATTATTTTCTGTCGCTTTTTTTCTACCACTGTAAATATATACACAAGTCTTTCCTGAATTCATAGCCCTGGCTGGAACTGACTGCAATGTCATTTTACGGTACAGATACCCAAGAAAAGGTATTACATGGGGTAGTGCCGGCCAGCTTGCTCCAGCAGGGTTTTCTCTCCTAAAATGTCTTGGAGAAAGCCCTCCTATTACCTTGTCGAGGTCAAAAATGTCCAAAGCCATTCTGAGAAACTGGGCGTCTTTCTCTGTGTAGAGTAACATAGCCTTGAACAGTTCAAATAACAATGTAATTGAATGGCAGCGAGGAAGACATATAGTGCTGTTTTTTTGCTGTGTACTCAAAATGCAATCACCGAAGAAAAATTGCAAACTAATCCTCAAGTAATATTGGAAAAAAAATGTGTACTTGGCTTTCTCAGGAAAACTTGGTCTGTCTATGTAAAATATAAGTGCATGTTAAAGTAGACCTTATTATAAAGTTCAAGGAAACATATGAGGGCACTTATAGTCCTAATTTCTAGGGATGCACCGATACCACTACTAGTATCATTATCGGTAACGAGTATTTGGGTGAGTACTCGTACTCGCCAAAATGCTCCGATACCTTCCCCGATACCAGAACTTCCGGTCAGAGGGAGAGTTCATCTGAGCGGAAGGGGACATGGAGTCGGGAAGCTGGCTCCATGCTGTTTGGCTAGCACGATGCTGATTGGCAGAGAAGCCAGCTTTCCAGTCAATTAGCAACAAGGTGGCCAAATAGACCGGCTAATATGGTGACACAACCTTCATCCTGCAGACACCTCATTCCCTTCACATCACACCCATATCCATCCTCAGGAGCAGTCATCACCATACCACAGATATCCCTCAGCCATTCTTTAAATAAGACTGTTACCAAGTGGAAGGCTAGCTAAATAGGAAATTAGGCCCATGAGTCCTCATATGTTTCCCTGAATTGTAGATCTTATACTGAAGCCTGTGTTTAATACGAGTAAGCAACAAGATCTGGCTACAATGCAAGACTGGATCTCCATGATCAACCGGGAGAAGGAGCAGTGCTTGTCTACCGTGCTATTTCTTTCACAGAAAATAGGGGTGCCACACTATCTGTACTTGTTTGAAACATAAGGTTTGCGACTGGCTGATAAAATAGTGAGAGAGATAGGAGGCAGGAAGTGTTGGATCAAAACCTACATTGTCAAAATATAAACTGTGCTAAAATATACAAGCTGGTGGCCCATGGACATAAAGAGGCCTCAAGGGGTACTTTTGGGTCAAATCCAAGCAGTACAGGAAAAAAAGCAGCACCAGAGCAAATCCTGAATGACCATGAATGTCAGTTCTTTAATAAAATGTTTGTTTGATAACATTATGTGGTCTGGAGGTATACACTGCCTATTTGTATACACAGATGTTTACATTACATCTAGTTAGTAAATGGTCAAATACCCAATCTCATACTGATTTAACGCAACCCAGTGCTTCTTCTACAGCATGGTCAATTACTACACGATAATGGGCCAAAACATAGGAAACCTCATTTTTCAGAGTAAAGTATCCTTTATATTGGACCTTTTAATGGCTGCTACATTTAGAAAGGCAAATAGTCTGAAGTGTCTATAAAGCCAATTCTTCTTGTTAAAAGCAGAATATCTCATTGCAGCAATTACTTTTAGATGAAAAGCAGAATATATTGCATTTGATATTGAATACCAAAAAATCAATGTCGGCTGCCAGGCACCGCAGCCCCTAATCGCTCAGCTATTACCAGAAAACAACAAACATATTTACAAAGCAAAGTGGAATTTCAAATCGATGTGCGAAAGTCATCCTGTATTTACATAGTGCTTGTTAACATGGGTATGTGGGGCCCCTCTCTGTAATAAAGGATTATGTGACACTGTGTAAGGAGGAAGCGTGGGACATGTTTTTTATACCACCAACACAAGGACAGCATATACTATGTCTCCTTCTGTGGCCTGAAAAGATATTAATTCCAGATCTTGTTTATAAAACTGGAAGAGAGCATCTGTATTACTATCAGGGTCGGATATCCTCTCTCTGCTGCCCCAATGCCAGGTTCCTCAATGCACCCCCCCCCCCCCCCTGTATGCAGCCATACAAGTCATCTCGGCGACATCGCTGATCACTTGTACAAAACAAGCGGCAGCTTCCCAGCTGTACATTTAGCCCTTTAGCCCTGCTTGCTCAAAGCAGGGCTAGATGTAGAAAACTACCCACCCAGAATTGCTTGTCCCGTGTGTCGGGAGATAGGAATTCCACACCCCTGCTGCCCCTCTACTCCCT
Organism: Nanorana parkeri; assembly: GCF_000935625.1. Classification (NCBI taxonomy): domain Eukaryota; kingdom Metazoa; phylum Chordata; class Amphibia; order Anura; family Dicroglossidae; genus Nanorana; species Nanorana parkeri. Next base: position 1,067,114 of record NW_017306348.1, on the reverse strand, counting down.
GCTGCCCCGCCTCGGTTGGCCTTGTGGGAAATCCAGCCCTGGTTACTATCTATATTTTAGGTATAATTTTTATAGTTCTCGTGGTTTTTGTGCAGTTGTTGAGGTAGATGCAGCAGGTGCCACTGGTGGTGTTGATGGCCATGAGCTTGACAACAATGGTGATGTGTGATGGTCAGACCTATAATAATTGTGTGCCTTTGACTCGTATTGTGCAACCCCCAGAGCCCTTGCAGACAGTAGTCTGTGTTAGCCTTTCCTAGATGGCAGTGAAAAAAAAATATTCTTTATACTAGATTCTATTAGTAAAATAGCTTGGTTTACTTCTTGCACACTATCTTACTCTTTCTTTGCTGTCCATCCATTTTCACTTATTTTTATAGGGTTTTATTTTCCCATCTAATCTTTTATAATGGATCTAGCTGTGGCACAAGTAATTTCAAGTGGTTAGCCGTAGGGAGCCCAGAAGTGAAAGCAAGGATTTGTAATGGGGCTGTAGTAGTAGTAATCTCTAGCAGCAGTCACGTATAATGTGTTTTTAGTCTATGACAGTCTACTGAAGCATGTCCCCAACCTTCAACAACACCTATAGCATGTTCGTCCTGGCTGACCTTCTCTTATACCAGTTCTACAGTCTTTGACAATCTCCTGCAGCAGGTCTGCAATCTTTGACTACCTCCTCTTGCATGCCTGCAGTCTCTGACATTTCTGTAGTATTTCATTCTCCAAATATTATGTGTGGCCCATTGGTGATGTCAGGGGCTGCCCTTGAAGCCCCCTATATGAAGAAAAGTTGAACACTTCTGTTCTAGTAGATAGTGATGAGCTGTGAAATGACCAATATACCATCTGCCAAATTTAGCCAAAGTGGAAACTCTCAGTTTTGTCTAAACTGCTTAGGCTTAATCCTCTTGGAAAAAATCCATACCCTGTTTTTTATTTAAAGTTTTTTAATGTATGTGTAGGGTAATTCATTTTATTTTATACATTGTCTTTTGTATTTATTTATTTTTTTCTCTTTTTTTTTGTATTTGATTGTTATTTGCTTTTACACTGTTGGGTTTTTGGCTTTCTGTGAAGAAAAAAAAACACATAACAAAATTCCCCATTGACCGCTATGCATTTTGCCACTGTTCCCTTTGACGCATTTCACCTCCTACTGGAGCTTAATCTTAATGGGTTGGAATGTCAGTGTTAATGCTGAAACTTAAAGGAACATGCTGGGACAAGTTTTTTTTCAGCATGAAGGAGAACAGAGTGCAGCCTTATATGTGCTGCATGATGCTAAATGCTTACTTGCAGCGTCTAGCAAATTTGAATTCTTCAGGAAGGGCAATTCCCTAGCACAGCCCCCACCTTCCTTCACAGCCCTCTCCTCTTCTGGTAGTGTCTAGTTACTGTCTTTTACCCTTTCACCTCCCTACATAAATTTGAATGTAGTTGCTGGGGAAGGAGTGAAGTGGAATGCTATACAATGTCAATTGAATGACAGTTTTTAGTCTGCTGTGGCTGATGAGATCACATTCAAGATGGAGGAACCCAGCAGCAGTCTCAGGACTTTTGGATGTCTATACAAGGGAAGCTTTATCAGGTATATAACATGCATAAAATGCATTAAATGCGCAAATTCTTATGGGAAGATTGCTGTTGCAATTATTGGTCTGGCAGCAGCGTCTCGTTAAACTAACAACACCCTCCCACATTCTCTCCATTTACCACCTGTAAGGGTTAAATAATACTAAGCAGACTTCTTTCAGTCGCACACTAGGTATTCTCTTTATTAAAAAAAAATCATGTCTGAGGTTAATGTTTGGAGATCTAATGTACATTCACATAGAAAGAATGAAGTAATTAAACATGGCATAGCTGATGCCCTTTTGGGGAGTATGGCACTGTGTTTCTTATGTTAACAGTATAAAAGAAGAGTAAAAAGAAGCACTGACATTATTAAAATGCCTGTATATAATTTTCAGTGTCAGGTCACACCATCAGAATAGTCTGTGGGAGGCCCTATCTCTAAACAGCATGACCCTATTAAGTTTACAGCCTGTGCTTTAATAAAGGGAGTTCAGTGGACCCCAACATTTTGGGAATTCAAAGCTCATTTCCACTATTTTATTTTGTAGGTTTGATTATTCTGTAACAGGTTCTACAGAGTTTTGTCAGCTTTGACTAATTTAGCTATTAATGTGTACATATTGTGGTATTGTGTGGCAATCCCACTGTAGAACTGGGTGTTATGATCACCTGGGAATCTCAGCCAGATGGGCTGAGACGTCTCAGGAAGCAAAGGTTTGTGGGGATTACGTTTGGGATCCTGGAACTGGGAGGTTTCATGGTGATCCAGGAGGGAAGATGAGATCCCCAGGCCTAGATCCAGGCTTTAGTAGTGGCCAGCACCCGATGATTGCACAGGTGTGCACAGCCCTTGAGGAAAGGATGCTGGCTAGGGGAATTAGCTCCTGCTGGGAAAGAGGAACAGACTGTGTCCAGGTGTTAGGAGAACGCCCCCAGAAGTCAGAGAGGAGTCAGGTGGTGAGTGTGCTGGAGGCTGGGAGCTGGTGCGGGGGAAGGGGGGACTGGGAATTATTTTAAATGTGTGTGGGGGACCACAGACTGGGGTTGTTTATGTTTATATATATTGTTAATGTGTGTGGGGGGTATTATTTGAAATACAGGGGTTGTAGTTTTTTTTACGTGGGGGGGGGGTTGATTGGAGGGGGGCAGAAGGGTATTTGAATTTGTAGTCCTGTATAGCTGGTGGCAGGTGCGGAACTACTGCTGGTGCTGCCGGTGCACAGGGGCCTGAGCCTGGGGGGGGCTCAGCAGACCCAGGCAAGGTAGGACAAGAGATAGGGGGGCAACCGCCGACCATCCGTCTGGCCCACAAGTTCGAGAGTATTGCTGGGAGTTGTAGTCTCCTATAGTCGTTACTATTCTGCATTTCTTTAGAGAGTATTGCTGGGAGTTGTAGTTCTCTATATCCGTTACCATGCTGCATTTCTGTCGAGGGTATTCCTGGGAGTTGTAGTCCCCTATAGCCGTTACTATTCTGCATTTCTTTAGAGAGTATTGCTGGGAGTTGTAGTTCTCTTTATACCTTTCATTTTTATCGCTTGCATTTTTTCTCATTATGGGCCTGAATGGGGCCTCATTTTTAAGTTTCGCCTAAGGCCTCGCAAAGTCTAGAGCCGCCACTGCAAGTATGGGACAGCACTTCAAAGAGGACCCAGTGGGTCAGAAGTGCCAATGTTTAAAGTGGAAGCCAGGAGGCTATTCTTGTGTTGCTTTAAAGCCTTTCATGAATGTTACGCTGAACAACCCCTTCAAGGGTATCCAAGATGGATATATGAACTCTGTGTTGAATAAAAGTGGGCTACCGAGCCCTTAAACTGAAGATATTGCGAGTAGACTGCATTCTTAAGTGCTCACTCTATGTGCTAATATCCCCGAACATCGCAATATATTTTTAACTGTTTATGTAAGGATCCATTCATATTCTTTCTAAGTTTTTTTTACATATACATGTAGGAGGTCACCTTGGTCTAAATACATTTATCAGTGAGTTTTAATGTTTAATAAAAATACTTTCTATGAATAGTTTTAGTAACATAGATAAATGGAGGCAGCCATGTACATTATATAACCAGGCACTGCTTTCTTCTTTACAGTTTTACACAGTGGGTGTGCTATACTGGCCCTACTCAAAATACAAGTCTAGGAGCCATTTGACTTACAAAAATCAATGCAATCCCTATGCGGCTAAAATCATATCTCAACATTAGTTAACAGTGATACTAAATAAGTCAAGTGCAGAGCGCCCTTTAGTGGTTAATCTTCATATTTAACAAAATAACACAACTATGAAGAACAAGAATTTAAAAACATTTTAAAGTACAACTAAGACTAAAGGCTCCTGTATGACAGGCTAACCAATTGCCAAATCCAGTTACTAGGTGATGCACAAGCCTCATAAAGTACACAAAATATTTCCTTAATCTCCCCTGAGCAAGCCAAATCCTCCTTCATGTGTGCCTCACATGCTTCCCCTCCCAGACACTGCAGCTCACAATGGGAGGATTTCAGCAGAGGCACTGCTGCCAATCCAGAATGCAGTAAGCAGTGCTAAGTGTGGGCAGGAGCTGATTGACAGGCTAAAGGCTTTTGCATCGGCAGTGACAAGGCTGATAGCCCCCTCCCCCCCTCCCCACACACATCTGCTAGTATAGGCAGGCGCAGCCTACATGATAGTGGTAACTCGGCTCTGAATTCAGCATTATAATTCACCCTTATAATTAAATGATGTAACCAGAGGCGTAACTAAAACCTTCAGGGCCCCGGCGCAAGAAACCATGAAGGGCCCCCCCAACCCCTCACCGTCATGGCAATGTGTGGTTAACAGGAAGGCTGACGAGGTCCCCAGCAAGCACGGGACCTCAGGCAGCCGCTTCAGTTTCAAAATTTAGTGCCGGTGTTCTGTCGAGAACGCTGACCGAGTATCTGCGTTTGCCCACAGACGGGATTAACGAGGAAACCGGCATTTATTTACAAATAATTAGTTTGTAATTATCAATTGTGACTGTTAATAATATGCCGTCTATGGCAGTAAATGACGGATGAAATATTATTAACGGTCACAATTAACGATTCAAACAAAATACTTTGTAAATAAATGCCGGTTTTCTCAATAATACTGGTCTGTGCGCAAGCGCAGATGCTGAGGTCGGCAAATTCGACTACATCGGCGTTCTCGACAGAACACCGGTGTCTGCGTTTAGTATCGGGGCATTTTCACAAGTAAGAGTACTCAAGAAAATGCCCAGTATTGGCACTGACTGGTGCATCCCCATAATGATTATACAGCAATGCAGAATACCACCAGCTATGCAGGACTACAAGTCCCAGCAATGCATTATAATAAAAATCAGCAATGCAGAATACCACCAGCCTCCCTCCCCTTCCCCGCTCCCCCCCTTCCCGGGCCAGACTTACCTGACTCTCATGCAGCACCTTCTTCCGCGTCTCCGCGGCCAGGGGGCGGGTCTAAGTAGAGAGGGTCCTCTACCACACAGCAGAATGTGCTGCCTTGCGGTCCCTGCAGCACATTCTGCTGGCCTAGTGACAGCCTCTCCAGCCCCGCACAGTTGCCCGTACATGCTGCTGGTGGCAGAGCGGCGGGGAAGGAGCGGCACTATCTGGGGGCAGGCCCTCTTTTTCCTCTCTGGGCCCCCCCAACAGGCGGAACGCCAGGGCCCGGTCACAATTGCGACTGCTGTGACCCTGGTAGTTCCGCCAGTGGCTGTAACACACCTTTTACATGGGAGGCCATCATTCTTCTTTAAGGTAATACATATCTAAAATCTGAAGTCACTGGAAATACACTATAGCTTTAAACAGTTAAGGTAGATTACTTAAAAAGAGGAAAAGGTTGAATAAAAGAGCGGAGGAAAGGAGCATTTCAACACTGATCAAATATGGCCCTAGAGTTCCAACAGAGGTTGCTTCTATCAAAGGGTTTGCTGATGCAGACTGTTAAGCAATTCCATCCTTTGAACATTTTTGATACACTCAATGTATGATCTAGATCTAAAGTATCTTGACTTTAAACGCAGCTTAGATAAACGTAAGGAAATCTGCTTTCCCCTGCGCACGTTTAAGACATCAGTGACCACCAGTGCATGCCACTGAGAATCCACAATGGGTACCAATGTGTACATATGATCCTAGATTGACCATCATCACCAGCGTGTGGAACTGAGATAACAAGCAGTCACTAATTACTGTATACTTAAATCCAGTACTTTGGTGACAGTCATTCCTGGTGTGTGAGTTTGTGATAACAGTGTCTATCGATTGCTGCTTCCAAGACTGCTATATAACCTCTACAGGTGTTTGGATCTGTGCTATCAGAAGTCACATTAGCTGGATGGATTTTAGACTCGGATAACCATCATAATTGATGTATGGTCTACTACAGAAAGGGATATGTCACTAATGTTGTACATTCATTACTGAGAAACATCGAAGAGACAGATACCAATATTTAACTTTGCTAAATGAGTGCAAACAATGCTTGCTGAAATGTCAGGCAGAGTTTTCATTGGGCTGCTCTGTTAGTGTAGATCTTTCTGACTTCAGGGCATTTTTATAATACAGGTACATTCACAGTTCAGGATTCCGTGACTTTCCTTATATATTCACCATCAACGTTCATCACAATAAGGGTGAACAGAATTTAATTTGCTTTAGAACTGCTTATCTCCCCATACAAGTCTATAGTGGGGGTTCTTTTTACCAAAATGCAATGACCATACAATGAAAAAACCCCCAGAAAAAACAGTAATTATTGCAGCTCTGAATTTGTAATACATCATTGGGTGGACTGCACATAGGAACCCCTGCAGAACAGCATTACCTAAACTGGCAGTATGATGCTAGCTACCCATAGCTACTGTCTTACAAGTTGATTCCGCCTTAGACGACGTACCCTTCCATAGTTGAAACACTGATTTTTATGTTTGCTGCTTCACCATTAAATAATTCTTAGGTTTTGTTTTCATGCTGTGTGTGTTTTGTTAAAAATGCATTTTCCGCTTGTTAAATATAAGGCTTTTAAAACTAAAACTTAGAACATATTGAGGCTGCTCCACTCCATTTTCTTGAGCTTAAAATATCACTGAATTCAGGAGTTAAAGCTTAAAGGAGAACTATAGGGTCAGTGTTTTTCCCCATAGTTCTCCTTAGGGTAACGGGAGGACACAAACTAGCGTCCTCCCGTTACCCTAAGCTCAGTATACCGCGAGCTACAGTTTGTGGTATACTGAGACGCCGCAGCCGGAGCGGATCCCGACTTAGATGACGGGATCCGCCCAGCTGCGTGAGTGACAGCTGGCTCTGCCTATCTAGAGGCAGAGCCAGCTGTACCCGCCCCCTCCCCCGTCCGTTCCGCCAGTAAGCGCTGGCAGATGGGAGCGTTGAGAGGGGAATCCAGCCCCTCCCCGTCACGGCAGAGAGCCGTGACAGGATCGAGAAGTGAGCGAACGCCAGTATGTGTTCGCTCACTTCCCGATCTACTGAGCCGACCTGTGACAGTCTCATTGTCACAGGTCGGCTAGAACTATGAGGTGAGTGAAAAGCACTCACCTCATAGTTCTCCTTTAAGGTACTTGAATGCATTTTTAAGATTTAACTCCTGACCCACGGTTTAAGAAATACTAGTCTTTGATAATGCAAAATCATCTGAAGCAGGTCACCTGCACTTGCAATGAATTGCTGTTTTTTTAACCATCAAAGTCCATCGACAATTTCCCTAAATGTAATTACAGTATGTCTGTACTGACCAGCACCTAGAACATAAGGGTTAAATATTTTTTAATACATATTTTAAAACTGTGATAATGTTTTTACTACCTGTACAGAAAAAAAAGGGGTGCAGGAGATGTTAAAAAGACTCGTTATACACTATATGGGTAAAGGTTTGTAGACAGCTGACCCTGACATTTTTGTGAGTTTGTTAGACCTACCATTCCAAAATGATGGCCATTAATTTGGAATTGGTCCCCATTTGTGGCCATAATAGACTCCACTCTTCTGGGAAGGTTTTCCACATGGTTTCAGAGTGTGCTTGTGGGAATTTGAATTTTAGCCAAAGCAATTTGTGAGATCATGTACTGATATTGCATGAGCCCACTTGGCTTGCCGTCAAGGTTCTAGTTCATCCCAAAGATGTTCAATAGGGTTGAGGTAGGGATTCTGAGTAGGCTACTTGAGTTTCTCTACAGCAAACACATCATACCATGTCTTTATGGATCTGGCCTATTTTTATTGTCTGTGTATTGCTGGAACAGAAAAAAAAGCCTTCCATAAATTGTTACCACAAAGTTGGATATGCACATTTGTCAAAATGTCATTGTATTACCAATACTCTTCACTGGAAATGCTTGAACTCAATATTTTGGAGAGGTGTCCGCATACCTTTTACCAACATAGTAAGTGGGATGTTCATGTGTCCACAAACGTTTGGCCAAATAGTGTAGTTCAGGAAACATAAAAGCATCACTCCTTTTTTTTGTTTTTTGTTTAGTGGTCTGTACAGTTGATAAGTAGCTCTGCAAATAAAACAGACCACCTACTCCTTCAGATTGCCCATTTTAGCATTAGTATTCACTAAAATATCACAAAGCATGGAGCCTAGGGCACCATGATGTCTAAATACAGTCCATAACCTGATGTTAGTCAATATTCAAAAATGGTGAATGTGTGGTGAATGTCTGATGTACAGTAGGAAGGTATTTTGGTAACTGTGTGGCAAATGAGCATTTAATGTGCACTGAATCTTTATAAAGACCGCAGGTTGTAAAATTCTGTAGGTTCATCATGCTGTCTGAGTGTCTGCCTCAGAAACGGGCTTTTATCTTTCTATCTAAATATAATGAATTACTGCACATTCTGCTCTAAAAATATGTACGTAATCATCTCTGGTTTACAAATATATAAAACCACTCATCCATTTATACCAAGTTAATTTAATCTATGCTCTAAATCAGCTTAGCATATTTTGTACAGTTTGTCCCCTATTTGCTTTTATCTCCCCTATTGTACATACAAGCTCCTTTTTAAGTTTTATATGAATATTAATTTTACATGATACCAACTGTTATTAATTTATATGATTCCAGTAAATGTGTGCAGGGTGATATAATCTTTTATTAGGCTTCTACCTTTGCTAATGAGAAGAAGAGAAGGTTGAGGGATATGCTTATACCCATCCCCCCTACACTTGGATAAGGATATATATTTTAACTATGTGAATGTTATTATAAATTAATTGAGACTGTGTTTTATAAACGGGGAGCAGGGGAGGGCTGGGAACTTTGGACAGGGGGGTTCAAACACAATACAATAATGGCCCTTTCAAGGTTGGGACAGATTTTTGGCACACTTTACTTTGTACCAAGTAAAGTGTGCCATTTTGCCACAGTATCTGGTGGGCATGGTGAAAGGTGGGTGTTTCTAAAGGACGTGGTTCATTGTGAGACACTTTTTCACATCTTCCAACATCAGCTTCTTTTTCAGTTCTCTACATTAGGTCACATGACATCTCAGAGCCACAAAGGAAGTTGGTGCTAGATGACTTCCTTCTACTAGAAGCTGTGACCCCCCAGGTCTGAACGGGGTACAGGTAGCATTATAACACACAAGCATGTGTCACTGATGACAGGTCCCACTCTGATAAATGTCTTAATGGTGAAGTATTTCTTTTCAGGGCCACCAACTCAACATATCTTATTAGTAGTGGCCCAGAGGGCAAATACCTCCTGCCACAGGGCCATCCCTTTACTGAGGCAGCATCTCTTTGGTCATGTGGGGGGACAGAAGGCATAGCGGCATGGCAGCTCAGCTGCACATTCTTTGCAGTGTGCCTGCTGCCCCCTTTCTGGCCAGAGCATCCCAGGTTACTAAGAGACGGATGTGTAAGGACCATACACATCTCCCTGCCCAGCTTTTAGCAACCTGAGATGGTCTGGTCGGTGTACCGCGTAGATCCCGGTAGCCAGTGATGTCACTTGTTGCCGGGAGCTTGGTGAGATGTGTCCTAGGTTGCTAAGAGCCGGGAGGGGAGATGCAGAGCCTGCAGAGGGTGATGCCACTCTCATATCTGGTGGTGCTGTCTCCCCTACCCCACCTCCCTCTGCTCTGCATGCACGGCCACCCTTTCCCACCTTAGGTGGCAAAAAGGCTAGGGACACCACTGCCCTGCACCCAAGCCCAGTCTTCCTCTGATGGAGAGAATGGTTAATCAGTGCATGTAGGTTATATTGATATGAATATGACCCTTGGTCCCATGTATCTGGTATAACATAATAAAATGCATTTAATTTGTAAGGAAAGGAATTTCCTTTGCAGAACTGTGTAAAGAACACCATCTCAGATAAATATTGTCTACCACATATGCTTCTTTCTGTACTCATTATCCTACTTTATGCCCTTTAATGATTAATCATATAAACATACCACCTATTGGCTGACTGATCAATTCAAGAATGTTATGTTTTACTACTGATCAATAAACTGAAATTCACATACATAGTGCCCGATGTTAATAAGTGGCTAGTCGTGCATTTACCATCAAAACTCGCACAAGAAGAACATGCAAGATTTTCTATTGGTTTTTCAATAAAACACAATGTTCCAATATTATATACTCAATAATTCATGTTCTATGTTGCATTGAGGTTAAAGAAAAAGAATAAAAGACACAAGCTGATCCATTTTTATAGGGTGAAAAGTCGTATTTACTGAACAAAGGCAAATATAAATATGCACCTTCTATTGAAATGCGTGCCGCAGGGTTCTCTTGATAGTGTAGAATTTGTTGGTGATGTGGCTGTGCTGGCTATACTGTATGTAAGATATTTATTCACATCTGTACACATAATGGTTAGATTGCTATTAGATAGTATTAAGGTCACAGCTTATTTTATAGGGCAAAGAGCCCTAACTCATACTAAGTAAAGACAATTTATCCTACATTCAAATCTGACTTTGTAAACAAAATTATGGCAAATTTCACTTTATTATAGCAAAATGTAATTGATGTTTTTGTTTTTTTTCTCAATGAATAGGCTTGGAAGTTTTATTTAAATAAGCAATTAGTGTGACCATGAGCAGTTTAGTCCTGCCCCCAATTCAATGACCCCCAGTGAGGCACTTAGACGAGGACTGAAGTGTTCACTTCTAACCTAGGAAAAGAGACAATAAGCGAATCCCACCATCAGAAGTGATTTCTCTTGCACATCTTCCAGCTTGCTAAGCCTATTCTTCCCTCTATTCGCAGAGAAGACAAAAAGAGGTAATTGACCACAAGACTATTAATATTGTCTATGTGCCAAATAGCAACATACAGAACACACCAGGTCATGGTGTGATCGGGAAGTCTACCTACCTGTCATTCATACATATGTTTGCAAAGGTTCACCCTTTGGAAAAGTCCACAGCCCAGGGCAACAAGGGCTTTGGAGGGCAGCAAACACCAACCCACACATCATGTAGTTGACTCTAATCAAATTCTCAACAGAGTAGGATGGTAGTCTGTCCTATAATTCTAGTCTTTGGCTCAAGATGTGCTGATGTGGAGTTGACAAAATATCTATTTCAGCCTCTCCATTCTGGTATGCCTTCTGTAACTATGTGTGCTTTTGTTGGTATAAAACTAAGGTTAACCAGTTGACTAGAGTAGGTTGGGGGGGTTTGCAACACAAGACAATTGGCCTTGGAGCCCATATAGGAATTCCCATGCAGGAATACAGTAGACATGTGCGATTCGTTTCGTTACAAATCGAAATTCGTACTAATTTTCCTGAAATTTGTAAATTCGGAAGCATACAAAATCCGAATTGCAGTTTCCGAATTATATCCGAAATACGAAATTCCGTTAACGAATTTCGGATTCGAATTTCTTTGAAACAGGAACTAATATTACCCCTGTAAATGAGGTTGAACAACATGAAAAGATTTTTTTTTTAATCCGAAATACGGATCCGCTGCTGCTGAGGGTTGCATTACAATACATACACAGGCAGGAAATACGAAATTCCCTTGACGGAATTTCGTTCCGTTACGAACATTCGTTATATTAAAGTTAAAAAGCAAAGTACATTTCTATTGGGAGTTGATGGTAGTTTTTTTAAGTCCGAAATACGAAATTCGGATCCGGAATAGAGGCAGAAAATACGAAATTCCGTTGACGTATTTTCGTTCCGTTACAAACATTCGTTATATATTGAAGTTAAAAAGCAAAGTACATTTATATTGGAGTTGATGGTAGTTTTTTTTTAAGTCCGAAATACGAAATTCGGATACGGAATCCGTTAACGGAATTCGTATTTCGGATAAAAAAACAACTACCACATCGACTCCAATATTAACAAAGGTATTTTTGCTTTTTAACTTCATCATAATGAATGTTTGTAAAGTTACGAAAATGTGCCGAAACTAACGAAAATCTGTATTTCGTACGAATCCGAATTGAGTTTCGGATACGAATTACGAAATAATGGATATTACAAAACGGAACGAAACGGAACACATTTTTTGACGGCGCACAAGTCTAGAATACAGTTTCTCCAAAATAAACAAATGGTTGATTCTGCACAGCCAGTTTTGTAATTTACACAGCTCTACCATGCTGGATGTCCAAGAAGCTCATTACACTACTTTCTGGTTCAGCTTTACAGCTTTCTAATCACCTCTCTTCTAACTAGACAGAAGTGACAATGCTGACTCATTCCTCTAATGAGCAGCCTGGAGGTGGTTAGGTGACACACGTGGCTGCATTTTTAAACAAGGTTTGAAAATGTGGTACCTGACTGATTATTCACTGCTGCAAATGTGTGCGAATGACAAGATTGGCTGTATACAATTCCACACACAAAACATTAAAAGATATAAGTATAATGAGCTGTTAGAACCTCAGTCAGGTTTTTTTTCACATCTTAGTCCCATTCCGGATATTTACGTTTACTTCCTGTCCAGGTGACAATGTTGTCACTGTAGCGCGAAGGGAGGGAAGATCTCCAAAGAAAGCTAACAGAGGTTCTAGCTTTTCTCCACCCTACTAATGAAAATAATATATATTGTAGGAAAGTCACTGGTCTTTAAACAGTAATGGCAATAAATGCAGCTTTATTGCATCCAACGAAAAAGTAACACAAATAAAAAGGCCTACTCCACCTTAGAAGGCTGACTAAACAGTAGTGTCCCTCACTACGTCCTACTGGAGCGGCTATTCCAGCTTCCAGTATAAATGGACAAAAACCACAGTCCAATACAAACACTTGTTCTGACAGACCTTATTCCCCAGATATGCAGACACTCTCCAGTCTGTGTCCATCCAGTGCAGCCTGGATCTCACTCTGAGCTCTCACTCCCTCCCAGTCACTATCAGGTGCAGGCTAATTAATAGAGAGAGAGAGAAAGAGAGGAGGTTTACCTGTTGGGCCAGGCTTAACCCTTTCCTAGCCAGGGAAAGCTGCCCTTTTCAACCTCTCACTGACATACACAGAGTCGTGTACCCTGTCACATTTTTTTTTTATATATATATATATTGCTACAAAGTCCCTGTTGGAGTGAATTCCTCAAACAATGCACTTTTATAATGTTTATAACACTTTTAAGGTGAAAATAAGCTTTTTGTTCTGTTTATTTATGACAGGTAAATTTTTGTTCAGAAATATAGCCTGACCCAGAACCAATATGTTTTCCCCATCACCTAAGCCAGTATATCGGTCACACTGTGCTTCATTTGCATAATAAAATGAGAGCCATTAATATTACACAGCAAAGTGACCTTAGTTAATTACAGAACACGAATCCCCCAAGGGGGTCCTGACTATCAATCAGATGTGTTTACAATGAAGCATTGTATTTTTCTATGCTGCAAGCTGCTAAGCTTCTCCTAATGAGTACTACCAAATTAGATTACTTTCATAATTTGGTTAATTTAGATGGAATGAGGTGTAGGCGGGTCGGACGCGGCGGGCTGGTGAGTGATGGATGGAAGGGGGAGGGTCTTTGAATTCCTCAAGTGAAAGAAACAAACGAGCAGCACGTTTTTTTTTACGAAGGTCTAAAAATTCGAGGAAGGTAACGGCTTGCCAGCCAGCTCTGTGTTTACGCCAGCTGCCGGGGTGTTAATTGCCATTTGGCAGCGAGATGTTGAAAGGCATTTTTTTTTAAAATATGGAATTGTTTAATCATCTGCCTAGTGACATGTTACCGAACGCGAAGATAACACGCGAAACACGTGTTTTATTTGGCACTTTTCGTCTAAACATAGGCCACACACAAACCAGTTGTTATGGCATGCTCATATGTGCTGTCTCTTAAAGTTAGGCATTTAAAGCGTTGCCAGCCCTCAGGCACTGAAAAAAAGCTGTAGAGAGGAACAAGGTTCATTGTACATTTTGAGGATTAAAGTGAAGGAATTAAAGCTCAAATCAAGCTTGGGCAAAAGGATACAATTGTAAGTCCCCAACACAAGTTCAATATAAAAAAAAACCCTGCTTCCGCTATTATACTCACCTTCTCTCCCATGCTGTCCCTCGCAGATTCACCCACTTACCGACCCAACACTGGTCTTATTCCAATTAGGACAATGCCCATTGTCGTTTAGCTCACTTGCTGTGAGCTCAGGGCATCAACGCTCTGCTTCCACATTGGACTCAAAGGAGAAACCCGCAGAGAGGACACAGAATTTAGGATTTAGGATCCAGAAAAAGGCATTCTTTTTCATGGGTTGGAGGTGCTTCAATTGGGGGGAAGGGGGAGAGGAAAGAGGATCTGAAGCCTGGAGTTTGGTTGTAATCCTGGATCAATAATCCTGAATGTATCGGTTTTCCTGCAGACTTCAGAGGAGATTTTTTTATTGACTGTAGTGGCTTTCTGCTGGCACAGTGGGCAGGAAAGGTAAGTATTCCCTCTTTTATTTTGCAGACGGAATACAGAAATGGGGCCAAATCAAACAGGTTAAAGTGTTCAAAATATTTTTAATTGTTCACAACTTAATTACATTTAAAAAATCCATTGTTTTCAGGGGCAGCAACCTTCCCCCTTCATCAGGGCTTACAGCAGTGGCATGAGGACTTGAAAGCACTCAAAGCAATAGAACCAGCACAATCTATATTGTGTGTTTAACTCTCCTGTTGGACTGCAAATGTATGCGGTGGTCAGCAGGTAGTCTTGTTTCTGAAACCTTTATGTCATGACAGGGTCACTTTAGGGTGGCATGTACATGAAATCTTTACCTACCCACAATTTTGTAAGCAGTTGTCCATAAAAAATACATTTCAGGGCTGGAAACCTTTCTGGGGCTGCTACGGGGTCTATAGATAAGAAGAACTGAAGGATTGCACATCTGTAATTTGGAAAAACAAAAGGCATACAGCTGCATGAAACAATTGTATATCCGACTTCTGAGCGGATCTTCAGCCTTTTAAAATGAAAATTATTCATCCATCGAGCGTATAACGATCTATCTCCCAGTTTAAATACAATGTCACCAAGCAGCAAACACCGAATGATCTATTGGCTAAGCAGCAAGTGAAAATAAACAATCTTTAGCTGTCAGTCGGGATATAGTAAATGTTTCTGTGTATGCCAAGCAGTCTATGTTGTGTGCACCATTCCAGATCGGATTCTAGGTACTTATGCTAAATGAAATGCTCTATTGCCACATTAAAAGGTTGACTGACCTGTCCATCATCAAACCACTGTGGGGAGGTGAGGCCATCCTGAGCGGAGGGGAGGAGGGTGGAGGGAACTAGTGTAATGGCACAGCTGCTCACTTTTAGTGAATAACAATGTTCAGAAAAGACAATTCTGCTTTCAGGCAGAAGAAAGCAGAACAGAGCTGGTCAAATTTAAAGAGACACACTTTTTACTGTTTGAGTTTGAAAGAAAGAGATAGAAGGGTGGTATCAGCATTCGATCCCAAGTACATGCTCTGGTACTCCACACATGTAAAAAATACTGTAGCCAAAAGGTAGGATAGGCACTCAAAGGACTTCCAAAGGAGGAAATCCAAATGTTTGCTTTATAATGCCGACATTTTGGCGAGTCACAGCCCACCTTTCTCAAGGCGAAAAGGTATATTAAAGATATAATTAACTAATGATTTGGTTGTCCTCATCCTTCTTTTAAAGTCTTTTGCATGCCTACCCTACTTTTAGCTATATATGTTATATACTGTACATAAGGGGACAATTATGGTAGTTATTTTTAGATACACTGCCTGGCCAAAAAAAAGTCCCCGAATGGATTCAGAGCCTTCCACTGGATAAGTGTTATGAACTAGGGATATTTCAGTTAGTCAGGTCTAGGTTCAGCAATACTATGTCCCCAAAGAAATTAGGCCTACCTGAATATGTTGAATGATCAAGTTTATCCATAAATGGATTTTTTCTTCCCTGATGGCACATTGGGCATAATCCAAGAGGACAATGCCAGGATTCATCAGGCTCAAATTGTGGAAGAGTGGTTCAGGGAGCATGAGACATAATTTTCACACATGGATTGGCCACCACAGAGTCTAGACCTTAACCCCACTGAGAATCTTTGGTATGTGCTGGAGAAGATCTTACATAGTGGTCTGACTCTCCCATCATCATTACAAGATCTAGGGGAAAATGTATGTAACTCTAAATGGAGATAAATGTTGTGACATTGCATAACCTTATCAAAACAATGGCACGGTGAATTCACCGAGCCATAATCACAGCTAAAGGCGGTCCAACTAAATATTAGCATGTGTGAGGTTTGGTTTTGGGCCAGGCACTGTATATTAGTGACAACCTGCAGTACTGCCCTTCTTTTTAAAATAGCCGCTATGGCTACATATGATGCAATACTGTTTTGGTCTACCACAGCTCTGGAGTGAGTGTGTGTTGCTGGGGTAATGAGGGTGGAAAATAGTGTGTACTATCACATTACAATCTAATTCATAAGCATTTCAGTGAGCTCAGAAATTATATAACCAGATGTGCAGGTATGGTAAAATAATAAAGCATGTATTCATTATAGTTTGTATTAGGGATGCACCAAAATGAAATTTTAAGACGGAAACCAAAAAAAAAAAAATGACAGACCGAAATCGAAAATTATTTTGTTTTAAAAATTAAAAAATATTTTTTTTTTTACTGTACTTCTGGGGGCTCCAGTGAAATACCAGGGGGTCTAAACAGACCCCTGATGTTTCTCTTTTAAAATAGAAAAAATGATTTTTGTTCTGCCTTTGTTATGAATGAACAGGAAGCCTCTATACTGAGGAATCAGTTTTGTAGAGTGGTAGAAAGCTCATCAGTCTGCTGCTTCTCCTTTCACTATCCAGTCACAGACTGGTGGAAGGACAAGACCTTTAAATTTGGCTTACTTGAATCAGATTAAAATCGTGTCTTTTGCCATGTCACAGTGTTGTTTAGCAGAGCTTTGTAAATCTCAGAAATAGATGTGCAGAAATACAAAAGCGTTGGCAGGTAAACCAGCTCCTGTAAATGTCTTTCGTCTATGTATTTAGGTGTTGCCTGGAGTTCTGCTTTAAAACGAGAGTAGGTTCCTTAAAGCAAACCTATACTGTCCCCATGCAATGCAAAGGAATGTGTTTAGCTTTAATGTCCTCCCTGGTAGTACAAACCGTACTAATATTTCCTTCGTCACCTTTTGAGTTGCCGGAAGTGACGAAAACATCCAGTACGAAGCTCCAAGGAATCCAAAATGGATTACCAAAATGGGACTCACACAACATTCATGTCCCAGGTACAGACTAAAGGGTACGCTCTCATCTGCAATAACTTCTGGCTTCAAAACAGCCACACTCCATGGGTCCTCTTGCATAAAATTAGTCTTTATTGAAGTAAGTCATCAAATATACACCATCATAGCAGTCCCCATGTGCAAAACTCTAATGCGTTTCACCACTCGGGCTTAATCATAGAGATTAAAAATAATTATCTCTATGATTAAGCCCGAGTGATGAAACGTGTTAGAGTTTTGCACATGGGGACTGCTATGATGGTGTATATTAGTTGACTTACTTCAATAAAGACTGATTTTATTCAAGAGGACCCGTGGAGTGCGGCTGTTTTGAAGTTCGAAAACGCCCAGTACTTTCACATATAGAGGAACATGCAACTCGCCCTCCTTCCTTTCATGTGACAATGCTAGGGCTTAGCGATTTGACCCATTGCTGTCACATGGGGCAGAGTGAAGGCATAGGTGGGGGAGAAGGAAAGGTAAGCATATGCTAGGAAGGGGAACATTAAAGCACACCTGTTGCTTTGTCCTACATAGGCAAAGCACAAATTGAATTTAAATATGACCTCCCTGGATGGATGCAGGAGGAACATAATGATTTGCTACAGGAATTCAGATGGTGGCATGAAAAGCCCCCTTTTGGGACTACTTGTGATGCGAGTTGGCAGATACATTTCACTTTTGCCTGAGAGTTTCGGATTATTCTTCACCGCAGCACGATATGAGGTTACAAAATAAAACGGTATTAAATATTTTCAGGTATCGGAAGTACGGCCATTATACGTTTATTGACACTAGGGGCTGCCATTATGTTTTTTTACAGTCAGCAAAGCCTTGTAATATCCTTTCCGCTGACACCAGAGGCTGGCAACACACAGTACAATAAACATTGCATTTATGCCCCATATTCTGTACTTGCTGTAGGCCTTTCATTTTGTTGAGACTATTGTGCCAGTGACAAATCCTTTTTAAAGAAAATATACTCTGAGGAAGAATGAAGGCAGACATTGGTGTCCTCCTCTGAAAAACACTAGCTGTCATTCTGATCCAACAGCTTCAGCTTTCTGAGTCATGGACCCAGAACAAGTATGCCGAGGGCGAGGAGTAACACTGTCTTCACTCCAGCTTTTGTGATTTGCATGCTTGTTCTGGGTTATTGAAGACAGAGAACTAAGCAACTAGCTATGTCACAATGAGGTCATACATGCCTCCTCTGCGTTTCATTCTGTACTTTAAAGTGACACTAAACTCAGGAGTTAAATCTTAAAAATGCATTCAAGTATCTTAACTATTAACAAAGATGTATCTTATTTGTGTAACACTCGGAGGTAGATCCTCTAATCATCTCTGAATTGGTGCTGACACTGTCCTTCCTTCTGGAGGGGGGCTACTTTTGTTCCCCATGTTCCCTGTGAGTGTTGTAAAGTAGACACAGCTCCAAGTTTGCTCTCGTAATGGACTACAATCTCACGTTTAGTTAAATCATTTGTATTGAGATTGTAGTCCATCACGGGTGTGAGCTTGGAGCAGTGACTATTTTACAACACACACAGAGAGATCATGGTAAACAAAAGTAGCCACCCCCCAGAAGGAAGGACTGTTGTTGGTTATGCGTGTAGATGAAGCACTGAGATCTTGAGGAATGGTGCATTAAGTTTTATTTGCCTAGAAGAAAGCTACATGTATAGATATTTGGAATTGTGAAGGAAACAGATAGATAGGAAAAAAAAGCTTCCTGTGAATCATAGATAAGCATGCACATAGAGAGTAACATTGCACTCCATTACCATCTACATCTGTAAAAGACATATTACATATTAGAACATTATTATATCAGTACAGTATGTGCTGTTGTATTTCCAACACGTGTCAGCACCAATTCAGAGATGAGTTGATGATCTACAGCCGAGTGATACACAAATAAGATACATTTCTGTTAATTGTTAAGGTACTTGAATTAATTTTTAGATTTAATTCCCAAGTTTAGTGTTACTTTAGGAAGTGCACTAAACTGGTACTTGATATCTGTATGAAAAGCAGAAATCATATTCTATGGATTTCAAACCAGGTAAATATGAAATGAGCATATGACGAGAACATATTGGAGCAGAAGATACATAGATTATCAGTAGATCCAACGATTAAGGCAGCTGAAGTTCTGCACTTTTCCTGTCTAGCTTGACCCCAACACTCCCATCTCCCAAGCTTATCTGTTGGCTCTTTAATGAACTTGACAACCTCAGTGACCAAAAGGGAGGCTCAGGAGGTGGGAGGAAGCACATTCAACCTCAAGTTTCACAGGACAATTTGAGATCTTTATGTAACTTCAGCTGCTTTTATCTTTGGATCTATCTCTCTATCTATCTATTTAGTGTTTACTGAAGTTTTGCATTTTTTTTTCCATTTGCAGTTTCATTTTTTTAATGGTTTAAAGTGCAAAAAGTGCAAACAAGGTCTTGCACCCAGAGGGATCATTAGACTTTGCGCTGCCTGAGGCTGGGGGGTGCTCATGATGCATGTGGAACATGCAACTCGCCCTCCTTCCTTTCATGTGACAATGCTAGGGCTTAGCGATTTGACCCATTGCTGTCACATGGGGCAGAGTGAAGGCATAGGTGGGGGAGAAGGAAAGGTAAGCATATGCTAGGAAGGGGAACATTAAAGCACACCTGTTGCTTTGTCCTACATAGGCAAAGCACAAATTGAATTTAAATATGACCTCCCTGGATGGATGCAGGAGGAACATAATGATTTGCTACAGGAATTCAGATGGTGGCATGAAAAGCCCCCTTTTGGGACTACTTGTGATGCGAGTTGGCAGATACATTTCACTTTTGCCTGAGAGTTTCGGATTATTCTTCACCGCAGCACGATATGAGGTTACAAAATAAAACGGTATTAAATATTTTCAGGTATCGGAAGTACGGCCATTATACGTTTATTGACACTAGGGGCTGCCATTATGTTTTTTTACAGTCAGCAAAGCCTTGTAATATCCTTTCCGCTGACACCAGAGGCTGGCAACACACAGTACAATAAACATTGCATTTATGCCCCATATTCTGTACTTGCTGTAGGCCTTTCATTTTGTTGAGACTATTGTGCCAGTGACAAATCCTTTTTAAAGAAAATATACTCTGAGGAAGAATGAAGGCAGACATTGGTGTCCTCCTCTGAAAAACACTAGCTGTCATTCTGATCCAACAGCTTCAGCTTTCTGAGTCATGGACCCAGAACAAGTATGCCGAGGGCGAGGAGTAACACTGTCTTCACTCCAGCTTTTGTGATTTGCATGCTTGTTCTGGGTTATTGAAGACAGAGAACTAAGCAACTAGCTATGTCACAATGAGGTCATACATGCCTCCTCTGCGTTTCATTCTGTACTTTAAAGTGACACTAAACTCAGGAGTTAAATCTTAAAAATGCATTCAAGTATCTTAACTATTAACAAAGATGTATCTTATTTGTGTAACACTCGGAGGTAGATCCTCTAATCATCTCTGAATTGGTGCTGACACTGTCCTTCCTTCTGGAGGGGGGCTACTTTTGTTCCCCATGTTCCCTGTGAGTGTTGTAAAGTAGACACAGCTC
Organism: Nanorana parkeri; assembly: GCF_000935625.1. Classification (NCBI taxonomy): domain Eukaryota; kingdom Metazoa; phylum Chordata; class Amphibia; order Anura; family Dicroglossidae; genus Nanorana; species Nanorana parkeri. The sequence goes on along the minus strand of NW_017306348.1, from coordinate 1,046,219 downwards.
CAAGTTTGCTCTCGTAATGGACTACAATCTCACGTTTAGTTAAATCATTTGTATTGAGATTGTAGTCCATCACGGGTGTGAGCTTGGAGCAGTGACTATTTTACAACACACACAGAGAGATCATGGTAAACAAAAGTAGCCACCCCCCAGAAGGAAGGACTGTTGTTGGTTATGCGTGTAGATGAAGCACTGAGATCTTGAGGAATGGTGCATTAAGTTTTATTTGCCTAGAAGAAAGCTACATGTATAGATATTTGGAATTGTGAAGGAAACAGATAGATAGGAAAAAAAAGCTTCCTGTGAATCATAGATAAGCATGCACATAGAGAGTAACATTGCACTCCATTACCATCTACATCTGTAAAAGACATATTACATATTAGAACATTATTATATCAGTACAGTATGTGCTGTTGTATTTCCAACACGTGTCAGCACCAATTCAGAGATGAGTTGATGATCTACAGCCGAGTGATACACAAATAAGATACATTTCTGTTAATTGTTAAGGTACTTGAATTAATTTTTAGATTTAATTCCCAAGTTTAGTGTTACTTTAGGAAGTGCACTAAACTGGTACTTGATATCTGTATGAAAAGCAGAAATCATATTCTATGGATTTCAAACCAGGTAAATATGAAATGAGCATATGACGAGAACATATTGGAGCAGAAGATACATAGATTATCAGTAGATCCAACGATTAAGGCAGCTGAAGTTCTGCACTTTTCCTGTCTAGCTTGACCCCAACAATCACATCTCCCAAGCTTATCTGTTGGCTCTTTAATGAACTTGACAACCTCAGTGACCAAAAGGGAGGCTCAGGAGGTGGGAGGAAGCACATTCAACCTCAAGTTTCACAGGACAATTTGAGATCTTTATGTAACTTCAGCTGCTTTTATCTTTGGATCTATCTCTCTATCTATCTATTTAGTGTTTACTGAAGTTTTGCATTTTTTTTTCCATTTGCAGTTTCATTTTTTTAATGGTTTAAAGTGCAAAAAGTGCAAACAAGGTCTTGCACCCAGAGGGATCATTAGACTTTGCGCTGCCTGAGGCTGGGGGGTGCTCATGATGCATGTTCCAGATGGGGGAGGTACTCTTGGTGCCCATTGGGGGGGG
>NW_017306348.1:1042109-1045086 GCF_000935625.1 Nanorana parkeri | reverse complement strand
GGCTCCTGGTGAAAGGTCCATGTTTCGGGGGGAAAGGGGGGGTGTGCTGGATAGTTCATGGTGCAGGGCGTCCCACCCAGCATACCAATGTCACTGTTGCCAGGAGCATCCCGCTCAGCTTCAAGACATACTTTGCACATACCTCCTGGTATTCAATCTGTATGGCAACCTACTGAGCTGATGGTAGCCACAGGCAGGGTCCAACTCCCCATTCAGAGAAAAATCCAATGTAGTTTATTCAGGTCTGACAACACAGAGGATGTGATTCCTTGTCATTTCTTGTAGGTGGAAAGACATTTCTTTCTAAAGCCTTGTAACATGTGTGTAGAGCCGCCTTAGCACAGTGAGGGAGATGGTGAAAAGAAAATAGGAAGGAGAGGCAGGGAGTGCCTAACGAAGGGCTGTGCCAAAATACACAAAACAGTGTAGGTAAAATGTAGGGATGTACAAATGCATGATAAACAATAACCAAACAGACTGCTTGTGAAAGCACAGCTTCTACTCAACAGGAAGTTCAGGGAAGCTAAGCTGAGAGAGTTAAAGCCAACTGTTTGGACGACTGTAAGTCGTTGAGTAAAAATTTAAAGATGTTCTTTGCTGGGCAATTTATATTTGTTGCATTTGGATTTTTTCATTGAAAGGAAGTTTGAAAGTTTAATACTACTTTAAATAATACATTCGAACTACACATCCAACACTGCCCTATGGTGACTTTCTGTAGATCTTACCAGAACCAGCTTCCCAAGCTCCTCCATCTGCCTTACAATCCCTCCGGCGTGTTCAAGGCTTTTCCTTTTATTGGATAGGCGGCATGACCTCTGTCCCACTGTGTGTTCTGGCTACCGCTGGGCCGCCCAATAACTGGCAGGACATAAAAGGGACTTGCAACCCTGAGAAATCTAAGCTATGTATCTGGGCTTTGCCGTTGAACACACTGGAGAGTCAGGCAGGGGAGGGTTAAGCCAATCTGTATGTATTGCAATAGTGCTGAACGCAGGGGATTCTGCAGCCTCTGTAATGAAGTGCGCTGAGCACTCTGCGCACACTGCTCAGTAATTAAATTCTCGGGGACAAGCTCAGGTTATATAAGCATGTTAACTGCAGCTGAGAGTGAAGAAGAAACTAGAGGATGAAAGGAGGGTAGGAGGGGGGTGCGGGGATGCAGCTTCTGGCCTTACCGGGACTAGGTAAACACTGGTTCTACATGCTACAGAACAAGAACTATTATTTAATGATTAATCAGAAATGAACATTGTTTTAAGGCTATCCCAGATATTAAAAAAACGGAGCCTTGCCTTTATTGTCTTGTCTGGGAGATGATAAATAATTTGAATTTCAGATGAGCAATGGCAAAAAAAAGACCAAAAAATATATCTATCTATATATATATCCCTAATATCTCTTTTCTGGGCCAAGTTTTTTATTGTTCTGATGAAGTATTGTACACTGACAGAGTCTCATCTCTGTGTAAAGTAAGCTGTAACCTCATAGGAAAAGAATTCAGTTGTAGCTACCAGCATTTTCTTCGATATCCTGTTTACTAAATACAAACCAGACCTGTTCTCTGCACTTTCCGAGGCAAATGCAAAGAAATATATATCTATTGATGAATGGTCTGTTTTGGCCCCTTCTGAAATGGTGGACGGGGAATATTATGGTGGAGCGTTCGTCTTTTTCTTTTAACATGATTTAATAAAGCAAAGCACGCAAAGTGCGTTAAGCAGCGATCGTCGCTGTGACAGCTGTAAACTGATGAATGCTGAAATCTGGTTGCTTAGGGTTACTGATCTTTGCACGTTTCTGAAGCGGTGTAAAGCAGACTGATAATGTGTGAAGAGAAGCCTAGAGCTGAACTCCTGACAGATGTAAAAGATAAAGATTCATTAAGAATAATCAATTCATTAATTAAAGAAAAACTCCAGGAAATGTAAAGATTAACCCTTGCAGTGGGGCTACCCCCGCGTTGCAAGGTTTAACTGCTTGTTTTGTCTAGGGGCTAAAAAAAAAAAGAAGAAATACTCACCCGATCCTCGGTCAGTGAGGTGCAGCCCGCACCAGGTGACACCATCAGAGGGGTTGACACCAAAATGACTGACAAAAGTCCCCCTCTTAAAAGGCGTGCACTCGGTCATTGCCCAAGAGCCTGACAGCAGCACGAGAGAGAGGGGGGGACCCCTCAGCATACCTGATCCTGCCGGGTCAATATTCCTATCTTTCTTTGCAGACGCCCATCACCAAGATGGCAATAAAGTACATCACCACACATGCTTAATGACGTCACACCATGGTCATCATAACGCATGCATTACTGGGTGACACCCATCCAGGTGCCACTGATGTCCTGCGGCAGTCAGCACTCACCTCCCCCCCCCAGCTCTGGCTGTGGAATGTGGCAGCTGCAATAGACGTGGTGGTGTCATGATACCTTAGATCCCCGGGGAGAAGAGGCTGAGGTGACTGGTCTAGTAGCCAAGCTGGACCGAGGATCAGGTGAGTATATTTTCTTTATTTTAGCCCCTAGACCAAAACAAGATCTTAACCCTTGCAGTGCCGGGGTAGCCCCAATGCAAGGGTTAATTTTTATATTTTCTGGAACTCTTCTGTAACCACTACATGTAACTTTGCAAGCAGTGTAAGTACCTGAGTATGAGTTGCTACCAGCAATACCCAGCAGACTGGGAGAGGGAGAAGCAGGACAAAGAGCCTATCAGTTTTGCTACAGTGGTCGTGTGTTAACAAGGGCATGCTGATAGAAGGAGTGGACATAGAGATGAGCTCATCAGCTTGCTGGTACACACATGCTGGCTGCAAAGCTGGCTATTGATGACCACTCACTGACTACCAGCTTTTGGCTTTGATGCACAAGCTCAGGCACCTCAGCTCCCAAGAGTCTTTTTGGGGATACGTGCAAGCAGGGCCGGATTTACTCTCCCTGCTGCCCCAAGGCAAGATTCAGCAATGCGCCCCCCTCCCCGCC
>NW_017306348.1:1019538-1042097 GCF_000935625.1 Nanorana parkeri | reverse complement strand
GGATATGGCAGGGGCGGCAGGGTTAGTTTTATTTGTTTTAACCTTTTTGTTGTTTCTTTATTTTTTGTGCTGGAACTCCTGTGACAGCTGAGAGGGGAAGACCGCTCTCCACTCTCACTGTTTACACGGAGCGGCAGGGATACTTTTAACCCTGCCGCTCTGCTCCCCGCATCGGCGGCCAGTGAGGAGAGAGACTCAGCGGCCGGGGGAAGGACGGAGCCAGGCGAGAGAGGTGGGGGAGGACGGACAGGCTGCAGACTTATTACAAGTGATCGCGGCGACATTGCGATCGATCACTTGTAAATGAACGAGGTGCTTCCTCACACTACATTTAGTCCTGCCTTCCCAAAGCAGGACTAAATGTAGAAAGCAACTTACCGCCTGGCGCCTGGAACTGCATGTTCTGGGCATCGGGGGACTCCACGCCACTGCTGCCCCTCTGCTCCCTGCTGCCCCGAGGACGGGCCTCGGTGACCTTGTGGGGAATCTGGCCCTGTGTGTAAGGTATTGCCCTGATGAAGTGAGATTGTTGAGTCCCCAAAATGCATTGGCTGTTTCTTGTCATTTTCCTGATAAATGTGGGATCAATAAAGTAAAGTTTTGGACTCTCAAGGCATGGTTATAGAGCTTCGCAGTGCTTGACTACAAACAGTCACAGGCTGGGGGAGGGATAAGCCCTGAATGTGACATTCACTATGCATTCAGTGCAAGAAAATCTTTCTGTTTCACATGATTTAAATGACAGTGATTGATTCACTTCCAGTGAATGTACAATACTACTACGCTTTCACATTGTCCTTCCTAAACTCAACGCTGCTCAAATGCATGCAACCAAATGTAAACCGCAGCAAAAAGATCCACTTTGCCTGTAATGCAAACTCATTTCAATTGGATCTTATGCATCCAAAGACACACAGAGCAGGTCAAATGCAGCCTCAGAGCTGTCATCCACCATTATGCCATGAAGTACATGGGAATCTACTTGGCATGGGAATGCCAAATGCCCATCCACATGAGCCCTGTAGAGGAACCCATACTTAAAATCTAAAATTTGTCAGCTTGTCATTAAATGTAATGTTTATTGAGATACAGCAATCAGTTGATAAATGTAGCTTTACTAGAATTTCCAATTAAAGGCAATGGAGCTCTTTAACAGATGGGACAGTGCCTATGAAAGGGTGGCTGATTTTATTTGCCTGTTTCTGGGTTATACATAGTGAATGTCTGAGCAAGTAAAGTTGTGTTTTTCACTCTATTCCACTGAATCCAGTTTGAGGGTTTTCTAAAATGTTAGTCTTTGCAAATTGTATCTCTTGTCTCTGTTTGTGTCCTTTGGTTGTTTACTTTGGAAATCCCCCCAAGGTTGTTTCATGATCCTTACTATCATGATCAGTTTTGTCTTGTTGTATACGTGCGTGAATTTGATTGGTTTTTGCTCTGCCATCCCCCTTTTAGTTTCACATATTACCTTTTGTTTTAACAATAAACCTTTGAATATAGAGTGAATATACAAATTGGTTTGACTCTTTATGCCCAAATACTTGTCTAAAGCTGGAACCACGATCGAATCCCGGGGGAACTCTAAAATTGGAACGCTAACAGCCTACATACCCTTCTAGCTTCATAGGTGCCTGTCAGGAGGGAGTGTAACATCATCATCAGAGACATATCCCACCCAAATTCTGCTTCTGAACATTGATAGTGTCAATTGGGGGTTGGTTTAGGAATACGTACAATGCTGCTTAATTACAAAGGAAAAGCTGCATAATACCTAATGTAAGAGCTATATCACTAACAGCTGACTTAGTTCTCACTGTTTAAAGGGTAAGGTTTCCATTTTATCCCGTACGCTAAGGGATCAGATTAAAGGGATCTCTTTATAAACAGATTTGCATAGCTCATTTGTCTAGTTCGGGGGTAGGCAACCTCGGCACTTCTGCTATGGTGAAACTACAAATCCGTTCGTGCCTCTGGTTCTAGTCATGCCTGTGGCTGTCATCGTCTTGCAATGCCTCATGGGACTTGTAGTTACACAACAGCTGGATTTTCTGGGTTTGCCTACCCCTGGTATAGCGAAAACTGCAATTTAGCCAGTTGTTGAGACAATGGGGCCTAATGTAATATAACATAATGTATCTTCTGTTCTGGTCGAACGTTCTTCAGTGGGGAAACACTGCATTATGGTCGCTAGACCGGGCTGAGGATCATAGGAAATAAATACATGTTAGTAACGAGATGCAATGCAACAATTATAGAGACCGCAGGAGGGAATGAGTATATAAATGTCACCATTGACACTATGGGGATAACAGCGGTTACATTTATATGCTCAAAATATGAGTAAAAAACACCTGTTGACCATATCATATATCCTGTGAGCTCATAAATCCCTGTGCTTCCCGTCTGTGCTGCACTGCTATCAGTTACATTGTACAGAGATATCTTGCAGGAGTACAGAACTATGACCCTCTATGTTAGGTAATAGGAGACGGATGGATTTATGTAATCCTATTTTGTTTCTGTTGTTCTGATACAGAAGGGTGAGTGAGCGTTGTTATCCTAAAACAGGAAGTCTGTTACTGGCAGGATCACCAGGGGAAATTAAGGAAAAAAGCAAAAGTACAAATAATGCTGCCTCCACATCTGAGGATTGATAAGCTGCAATATATTTCATTTTTGGGTTTAGATATACTTTAATGCTAGTAATTTCATATTCATGGCCTTTAGATCCCCTGACGTTTGTGTGTTACCATTTCCCTCACTTTCTGCCTGTTCATTATTAATCCTTTTAGTTCCATTTCCTTCCCTTTCTCATTTCCTTTTCATGATTCTTCTATTCTTTTGTCTGCCCTGCTGGCCCCACCCACTTCTCCAAATATTGCTGACTGTTATGAATGAGCTGTACACAAGAGAGCCCATATGTGTACAGTACAAAATGCCATCCGTAATCACACTGAGCTGATTGGACCTGCCAACCATGCACAGCCCAGCATTCTTAGGAGAGAAGCATTGTATGCAGGGAAATTTGAAGACTGTTTTATTAGGTTTATCCCTGAACACATAACTGCAGAATCAGAGAAGATTACAGATACACAGTCGTGTAAACAACAACTGAGAAAAAAAAAAGAAATGCCATAAGTAAAGTAGGCTGCCATTAGTAACCTATCATTCTGAAAATGGTGGTTGACTGGTTGTCATAATGATCCTCTACTTTCTCTACTTTGAGTCACTAGCCTAGAACAGGTATGTATGTAGGCGGGGTTCACTCTCGGGGTGTTGCGTGTGTGTGTTCCCTCTTGGGTTGGCTGAGTAACCCCGTGTATGCAACTTGAAACCAGACACCCCACGGTCAGGGGCCACGGCCTTGGCCTCGTGCAAACACTCCCACACGTGTAGTACTACGTACACAGGGCCTCATGGCTTCACCCGCCTCTGCGGCCTTCGGCGCTTTCTCCCCCCCAAGGAGAAAGGCCACCATGAACGGCACCCTGTGTCAGGCATAGCCCCATTGCGCACCTACCCTCCTCAGATGGTTACAGCCACGTTACAGTCCACATCATACTTCGGTAGAACCCCACCTTCTCAGAGGTTGGAGGGAGAAGAACCAGTCCACTCAGATTGTCTTTTTGTTGATTTTACTTGAAGATATTAACAGCACAAAGTATACTTTTCAGCCACCCCCGAATGGGGTGACGGCACATCACTTGTTACTTGCATGGTGGTACAATTTAGAGAGAGAGGTACATCAGCCCAGGTGCAGCCCAGAGTCACGACTTACTTCGGCCATAGGCCCATTGGCGAATATCGTCAGTCACAGTGGGTTTCCCCTGTGGGGAAACTAGGGAATCTTTGTAGCTCTACATAGTCCTAGGCCTGGTCCTGTCCTTCCCATGGACCTGCCTATATTCAAGAAACAGTCTCCCTCCAGAGACTCTGCAGACAGTCTTAGACTTCTTCTGTACTCCTCTGAACAACTACCTCCTCCCCTCTCGGGCGCCCCCTATAAATCAACTCTCCTGGGACACAGAGTTTCCCCAGGCCAGAGCTGCATCTATCTCCAGGGCCCCATGGGGGCATCTAGTGGCCGTTGGCCATACTGCACCTACCTACATGTCTGTGAAGGTTCTCATTCATCCAGGTCATGGTATATCTGTACAAAAAAAGTCAAGACAACTGGACTTGTTGTATTTTTCTTGAAGACATTTCACTGGTCCTCCAACCAGCTATCCCATTCTGAATTGTGAAAGCTGGTTGGATGGCCAGTGAAACGTCTTCAAGAAAAATACAGCAAGTCCAGTTGCCTTGACTTATTTTTTTACAGCTAGAACTGGTATGCAAATAAGGGCACCTGACTTTGATCTGACATTCCTGATATGCATACCTATTCCAGGCCAAACTTCACAAAGTAGGAGAAACTGGGGGTCATTATAGCTACTGACCAGAAATTTCAGGAGGAGGTCAGCAATGACTCCCCTATTGTATCATATTTCATAAAGAAGACACATATCTAATTAAATTGCAGGAAAAAAAATATCCGAGCTTACTTCCTTTTTTTTGGTTAATGTAATTTTTATTTCAATATACATAAATATATAACACATATACAAACTTCAAGGTATAAACAAGCATCATATATTTATCCTAAAATAACTTAACAATGAATCTCTACAAGTTTAGAAAAAACTTCTGCATTACATTACATCATCATAATTATAGCTATTCATTTTATTTTACACAACCTCGTATTATTCATTTCTACTCTTATACACACTTCTCCCATTTATTCTAATTCCACACCTCTACCAGAAAAAGAGACGGAAATCTAAGTGTTAAGTGGATCCGTGGATCCCCTTCCTTATTGGTTACTCCCGCGTGTATAACTTGTCTTCGTGAATATTTATCGGCCATCTGTGTACACTCTCCTGAGTGTGTGTTCCATTTTAATATATTATTTCCCCGTTATTCCCTACCCCGCCCCCCCCTAACATTTCTATTCCTAAGATGTGTTCCCTGTTTCTAAGTTGCCCCCCTAAAATACATTTACAAAACCCAGTGCTGTGTAGAGTGTAATGACCCCACCTGTATAAAAACCATCTTGCCCTTTTAAACCTTTCTTTAAATATACTCCTCACCCAGAGGCGGCTCTTTAATTAGGCAAATTAGGCGGTCGCCTTAGGCCTCGCGCTCCCAAGGGCCTAGCGGCCGCATAGTTTGCCCTGTTAGAAGCCAGATAGCATTGTGAGCTCGCAGCCCTGTCGCTGTCAAACTGAGACTCTCAGTTTGACAGTGACTGGGCTGAAAACTCACCCGTTTCCTCGATTGTCGCACGGACCATCGGCTCGGCCTTCTGGACGGAGCTCCGCCCCCCAGCCAATGAGAAGAGACCTCACTCCTGGGAGGGCGGATTTAACTTCAGAAGCCGACGGATACATCGTCCTGCCAGCTCCCGCCCGCAAGACACGGCCAGCCCAGCACAGTACTGGAGTGGCAGCCTGGAGAGCCCTGTGGAAAGCAGGTGAGAGCCCTGGTTTAACCAGGGCTCTGTGTGATCTCCCCAGGGCCCTGTGTGGTCTAACAAGGCTGGTTAGACACCCACAGAGCCCTGGTGAGACTCCACAGGGGCCTGCTACCCTGGTGAAATTCTACAGAGCCCTGGTATAACCAGGGCTCTGTGGGGTCTCACCAGGGCTCTGAGGGGTCTAACCAGGCTGGTGAGACCCCACATAGCCATGGTGAGACCCCTTGGAGCCCTAGAGAGCCTTGGTTTAACCAGGGCTCTGTGGGGTCTCATCGGGGATCTGAGGGGTCTCACCAGGGCTCTGTGGGTCTACCAAGGCTGGTTAGAACCCACAGCGCCCTAGTTGAGCCCTGGTTTAATCAGGGCTCTGTGGGGTCTAACCAGGCTGGTGAGACCCCACATAGCCCTGGTGCTGGTGAGACCCTACAGGTTTAACCAGGGCTTTGTGGGGTCTCACCAGGGCTCTTTGGTGTCTACCCAGAGGTCTGTGGGGTCTCCCTGGGGCTCTGTGAGTCTAACAAGGCTGGTTAGACCCCACAGAGCCTTGGTGAGGCTCCAAAGAGCCCCGATGCCCTGGTGAGACCCCAAAGAGCTTTACAGAGTCCTGGTGCTGGTGAGAACCTACAGAGACCTGGTAAAACCCTGCTGAGCCCGGGTTTTACCAGTGCTTCTTGAGGTCTCACTAGGGGTCTGAGGGGTCTAACCAGGCTGGTGAGACCCCACATAGCCCTGGTGAGACCCTAGAGAGCCCTGGTTTAACCAGGCCTCTGTGGGGTCTCACCAGGGCTGTGTAAACCCCACAGAGCCCTGTTGGGACCCTACAAAGCCCTGGTGAGACCCTCTAGAGATTCTTTGGGATTTCACCAGGGCTCTGTGGGGTCTAACCAAGCTGGTTAGACCCTACAGAGCACTGGCGACACCCTACAGAGCCCTGCTTTAACTAGGGCTCTGTGGGGTCTCACCAGGGCTCTGTGGGGTCTCACCAGTCCCCACAGAGCCCTGGTTAAATCAGGGCTTTGTAGGTCCTCACAAGGGCACTGTGGGGTTTAACTAGGACTGGTGAGACCCCACAGAACCATAGTTTAACGAGGGCTCTTTAGGGCTATCCCCAGGGCTCTGTGGGGTCTCATCAGACTGGTTAAACCCCACAGAGCCCTGGTGAGACACCACAGGCCTGAGTGGGGTCTCATGTTTAGGTTTCGCCTAAGGCCTCGCAAACTCTAGAGCTGCCTCTGTCCTCACCGTACTGTGTACACTATCCTATTTTGTGTTCAACTTGAAGTGTTGTTACCCCTTTGTTTCCTACGTTAATATCCCCACCTATAATTCTGTTTACTAAACCCAGTGACAACTACACCCTAAACCATTATTACTCTTCTAAATGTATGCATTTAATCACCCTCAATCTCCCCTTCCTCATACATACTATCCTAATTCTTCACCTTACTTCCATGCAAACAGGTCAAATGCATATAAAATCTACTATAAAACATTAAGTCCAAATGTTATTTATTACTTTAAGCCTCTGGGTTTTAGCTGGTCACATGTTGGCCATTATGGTTCCATAGGCCCCAAGGGGACTTCATCTCTATATCTCTTCCTTTTCTCTCTATCTTTCATTACCAGATTCCTGAATAAGGGCACCTGACTTTGATCTGACATTCCTGATATGCATACCTATTCCAGGCCAAACTTCACAAAGTAGGAGAAACTGGGGGTCATTATAGCTACTGACCAGAAATTTCAGGAGGAGGTCAGCAATGACTCCCCTATTGTATCATATTTCATAAAGAACACACATATCTAAATAAATTGCAGGAAAAAAAATATCCCAGGTTACTTCCATGCCTACTATTTTCCCTTCCATCCCTCCTCCCTTCACTTCTTCCATCCCATTTAAACCATCCTTCCTTCCCTTCCATCCCTTCTTTTTTCCTTTCAGCTCCTTCCCATCTGTCCCTCCAACCTTTCTTTCTATTTTCCTTTCATCCTTCCTTCCTCCCCTTGTGTCCTTCCTTCTTTTTCTTCCATCATTCTCATCCATTCCTCCTTTCTAGCTTCATCTCTCCCTCTTTCCTCCTATCCCTCCTTGCTTTCCTTCCATCCCTCCTTCCTTCCCTTTTGGTTCTCCATCCTTTGTTTCTATCTTCCCTTCCATTCCTCCTTCCTTGCCTTCCATCCCCCTTCCTCTTTTTTAATCCTGCTTTCCTTCCTTACCCTTCATCCCTTCTTCCTTGCTTTCTTTCTTCCTTCCCTTCTGTCCCTTCTACCCTTCCATTCTTCCCTTTCTTGCTTCCCTTTCCTCTCTCCCTCTCTCTTTCCCTTTTGTCCTTCCATCCCTACTTTCTTATTTTCCTTCCCTTTTTGTCTATCCCTCCTTCCTCCCCATTCATCCCTCTTTTCTCTTTTTTCTCCCCTCGAATTTCTTTGGTATGCTCCTCATAATTCTATTCAGGTTCTCCAGATTCGCACTCTGCTATTGTTATAATCAGTGCACTTAACCAGTGACCCGCTTTTCCTGGAAATTAAACTGTAATGACAAGTTCTCTATAACATCACATTTGCAAAGTCCCAACTCCCAGGCATTGACTGACTGAGATCCCTTGTGCTACTGTTTCTGTCCACTCTGTCACAGTGAGTGACAGTCTCTAACAATTAGTGTCACTGTGAAAGTTTCATTTAGGGGAATTATGCGCTTGGTGGAAGGACTTGTAGATGCACAAACTGATGGATATGAGAATTGAAACTCAACAACTTATCACAGTCAACACGTATTGAGAGTGGAGGGTTATACCGCAGAGTACAATGGTGAGATTGGAGATAAGTGAATATTACAGAATGCGCAGGATATCATTTTCATTGTACTATGCAAAATTAAATTAATCTACTTAGCGAAGTGTCAGTAGCATTCTCTATAATCTGCTATCTTTAGGGGGTGACATTCTCCTGCTGATGTGTTTGGTCCTTTATTTTCTGCTGCTGCTGCTGGAGTTATTATCTAAGTGTAATACCATGTTTCTACCTTTCTATATTTGCTTAAAGGAGGCGCTCTGTGTTTATGTTTCTATATTTGCATGGCCAACGGGCGTCCCTGACCGTTGAAGGAGCAGCCCCATAAGTGTTACCAGCGTGTGAAGGCTAGAGCACCGCAGCGACTGTTCTAGCCCTGTGATCAAGAGATTATAGATAGTTCATGGTAAACAAACTGACTAGCATTATATAAGTGGACCTGTACTGAGAGCAATACAAGTCCAGCATTGCTGGCTTTCTCCAACATTGCTACTTGCCTGTCTGTTTCAGAAAGTCATGGAGCACAAGGAAGAAAGGGAATTGTGCGGAGGGACAGCATGACAGGGGGAGAAGGGGAGACAGGGAGATAAGGGGTTAAAATGGAAGTAAAGGAATGAGAAAAACAAGGAAGGAGTGGTCTCTTCCTGATTGGAGACTAGTGGGAGAGGGTGGGATTTCCATGGGTGGGGATCCTGGGGAGGAGGCAGGAAGAGGCCAGTTTGAGGAAGATTTCAACAGGAGAAGGTAATTCCCGCCCGCCCCTAGGATGCGATGTCTGTTGATTTCCGAATTTATGTTTTGTTTCTGTCTAGGTTCCAGTTGGCTTCGTCACGGCAGTCGTGGGCGGTTTGGGGTCCTTGAAGGTTGCAGGGATACCGCAGTTTTTTATGCAAAATGTTTTTTGGGGACCCATCACAGGTGTGGGTGTCCGTTTAAGTGGTGCTCAAGGGTCGAGCAAGTACTTTGGGCTGGATGGGTCTACGGTTGGCAGAGAGACGTCCACGAGGCGGTGGTGTTGCAGCTGGGGGACACAGTACTAGGCATCTGAAGCCGTAGACACATTTGGTATGGGGCGGTATTCCTTTTTCTTGTTTATAATATGTGCCTTCAGTGACCCGGAATCCTGGGGGACGTAAAACTGTTGTTTACACTGTGGTTTTTACGTGTTTGTGTCTTACAGAGAATATTTTGGTTTTATTTTTGTACTAAAGTTTTATATTTAATTAAAGAACAAGTTGGCTGCTGTGGCCTTTAAACATCACATAGGTCTGGCGTGTTTTATTTGGGAACAAAGGAGTGCAAGTGTGGTGGGGGAACAGGCCACGGTAAGCAAGGGTGTTGCAGGTAAGAACTGTATCCCTCTAATATACCCTTGTCATGTCTTCAATATTGTGAGGCACTGGCACAGACCAAGTCTCCACATTATTACTTTCTGTGACTGTAACATCAAAGTGAGGCTAGAACTCCTAAATTTACATACTTGTTCCAAATCAGTGATTCAAAGTATAAAGCCATCGGATCAGCATGACATCCAGGCAACTTGCATTTATAGGAGAATGTATTTTTAGGTAGGTTTTCTTTTAAGGCTGTTTTCTGTGTACTGAAATAGTTCATATTTAGAGGAAGGCAAGACTAAGAAAAGGAAGGGAGAGAGTCAGCGTAGAAGAAAAAAGGAATAAAGAAGAAAGGAAAAAAACAGAGAAAGGAAAGAAGTAAGGATTATGAAGAGAGGAAGGAATGAAGAAGGGAAGTAAGGAAGGAAAAAAAAAAGTAAGGACGTAAGTAAGATATAAGTAGAGAGGAATGAAGGAAAAAGTAAGAAAGAGGGAAAAAAGGAAGTAAGGAAAAAGAAGAGAGGAAGGACGTAAGCAAGATATAAGCAAAGAGAAATGAAGTAGGGATGCACCGATACCGATACTAGTATTGGTATTGATGCCGAGTATTTGGGCGAGTACTCGCACTTGCCCAAATGCTCCGATGCCTAGCCCGATACTTCTGGTATCAGGAAGCTGGGCAGCACGTCATTACACGCTGCCACGCTTCCTGATTGGCCCGGAAACCGGCTACATGCTCTCTCATCACTTGTGACGAGAGAGCATGGAGCTGGCTTCCATGCCAATCAGGAAACCGGGAAGCGTGTAATGATGCGCTGCCCGGCTTCCTGATTGGTTAGAAGCAGGCCAATCAGGACGCCAGGCGGCGTGTAATGACTCACCACCTGGCTTCCTGATTAGGCGGGCAGCGTGTAAAGATTCGCCACCCGTCTTCCCAATTAGCAGCGAAGCCGTCCCCATGCTTCCCGTCACTAGGTGACGAGAAGGCATGGAACCGGCTTTCTGGCCAATCAGTAAGTCGGGCACTGTGTAATGACACGGCGCCTGGCTTCCTGATTGGCCGGGAAGCCGACTCCATGCTCCCTTGTCATGAGGTGACGAGGGAGCATAAAGTCGGCACACTGCTCGGCAAATCAGGAAGCCAGGTGGCGAGTCATTACACGCCGCCTGGCGTCCTGATTGGCCTGCTTCTAACCAATCAGGAAGCTACACGCTTCCTGAAGCCTGGCTTCCTGAATGGGACTTCCAGTACTCGGTATTCTGTATCGGCGGTACTCGTACTCGATACCAACATACAGAAGGAGGTAATGAATAATGAATAAAAAGAAGAGGAAGGAAGGAAAGAAGAAAGGACAGCAGTGAGGAAGGATTAAGAAATGAAGGAACACAAAGAATAGGAATCAGAAGGAGGTTGTGCTGTCACAATAGTTGTATAAAATGACACAATTCATAGTCATAGTTAATATTCAAATTAATGTTAAATGACACTTCACATAGTTTATTTTCCTTAAGCCATTTGCTCATTGATATTGCATGGCTAATTCATATACTGACATCTTGTGGTCATTCTGGTTATTGTTTTTTTTTTTCAGTGTTCCCTCCCATCTATGAAGTTTTTCCCCTTTCTTCGTGAGATCAGTTGTTTAGTGTCATGGCCGACAGTAACATGACCACATGTTAATCTGCATTGCATGCTTGGAAACATTACTATCTCTGACCTTCAAATACCGTCTGTTCATTCATCTGATGTATCCTGTTGTCTGCTGTAACTAACCTGCTGCAAGCAATAAAGTAATCGTGGATGAAAAAGGTATTTGATGAGTTCAGCTATCTGATAAGGAAATTCCGCAGTGATTATATCAGCTTATACAGGCCAGGCATAGAGGTCTCAGCAAGGGATAAATCGCTAATACCACAATCGGAGTCAGATTAGAGGCAAAAACAAGAGACGAAGGAAGAAGGTAAGGCCATTGGAAAGAAGGAATTATAGAAAGGAAAGAAGGACAGAAGGGAGCAATAAGAAGATAGGAAGAAAGAAATGAAGAAATAAGAGAGGGAGGAAGGATGGAAAAGGGAATAGAAAGAATAAGGTAAGAGGAAGAAAGGAGGGAGAGGAAAGAAATAAGTAAAAGAAGAGATGAAAGATGTAAGGAATAAAAAGAGGGAATGAAGGTAAGAAGGAAGGACAGTAGTGGGAAATGATTAAAAAATGAAGGAAGGAACACAAAGAAAGTAAGGAATGACAGAAGGGGAGAAAGAAGGGAGCAATAACAAGAGAGAAAGGATGAAGGGAAGGCTATATGGAAAGAAGGAGTAAGAGACAGACAAGAAAAGGACAGAAGAGGGTAATAAGAGGATAGGAATGAAGGAATATGAGAGGGAGGAAAGATGGAAGAGGAAAGGGAGGAATAAGAATAAAGGAAGGAGAAGGGAAAGAAGGAAGGAAAGAAGGAAGGAGAAGGGAAAGAAGGAATGAAAGAAGGAAGGAGAAGGGAAAGAAGGAAGGAAAGAAGGAAGGAGAAGGGAAAGAAGGAAGGAAAGAAGGAAGGAGAAGGGAAAGAAGGAAGGAAAGAAGGAAGGAGAAGGGAAAGAAGGAAGGAAAGAAGGAAGGAGAAGGGAAAGAAGGAAGGAAAGAAGGAAGGAGAAGGGAAAGAAGGAAGGAAAGAAGGAAGGAGAAGGGAAAGAAGGAAGGAAAAGGGAAAGAAGGAAGGAGAAGGGAAAGAAGGAAGGAAAGAAGGAAGGAGAAGGGAAAGAAGGAAGGAAAGAAGGGAGGAGAAGGGAAATAAGGAAGGAAAGAAGGAAGGAGAAGGGAAAGAAGGAAGGAAAAGGGAAAGAAGGAAGGAGAAGGGAAAGAAGGAAGGAAAGAAGGAAGAAAAGAAGGAAGGAAGGAAGGAAAGAAGGAAGGAAAGAAGGAAAGGAAAGAAGGAAGGAAAGGAAAGGAAGGAAAGGAAGGAAAGAAAGAAAGGAAGGAAAGGAAAGAAAGAAAGAAAGAAAAAGGAAAGAAAGAAAGAAAGAGAGAAGGAAAGGAGGGAGAGAGGGGGAAGCCATAAGGAAGGGATTAAAAAAGAGGAAGCATAGAAGGAATGAAGCACAGAAGGAAGGGAAAAAAAAGAAATGATGGCCAGAAGGAAAGAAAGAAAGACAGACATTGTTCTCGCTCTGTGTTATGCACACATAAAGAGAGATATAAGACCAAAGATGTTTCTTGCTTCATAGTACTAGTTCTGTATAATAAGAGGTTCATTCTTTATATGGTGAAATGTTGATTACCCAAATTTATATTCTCTATAGACTTCCATAAAAAAAACAGCTATCGCCTGTAAAATCTTGCAGCCGCAGCACATGTTGTATTTTCACCGTTTCAGGGAAGGAAAGACGATTCCTTGGCTGTGCTTTGCAAGCTGCACTGAAAAGGAACATTTGAAATAGAAAATAAAATAAACTTTGCAGAAGCTTCGTTGTGATATTAGGCCTCAGAAATGATCTAGGCACATCATTTGGGGCCCTTGGTGTATTCGCAGTTTATCAGGTTATTTCTGACTGTCCGCTCACAGCACTGGCTGTCAGCCACTCATCTGGGCTCCCTTCATCTGGTTGGATCGCTCCTTACAGCACAGTTGCTGCTGCTTCACAGGCTGCACAATCATATTTCAAAAGCCAACTTTGTAGAAAGAAGAAGACGCTGCTGGAGACTGTGGGAGAGGGGATGGTGTTTGGAAAGCTCCTCAGGTAATAAATTATGGATCCAAGAACTGGTGACGGGCGCTAGGGAAGACTCTCAGCTGGCATTTCGCCTCTGGCCTTCTGCTTCATCTATGGTTAACATCCCTCTTCCTATCACACATTCTCAGTGTTGCAGCACTTACCCGATGTTATTATCCCTTGCACCTTGTGTATTTCAATTACTTGTTCCTCGTTCTCTCATTTCTGAAATTCAAATAGTAACTTAGCAGAGACTACATGCCTTTTCCAAAGTACATATACGATCATAACCATTGGTTAGAGGGAACGATTCTTTGATTTATAAAGAGTGGAAGCAAAACATTTTGCCTGTGTTGCCTGCGAGAGCGCTACATACAAATTCCCCAAAGTCAGTCTAGCTGGCAGGCAAAGGGGACTCATTAAAACCTATTTCTAACCTTGTGATAAAAGCAGAGGTCTTAGTTGCATACAAATGCATGTGGAAAGCACAGGCCATATTAAAGGAAATAGGAGGCTGCCACTGATAACTTCTACTTCTGAAACTACTGGTTGCCTCTCATGCCGATCCTCTGAATGCAACCCTTTCTGAGTCACTGATCTGCAATCACTACACAGGTCAGGATTTCAATCCCATATTTTGACAAGTCCAAATATGAGCAATGACATCAGAGGAAACTCCATCACCAACATCTCCTCGGCTCATAAAAGCAAGCCTATGCACAGGAAATCTGAAGATGCCCAAACAGGAGTTTGAGCAGTAAGGAAGAAGGACACAGTGAGGCATTCTGTGATTGGAGGAGCAGAGGTGATGTCACATCTCCGCCACCTCCTCTCCTTCTCCAATCACAGAACGTCTTGTATACTTTGAGAAAAATACAAGGCATTTTGTGAATGGCCAAATAGCGAGGTGGTATGCAACTTGAAGCCAAGAGTTATGTGTAGGAGCTGGCATGCTGCAAAGTAAGATTTTGATATATTGCAGCTGCCCTCCACACATAGCATACAGCTTGTTAATGATAATTTACACACACAGTGTGTGTGTAAATGGTTATTTTTTTCTAAAGTTTGTCTTTAAAAGTCAGAATTGCAACAGCAGATGCTGTTATCCATGTCTTTAAAAGACATGGTGGAGGCTACCATTTGGTGTATGAAAGGTTAACCGCTCAGTTAACCTGCCCTTGTCAGGATCATTCTCTGTCTGCTGGAGCTTAGATTGTTGTCCCATGAGTGAGAAAATCTCTGAGCAGGTTGAGGTGGAGTGTGCAATGATCACATGGAGGACCATAGCTTTCAGGAAAGGCCAAATGAACTGAACTAATTCTCCCTTGAGCTGAGGTGATTAGGGGGGGATATGATCACCTTGTATAAATACCTAAATGGTTTATAGTACACCTATTACTAAAGCAAAACTTACACAGGCACCATCCTTTACCCACCCTTACACAGGCACCACCCACCCCTCTCTAGCTAATTACTGTATTGAAAAAAGTTAAAGCCCCATTTAACCACCTACTCGGGTCCCGAGTCTTCTGGGGACTATTCACAAAGGAGCCAAAGGATCCAGCCATAGCTTTGGCTGATCCTTCGGCTTTCTTCGACCACCAGAGCCCTTCGGTTCAGTTGAAGCGAAGGGCTGCTGTATGGGCTATTCACAATAGCCCCTACAGCCACCGAAGGCGGCCGAGTGGCTCAGCCAAGCCAAAGGCATTTGCTTCGACTCGACTGAGCCGAAGTGTCAGCCGAAGTGGGGCGAACGGCCTGCCAAAGGCTGGCTTTTCGCCCCGCCCAGTTGTCATGACAGATCAGCGTCCCTAAATGACCTGGGGACGCTGAACTGTCATTAAACAATAACAACTCCACCCAGTTGTTATTCATTGGCCGGGACCTGCTAGAAGACTCTAGCAGGTGCTGGCCAATAGGGACCAGTTGGGTGGAGCTAGCTGTCACTGCTAGTTCCGCCCAATTGTTTTTTTTTTTTTACAAAAATCTTTTTTTTTTTAAATGTAACTATTTATTTACATTTTAGAATTCTTTATTTCAACCTTTTTTTTTTTTTTTACTTTTTTCATTGATTTTCTATTCTGCTTGGTACCACGAAGGTACAGAGCAAAATTGCCAAGCCGAATGCCGCTCGGTTATTCACTCCCTGCCGTTCGGCCCGTATTAGAATAGGGGCGAACGGCAGTGAGTGAGCTGCCGGAGCTTCAGCTCAGCCGATTCAAATGTTGGAAGATATGGGAGAGGGGGCTAAAGTAGAAGTATTCTCTTTTTTTCAATAATTAATCCAGATTAAACAAATATATATTGCTCAGCAAAGTATTTACACTTACAGTCATGTTTCCGAACAGTTGACTCCAGCTCGGCTTCCCTGAGCTACCTGTCCACAACAAGATCACAAGGGACAGAGTAGTCTCCAGCAGCTGTATATCTAGTAGCTTGGAGAAGGGAGGAGCAGGGGAGTGGCTTGCCTTGCTGTGCCTGTGTGTAGACACACACAGCTTACTAGCACATACAAGGGTGGCTCCACATGGGACCCTGCAAGTGAAAGGAGTCACCCTAAAATCGGATATCAACACCAGTGCTCAGGGGACCAGCTGATTCTGCAGGAAGCTAAAACTTTTAAACATCAAGGAGCAGCATTCATTGTAAGTGATTTCATCAGCATTTGAAATAGCTTAAAAATCTTTTAAGTTTAATATCACTTTAATGTATGTCCAGAGATGGGCTTTAAGATCATTGCAAATGATAGGAGGGCATTCTCTGCGCCTGTAGGAAAAGAGGTTTAACTTTTACAAATGGAAAGGCTTCTTTACCGTAAAATCTGTGGAAATGTGGACTAGACTTCCCACGGCTCTTTACATTGTTTCAAAACAGTTAATGGGTTAATGTGCAAAAAAGAACTTCTGTTAATAATTAATATTCATAAGAAATACCACTGTAGATTGTTGATCCACGGAGTATCTGTTCTCCTTGGGAGATCTGGAAGGAATATTTTTCTTGCTTGAGCAAACTGGTCAACACTTCATAAAGGTTTTTGCCGTCCTCTTAATCAATTATGGCTTTAGTTCTCTGAAGATGAATGCTTTTTAATTGATTTGTTTTGGTTGAAGCCGAGAGATATGTGTCTTTTTTTATGTAACAATAAAGGGGATTGTGGGAGAGAATACAAAGATAGTAGCAACCTTAGATCATCTCCATACACAGGAATACTAACCACATCCTGCACCAAAGTAGGTGCTGCATGTACCAGGAATGGGCCTCACTAAATTATGTAATTTCCCCCAGGAGGAAATCGCCCCCCTCTGCCTTCATAAGGAATTCAGCATGTCGGAAAGGATCACGGCAATGATCTCCAGGTCAATGAGGAATCTACATGCTGTGATTTCCAATTAAAATACAGTCGAGGGATTGAAACGCTCCAAATTGTCATACTTATAAAACATTATTTATGTAAATGTCAAAAATTTTAGATAAGGCACACAAGAGTTACATAGATGGATAGATAAACATAATAATGTACTTCCTGTTGTAAATTATAAGGATATCAGGATTCACGGAGAAGTTCAGTGTCAATATAAATGCATGAAGCAACACCTTGTGCATTTGAAAAGGTCACAGAAATCCAATTTATTGGAGGCAGTAATACCAGCGGAGCAGCCGCCCAGGCGGAGGGTGCCGCCCTAGGCAAACGCCTAGTTTTCCTCGCGGTAAATACGCCCCTGGGCCAGAGAGGATTTGTAGCTAAATTAAAGTGACGCTAAACTCAGGAGTTAAAGTCAGCCCTGCCCCTCATGCTGCTTTAAGGACTTACCTTAAATGATGCCTCTTAATCCAATCATCTTCTTCCTTCCTGTAGTTTTCAGAAGTCCCTCTAGCAGTGATGCCTGTCTCCCAATCCATCGCTGACTCCATGGGTCCCATGGGTCCGCATGCACGCTGCCAGCACCGTGCATTGACTTACCCTGTGTCTCTTCTCTTCTCCTGGCCGAAGATCTCTACTGTGCATGCGCCCGCCCCATCATCTTTCGTGGCCGCTTGAGAATCTTTAGATCTTCAAATGGGAGCGCGCAGCGGAGACAGAGGTAAGTTCCTAACTTTTTTTATGTTTTTGCATATATCTACTGCTTGCTAGCAGTAGATATATGCAAAAAAACAGGAAGGTTTAATTCTTCTTTAAAGGGTTATTAAACCCTCGCATGTTTTTGCATATATCTACTAGAATGCAGTAGATATATTTGCAAAACGATAAAAAAAACCTTTTGGTCTATGGTGGGCTCTGCAGGGTCACTCTCCGCTGGGGCTCTGCAAGTGGCATAACTAGCAATCACGGGGCCCCAATGCAAAATTTTGCTATGGGGCCCTGTGATTTCTAGTTACGCCCCTGCCTCCACCATACACACTTTAAGATGCATCAGATGACTCAGACATCCATCCTCGGTGTGCCCATGTTTTAGAGTCCCATTGTTGGTATAGCTGTTCCATATTCATTCATAGGTCTTTTACATGGATGGGTGGCAGGGTGTTCCAATTGCAGCTTACATTAACTGTCAATAACCATCCAACATATATGCTTTTAGATGCATCAAATATCAGTAAAATCCATCCTTCAGAATTAAAATACTGTAGAGTTTCAAAGTGACTTTTATAATAGTCATTGTTCTATATTCTCACAGTATAGAAAGGTGACAAGCTATTCCTGATGCAGTTTGCATTCCTTGACAATTGCTCTCCATCCTGAATGTCTTCGACGTATCTGTTTTTCTAGTAATAAGTCCTTCAACTTTAAACTAACAGTGCTGCAAAGTCCCACAATATGTTTGCAACAAATCCCAACATAAGAGTCTGGTATGCAGTAAAAAAAAACCAGAATGCTTCCCTTTATTCAAATCAATATCAGTGTTGGTAACTCAAATGAAGAGTATTGTTCTATGAAAGATATGTGGGGTCTGACTGGTTTCGTTGGGCAGTAGCCCGCTATATGCTGACTTTGGGTTATAGGAGTTCATTAGTAAATGTACTCCTATAACCCAAAAGATAAGTAAAGCCAAAAAAAAAAAGATTTGGCTTTGCTTCTATTTTAATAAGACAGTAAAAGAAAACATCAATATTTAATCTATTACAGTCTTCAGGCTGTACAATGTAAATAGCGGGTTCTTATGTCAGAATGTGCTATTTATTCAAATATCATTTACAAAACTGACATGGGCACTTGCTACAAGAGGTGTGTTATTGACAGACACAGATGTCACATCTACTTGTCTTTGTGTCAGATGTGCCTTGTTGACATGTCAGTTACTCAGGCATGATTTTATTAGCACCCCATTATAACTCATTAGATCAGTTCTGGACTATAGCTCATAATCACAACTATCTAATCACATCCAAAACACCTCATTATCATAATAAGGAATCATAATTCATTAACATCATCCCCAGGATCTCAATACATTAACATATAACACAAGAGTATCCCTGAGTCCTTTGTATAAATGATAATTAGTTAGCAATGTAATAAGCTTCTGACGTATTGTCAGGGACCAAAGGGAGATTATGGAGGATGATGTCAGGGCAGATGGTGCCAGATCTTAACCCAGCACTGCCAACATCTGTTGGGATCTTGATGATGATGCTGGCATGCCAGTATGGCCACTCAACCATAACATGGCAGGAAACAGACTCTATGATTACACCTCTATCACAATAGAGCAATACGGATACAATATGAGGCATCACTGCAACACAGAGGAAACACATGCTGATTTACCTAGGAAGGGGGTTCTTCCAAAAGAGGAGAGAAAAATAAAAAATGGAGACAGCAGAGATCTGTCTAATTGTGGTCCTTTCAGAGCTCAATGGAAGATTTAGCTTGACAGTATATTTTAAAGATATACGAGTACTCACATCGGATGAGTTGAGAGATATCCCTTAGAGGGGATCTCAGGCACACCATAAAGATAGGTCTGTGGGGAATATGTCTGTCCCCACCCTGATAGTGGTGTAGATAGTTGTCCTCTATGCTCTTTAGGGATCTGGTTCATATGATCTGGGGCTAGATTGCTCCCGTGCACAATGTCGTCAATTTATTGGATCAAACAAAGAAATCAGGTACGCCATCAACATGTTTTGTGATTCTGCAATGACCACTTCTTCAGGAATGTGTGACCGGACTTATAACAGGGCTTTTGTTGCACAAATTGAAGGCCATCACTGAACTTCGTTATAAGCCCGGCTGCACACGTTCCTGAAGAAGTTGTCATTACAGAACCAGGAAACGCATTGATGGTTATAACCTAATTTCCTTGTTTGATCCAATAAATTGATAAACCAAAAAAAGTCTTAAACCCTTCCTTTCACCTCAGGCGCCTCTGCTCACCTTTCCTTGAGGAAATTCCTCTTTTTTTGGGAAACTCCTTCACATGCTGATATGCTCTACTTCACCCCACTTTTCAGTGGATGGACTGTGGTGTACATATCCTTGTTTAAATGAGCATTTATCTGTCATGGTATTAAAAATTCTGTAAGATGCTGTATATCTGTTGCCAACCTAGAAATAATTCCCCATTGGACTTGAAGTGGGTGTAAACCCTATCCATGAACTTCTCTCATTCGCTCCCTTTTGGTCTTTTAAATGCACCATTGAATGCATTTTATTATATATGTTTGACTTGTGCAAAAATAAAACCTTCTTCATCCTGCCAGAAATCCTTTGAGCTCAGAGTTTCCTGTTCTCTCTGTCATTGCTGGACTGAAATTCCAAGTATTATTATCAGACCTGGCTAGTTCTCTTTTGTGGACTATGGAACAATTAGCCATATGTCATGGAGCCATATGCAGTGAGTGGGTTTAGTCACCATAGGACATGAAGTGTGTTATTAGCAGAATCACCATGTGCAAATAAAGAAAATAAAAGCCTTAAAATGTAATCCACAAAGAGAAGGGTCACCAGCACTCCATCATGATGAAGAAATCAGTGTACATTTATCTACATGGCATCACATAGGTCATACAGCTAATGTTTCCGGGCCACGCAGGGTCCCTTCCTGAAGAAGACACATGCCAGTAGCTGAAACACCAGGCAAAGTCATAGTCAAACAGGCCGAGTTCGGTACACAAGCAGACGGTAGTAGTATAGGAGCAGGCAGAAACATAGTCAGAGATCAAGCCGAGGTCAGTAGCCAAAGGTATCAGGTATGAAGTGGAAGACGATAAAAGTAGTCGGAGAATCAGCAGCCAAAGGTCGGTACACAGGTATCAGTATGTGCGGAATGTATCACAAGAGGAGCAAGGAAGCAAGATATTGGCAGGAGCAAAATAATCTGGCAAACAGTGCAGAGACATGACTTAAAGAGGAAGTTCTAGGGAGGAGCAATGAGTTTAGATTTCAGCAGAAACTAGGTTTACCTGAGGATTACACATGAGAGCAGGCAAGGAGCTATCCAATGTGCTAAGGTGGCTCAGCGGGTAGAACCATTGCTGGCTACAGCAGAGGCCCTGGGTTCAGATCCGGTTCCTGAAAACACAGTGATGTTTTTTGTCACATCTTAGGACTGGTAAGCTGCAAAATATTAAATGTTTGTTCTTTTTATGTTCACGAATACTTTAATGTGAGAGAGGTACAAAGAATTGCCCAGTTTGCAAGGAGAAGCGCAGAGGGTGGCAGTGAGGAGGTGGAGGACCCTAATGGCAACAATACAACTAAAGATTTGGTTGACATGCAAATAGAACCTAAGAACAAATGCAAGATGAATACAGAAAGGAAAGAAAAAAAGAGTGTAAAAAAAGCCACAAAGGATAAACAAAAAAGAAAAGAAAATGGGTTGTCATGGCACTTTATAGAAACACATGAGTTCAATTATGAGAAGATCACATCATTTTTTCTTAAATATTTTTTCTTGAGGGACAAGGAAAAATTTATTTAACGAACAATAACCAATGTGCATCAATAGGAAGGAAAATAGGAAGGAAAATCTGAAGATTAACAAGAAGAAGATTAACAAGAAACCTTGGTGGGAGAGGAACAAAGAAGCCAAATACAAGTGTTAGGATCCAGAGCGCCTCCAGGTGGCGCTGGAGCTGAGCCCTGCAGTTCCTGGGCTCACCTGCAGGATTCTCCAGGCAGCCAGGGGCTGCTAGGTGCCAGACCACCACTGGGTGGTGCTGGTACCTGCAGCTCCAGTGCTCACCTGTGGGTGTCTCCCAGCTGTCAGGAATCAGCCCATTAGGTAATACTCGTGGGAGAGTATTTAAACCCTCCCTGCAGTCTGGACCTTGGCTCAGGATTTTGTTGCTTTCCCCTGTTGTCTGAGTCCTCTGGCCTGAACCCTGAGACCCTGATATTTGCATGCTATGTTAGTACCCTGTTTCCTGTGTTGTTACATTTTTGGTTTATGCCTGTTGTGGATTGTTTTAGTTAGCTTGCTAGGTTTATTAAAATATTTTATATATACCATACTTACCTGGTCCGTGTGGTCACATGTGTTTGGTCTGCCTGTAAGGGTACCTGTGCAGGTGTTGGGTCACCTGCGCTGGGATCCCCTGACAACAAGTTATATAAATGAAAAAGAAAAGCCAGCAAAAGGGATTTATAGACTACAATCTCACGTTTAGTTTACTAATTTGTACTGAGATTGTAGTCCATCACCAGAGTGATCTTAGAGCTGTGTCTACTTTACAACACACACAGGGACCATGAGGAACAAAAGTAGCCACAGTGTCAGCACCAATTCAGAGATGAATTGAGGATCTACAGCCGAGTGATACACAAATAATTTACATTTCTGTTAATAGTTAAGGTACTTGAATGTATTTTTAATATTTAACTTCTGTGTTTAGTGTCACTTTAAGTATTATATATAAAAGTGCTGACAGGGAGGATTAATATTACAGAAGAGACTGTGTAACTCTCTTCTGTCATACATCTTGCCTGTCAGCACTTTTTTTAATGCCCATTAAGCCGCACATGCGCAGTTCAGTGCACAGGTTCAGCAGGATTCTGCTCATGCGTGGCCCTGGCCAATCAAGCATCAGAAGATTCCAGTCCCAGAAGGAGTCATCACTGGGATGAGAATGGAACGCTGACAAGAGAGGAGAGCCCTGACATTGCAGCATTGGCGGGATCGCTTTGGCAGGTAAATATATTCGGCAGGTAAATATATTATATATATGTATGTATGTGTGTATGTGTGTGTGTGTGTGTGTGTGTGTATATATGTTAT